>NC_087490.1:8185551-8485551 GCF_036417665.1 Passer domesticus
TGTGTTACTGGGAGAACTGCCTCCCTTGTCACATTTGGACACTCCTGAAGTGGTTCTAGTCAGATCTAGAAGCTGTAATTGATGCACTTGCCTCTGGATGAGTCACAGGAAAACCCTTCAGACTGAATTTGTGTGGAAAATGAGTGGGAGTGTGGAGAAGGCAGAAGGTCTTTGTATAAGGAGACTTTTGCCCACTTAGAAGGTTTGAGAGCAGCCCTGAGGAGGATGTTGGGGTGCTGATTTACCTGGAGCTCAGCATGGCCCAGTGCACTCAGAGTCCAGAGAGCCAAACCTGTCCTGGGCTCGTCCCTCCCCATGGGCAGCAGGGAAGGGAGGGGATCCTGCCCCTCTGCTCCACTCTGTACTACACCCACCTGGAACTGCACCCAGCTCTGTGGCCCCCAGCACAAGAAGGACATGTACCAAAGCTGAGCCTGACTCTTTGCTTTGGACACTCTGCTCTAATAATGTTTTAGAGAGAACTGAACCTCCATGAACTTGAGACAGACTTTGAGCTACCACTCTTGTCCAGTTTCTGTGTGCAGACTTGCCCAGTGGTCTCCCCTCTCCACTGCTGAACTTGTCAGTTTGCTTGTGATTTATATTCATGTAATTCCCAGAACTGTTCCTTTTTTAAAGGAGAGGGATTTTCATTTTTAAATTGAGGAGCAAGGTAGAATCAGTGTCTAAGGCCATGTACAAAGTCCATGGCCAGCCTGTGAATAAAAACATCTGAATTTGCATTCCCAAAGTATTAAACTCTGCTTTCTCCCCATTCTGGCTTCCATTTCAAATATTCAATCTATGTATTTTCACAAACCAGTATTAAAGATATGAACTGGGAGAATTTATACTCAAGTCTACATTGCACAGGCACAATTTATGAAAGTAAACATGATTTCAGTATGCAAACTCAGGACTTGTAATATTCCAAGCTAGATGAGAAATATTGTATTTTACTTCATTTGAACTCCCGTCTTACCATTGTCCACTCTCTTATTCTGATAGAATAAGCCTTCTACCCCATCTACAAGCATAGGTTCATAAACATTTGGCAGTATAATTGCTTTTCAGGAGGTATTTTCATCCCCATGCAGCAAATTAAAAAAGATGTTGCACTACAGAGGTGCAGAGTCAGCCAGCGTGACCAAGAAGGCTCCTAAATTGGAGTCACCTCCCCTGTCCTTCCACTGCAGCAGGCTCAAGCCTGGGTGGCCACTCTGCCCTCAAGATGCTTTTCTCACATTTTGTTCTGCTTTCCTACCTGCTGCTGCCACTGCTTTTATTCCTTTTAGCTCAGAAACCTTTCCTTTAGGATACAAATTTCTGTTGGTACAGGAGACGAGCATATTGTGTTTGTGTGCCAAATAGAGGCAATGGCAGTAAACTTCTTGCTTGTGATTACAAGTCACACAATAATTACAAAATAACAGTTTGATTCTAGCATGGTATGATAAATATATCCCAGCTTTTTCTGCTCAATATCAGAGATTTTTAAATATCTCTCAGAGATGTATAAATTATATAATATTTGAAGTTTTTCAAGGGCTATACCACTGTAGAAAATATGTTGCAGGGAGCTCAGAATGTTTAATGTCATGATTTTTCTTCACAGCAGTAAAGTATTAGCAGGACTTCGAGGCCTCACTAAGACATCTTATTTCTTCTATGAAATGGAAGAAAGAAGCTTTTCTTGTAAGGAACAGGTTATTTTTGTTTTGCAAGCAGACAGCTAAGCAAGAGCTTGTTCTGTGCCTCTCTGGGAGAAGCGTTATTTGATGGTGAAGTGTTATTGGAGTAATTTCCATATATGTTCTTCCATATATAAAATGAGTGTCATAATTGAAAAAACCTGAGCACTGAGTGAAAATAATCTCCTGATGCCAATGAACCTTGTGTGTAGGAAAGCATAAGAACTTGTATTCCTGGCAGCTATCCCTCCCAATATGTGTAGGTGTGGAATTGTCCTGAATCCTGCCCCTGGGAATGCTGTAAAATCTGCTGGGCTCTGTCCATGCCTCTTTGACCATAATGTCAAAGGGAAAATGTTTGACTGAATAGTTAAAACCAGACCTGAAGCAACAGAGCTGAGATTTGGGTGGAGATTTTGCACTTCCCAGGCTCAGCAGCCTAAACCCCTGCAGGCACTGGGCAGAGGAGAGCAGGTACGGCTACAACAGGCTGGCAGAATTCCTCCTCCTGCCCTCTTTGGGGAATAACAGCCTCCACTGCTGCCAGCTCTAGCCAAAATATCAGCCCCTGCTCCAGTAACAGGATCAGACTCAGCCCTTCCCAGTCATGCATGAAGGCAGAGGTGCTGAAGCCCCATGTGACAGCAGATTCTGACTTTATCAAAGTTAAAGAAAGTACAAAAAAGTCCAAAACCTTAGGGAATGTCATTCAAAGACAGGGGTAAAGGCCCCAAAATTTAGAAAAGTTGTGTTTTTTACAGTGTATCATGCTGGAAAATTGGGAAGTGTCATCTAACCAGATGCTTTCAGACACAAGCATTGTCTCTCAGGATAACATCAATTCCCCTGTTCTTTTTGATGCACAGGCTGGATTGCAAGGGGTTGAATTGAACAGGTGCAACACCTGTAAATCCAGCATTTTCTATCTTTCTATCACTTGACTTTGCAACTTAAATAACTTCAGGGCTTTCTTTACATGCAGGACACATCTACACACGTAGACACACACACTCAGGCACTTGTCAAAACCACTTGCTGTCATGCATTATGCATACTTTTGAGAAAAGTTAATATGATCCTGCAGCTTCCATAATGGCTAAATTGGCTTTTACACAAAATTGTTGCTGCTCGGTGAGGATCTTTAATTTAACTGATCTTTTTTTGAGCAACTGGATGCCGAGTGCATTGTGGCAGTTCAGTGATAACAATAATATTAATATATGGATTCAGTCTGCTGGCTCTATCAGCCAAAGAAGATATTTCTTTGTGTTACGGTCATGGACATTTGTATTGAGAAAATTCAGCCCTAAAGAACAAACTTATTAATGCCGTGGCAACTCAGGTCTTTAGCCATAAAACGCAGGGAAATCTGGGTCTTGAGGAAATTGCTTTCATTTATTCAGCTCTTTTATGGAGGCAAGCATTTTTGTGGTTTGCCATAGTCATTTCACAATAGCAAAAGAATTGCATCTCTAGGGCTGTGAAGTGTAATTAATGGTTCAATCCACTCCATACCTAAGGAAAAGCTTTTTTAATTACCTATCAAAAAGAATTCCGGAATTGATCAAATTGTGTTACCAAGGGGGCAAGCTTGGTAAACAGACCTCTGATTTGTTCATTCAAAGGTTTAATAACAGCAGCTCCAGTGAGGCCAGCAGCTGGGGAGCACCCTGCTGCCAGAGAGGGTCCTCAGTGCCCAGTGAGCTCCAGCTGTCTGCAAAGGCACCACCACCACCTTCAGCTCTGACCCTTTCTTTTGGCAGCAGTTCTCTGTGGAGTCCCTGTGATATTTCAGCCATCAGTCAGCAGCTCTCTGGAGCCCCATCATGGGTGTGTTTGCACTTTCTCTCTGCTGGGAGGAGGCTCAGTGCTGGGCTTGGGTGGCACTGGTCGTCAGCGCTGTGCTTGGATGACCCACATCTGTCACTGTCATATTTTTTGAAAAATCCTTTCACTAGGATTTTCTCCTGAGAAGCCAAGAAGCCTCAGAAAAGAAATGTAAACAATAACTATCTGATGGCTGTGGAATGTGGTCTGGAGATGATTTACCAACAGGTGCATCTTGGATTGGTCTCATGTGAGTTCTTTTTACTTAATGGCCAATCACAGACTCTCTGTCAGGAGTTTTTATTATTCATTCCTTTCCTAGCCTTCTGATGTATCCTTTATTCTTTTTAGTACAGCTTTAGTATATCACTTTTTAATATAATATAAAATCATAACATCATAAATCAGCTTTCTAAATATATGGAGTCAGATTCATCTCTTCCCTTGTCCCGGGATCTGTGAACACAACGACACCACATCCTCTGCTGGACGTGGCTGCAGGAGCAGGGCACAAAGGCAGATGGCTTTCACAGAGCATCAGCTTTTGGGTCAGTGCAGTGGAGAAGGCTGGGTCTGGGGTTATTTGGTTTTCCCCACCATAGCAACTTGCTCTGCCTCATGACCTGTTTTTCAGATCCTCTGGGGATGCTGGGTGTTCTTTGAGCCACTTAGAGAAATGACACAAGAAACTCCAAATTAAAACACACCCTTAGGATTCTTTCCAGGTTAGCCAGAGTGCAATGTAATGGGCCTTTTCACAAAGAATATTTGAAGTCCAGAGCTTTCCAGGAATCAGAATTTCTGATGAGCAGAAAATGACAAGTGAAAAAAAAATCGCCTAAAAATATTTTGTGTTAGGCTGAACATCTTCTGTGAAATGTCTGCTTAAACAAAGTGTTTAGACCAATGAAACTTTTAGTCTCCCATTAAAAAAAAAACCACTCTTGAAATGATGAATTTTCCATTACTAGCTTCTACCAATACTTTCAGATTAAATATCGGGTCAGAGTAAAATGAAACATTAATTGAAATTAAGCATTTCAGTTTTTTTAAGTAGAACAATGTTTCACAACCAAGGCATAGGCACGATATTTTGATTTCAGTTAGGCTTATTTTTTTATAGGAAAGCATTTGACTTTTTTTTTGCACCCACTCTCAATCAATCTAAAAAACCATGCTAAAATTCTGAAAAACCCCTTTTTTTTGGCCACTCTGAACATATGACATAAATTGAAGCAGAGAGAAGGAAAAACAGAGATAGAAAATGGAGCAGACAGAATTACCTCTGGGCAAAAGATTAAGATTGTTTATTGGAGGGCAATTCAGTAAGAGATGAAACTAACTGAAGTGTTTTAATGAGATCCCAAATCAATGTCCAGATGTGGATTTTGAGCAGGGCGAAGGAGAGAGGTGCAGACACATGCTCTGGGAGTTTATGAAGCTTTGTCAAGTTACATGGGCTGGGCATTTTCCTCGGGCTGTGAATCCCCTACAAACAGCACCTTTGCATGCACGTTATCTGTGTGAACAACTGGAGATGCAGCCCCAGAGAGACGCAGCCAATTTCAGCTGAATTTTGCCTTGCCCAAGAGCAGGAGGAACTGGTGTGGACTGAGTGAATCCCTGTGCTGCTTCCTCTGCAGTGAGCTGGGCTCTGACCAGCTCCTCCTCAGCATTTGGTGTTGTAGTTCTGACTCAGATCATTTGGGATATCAGCTGACAACCTAAATTCACTCACACGGCTGCCCCTGGGCCAGCTGTGCTTATTTGTGCATCCCTGTGTACGCCACAGGCTTGTCACTGCCTTTTGGGAAATGTTTCTTGTTTGGCTGTAAGGGGCTCAGACTGGAACTGTGCAAAGCCCTCAAAGAGGAGGAAAAATTCACCTATTTCTTTGGCTGGGCAAGAAAACTCTGAGGAAATCATAGGTACTGCTCTGTATCAGCACAGTCTCTCTGTAGCTGTTGCTGAGTCCTGGAGTCATGACTGACCCTGTTTATGAAGGTATTTCAGGTCTTCTCCCAACCTCTGCTGGAGCTTTGCCCACCTTGCACAAATAATGATTGATTAGGTGGAATGTGGGTTCAAACCTTGGTCTCCCAAGTCCCAGACCACCTTTAGGTCCTTGTATCTTTAGTTAGTTGTGCAATGTTAAATTATTCCAGTGGGAATACTGAGGAACAGGTTAAAACAGTGACCGTGTTTCCCAATAATAATAAAAAAATATTGAGAAATCTTCCATTCCCTTTTTGAGGCCAGTAGCAGAGTTTTTTGCAGGACATGGCTCGTGAGCAGAGCCTCCCCATCGCCAGGCTCCATGCTGTCTCCATAGCAGCAGTGCTGGACACATGGCAGTGCCTCACAGTTATTTCTGATATTCGATAGATGTTTTCTCTGGCTTTTCCCATTAGATTCATTATTGATTCCCTTTTGTTTAGTGCTGCGCTTTCCAATTAAGTAGTGACTTTAATTATACTGCAAAGTGTATAACATAGGTCTTGATTATTAACACTGACCCGTGGGATGAAAGGAGCACCAGAAAGGATAAATTAAAAAGAACCATAAAAATGAACAACCTTTTCCAAAAAGCCACCTTATGTTCAAATGCAGTAATTTTCCTGTTCTACATTTTTGCAGTGCCTTTGTGTATACTAATTGTTGAAGACAAGTTCTGCATGACTGTCAGCACTAATAAATGTAGATTTAGTGAAGGCTGAATTTGATTAACTAGGGAGTATGAAAAATAACTGATTGCAATGTTGTGTTTAAATGCAGCGAGGCTGGAAGCCATTCCCTGCAATTTGTCTGCACCAGAATGTACTCTTGAATACATGAATAGTTTACCTAAGCTGGGTTGCATAACAGTGATGAGAAATTATACATCTAATTTGGGGTGATGGACTTGGCTGCCTGTGTAGATGGAGATGCCATGGCAGCATTGCTTTTCATGTACAGGGTGTGATGTCCTCTGCAAGTCCCTCCTTCAGGAACCACAGGCAACCAGATTAAATAGGATTGCAGGTGAGTCCAGCCCAAAGTGCTCTGAGGCATGCAGAAACAAGACCACATTTCTGTACTAGCAACACTCACTGAAGAATGGCCTGCCAGCATGGGCAGCCTGGTCAGCTGGGAGGAAAAGAAACAGTGATCAAAAAGCTGCTTTGCATCCCTCAATTTTTCTCATCAATCCTCAGACTAAATGTGTCTCATGTGACCTGCACACTCACCTTAAGCACCACTGGTTTGTTTTTTTTTTCCTTTTAAAGTATGCTTTAGAGACTGTGGTAATTTTTTTTGAACTTGAAACCAGAAAGCCACAGTATTTCCATGACAGAAAGAGTGTTTCCTCCTAAAGAAGAGCAATGGTGGGGTGCTGTCTACAAATTCTATGAGCTGTTCTTTCATAGGTAAATGCAGATCTGTAGTGCAGAAGCACTGCTGAGATCCAGCCAGGACTTGCAGCTGTGTGCTGGCATTTCAGAATTTCTTTCATTTCCCTCCCCTGAGCCCATGGCTGGTTGTTGCCTGCTATCACTTCCAGGGAGAAAAGGGTATTCCTGTAAATTTCTGAACTGTCATGTTATGTTACACTCCATGATATCACATTACAGGATAAAAAGAAGTAACAGAACAAGACAGGCAATGAATTCAGGGTGGTATTTCTTTTCCTTTTATGTCTTCTTGCATGTACCTCTGTTACACTATACCTGAGATCCTTTGTAGGGCTTTGAAGGAGTTCTAATGGTTTGAAATAATATTTCCCATTTCTTTCTTAAAAGGTTTATGTAAATTTAGTTCTGCTGCAGTGTGAGATATGTATTATCTCCAGATGTCTTCCTGATGTAGCTTTAAAAATTAGTGAGTTCTTATTTTATTTGGATATGTTTCACAGTCTAGGAAAGTCAAGGTTTCAGGTCACATAACCTCAAGGTTTTTAGTTGTTGTTTGTGTCTTTGTGGTAAAAACATGAACAGGCCAAAATGTCAGACAATTTACTCTTCTGTCTGAAATAAAACTGAATTGTGAACTCCAGGTTGATGCAGTGTTTCATTTTAATAGTGTCAGTTCGTGCTTGTTTTGCCTGTGTCTCCTGTTTTGAGTGAATTTAGTGCTAATAAAAGTGAGAGACTCTTAAAAGTAGCCAGAGCCAGAAGTACCTGACAGATACAGGCTGGCAAATGTTAGCTGCCTGTCTTGGGTAACTTGATCTAGATGCTTTCCAAGGTTTGGATTCTCTGAAACAGCACCTGCCAGTTAAGCTGTTTGAAAGTTTTATGATATTGAAGCGTGAGGACTTTATTTTCTGTTCCTGCTGCTTTCTGAAATGTTCTTGTCTTCTATTACATTGCTTCTAGACCTTCTGCTGTGGTCTCAAAACCAAACCACAGTCAACCCAGGCCACCTTGCTGGATGCAGCACCAAAGGAGCTTGGTCTAAGTGCACCCACAATTTCAGGTGGTGTTAGTGTGTCAGGATTTATCAGTGAGGCTCTAGGCAGCTTTAAGTTACTGGAGATATAATCTCTGTGTATTACTTCTGCACAAGCTCCCTGTTTCTCAGCTTCTAGAAAAAAAACCCTCTGGAATTGCATTTTACCTGTGTGAGATGCCTTTAGGTTGTCAAATAGTTCCTTAATTAGTTTATTTTCTTTTTTGCTGCAGGGGGTGAGTATATTATTTGTTCTATGCTACCAGACTTCTGTTAGTCTGCATTTATGCATTTTGTCTTCTGAAGGCCCCAGCAGAGGGCTGGCCTCTGGGGTGGTGTGAAAAACACTTCTCAAGCAGACACAGTACTTCAGACTTGAATAATGGTGGAATATTAATAGCAGCAATAATAATTAAAACAGTGTACTAAAATACCCTGGGGTGTTGTTGCTAAGTTAGTCTGTACCCCTAAAATTTCAGAGGAAAGGCTTATTTCCATCCACAAAGTGAGCAGTTGTCTCATTCAGTGACTGGAGAAAGCTTTCATCCCTGCCATGGATGTTTCATTAGGACACAGCTCTCCCAGAGGGTCATGGTGAAGTTTACATTAAACCCAAGATAAAAATGACATTGAAGCTTTGCTCCTGTATTTTCTACACTGCCTGAAAACAAATGCTTGACCTCTAGCTACTCCATTGGCTTATTGCCTTGGAGTTATTAACCCGTGTACCAAGAGACAGGGAATTTGTGTTCTGTTTGCTCAGGGAGGAGCACCGCCCTCCTTTGCCTGACAGAGCTGGGAATCTGTGGAAGCACTGGGGGGAAAGTTTCTCTAAGTGCAGGGCTGAGCAAACAGCCTGGAAGGATCTGGTTGAATGTGTGTGTCTGCAGATGAGGGATGAGGAAGGGCAGGATTGCTGGGCACGCAGGTAAGGGTACTCACTCCTGCCTTTCTCTGTGGTGGCAAATCAATTTAACTCTGCAAACACTGAGGATGCGAATTTAAAATGCTTGTGGTCTGTGGACAAAATGGAAAAGATACCAGACAACATGAAGTGAAGAGGGAAGTAGTTTCTCAGCAGGCTGGTTTGGGCAGGAACAGTGCAGGAGCAGTGAATTGCTGCAATGGCCAAATCTCAGAGCCAGGAAAAGGCTCTGAGTGTCCTTGGCCTGCTCAAATTCACAACTTTAAGTTTGTTGCCTGGTCTAGGACGTGTGCCTAATTTCTGTCAACCTGAGTGAAAAGCAAGCACATGTTGACCTGTTTTTTTCTTCAAATTAGGATAAAAGCTCATAAATATAAAAAATCCCCACGCATTGCACTGTTTTGCTGTTATAGTGTGTGCTCTAGGTATTAGCTGTGTGCTAGACAGTAAATGTGGCTGGATTTTTAAAAACTTTTTTCACTTCTGAAGGTAACCAAAGCCAAATAAAATCACAAGAGTTTTCTCAAGTTATACAAACTGAAGCAATATAAATAGGTAGAAGGGAACTGTTGTTAACATTTAACTTCTAAGTGCATGAAATTGTCGAATACTGTGCTGTTCACCTCTAACTAGCCTTTAATTTAAACAAAAGCTATAAAAGTGCAATTAGGCTCTAGTCCAACGAAGCACTTAAATATGTTCCTAGTTTTAAGTGTGTGAATAACCTCAGTGAAGTTAAGACAAGCTTAGGTGCCTTCCTTGAATAGGACTTTTCACAGAGTAGTTGTAATGCATAAAGAACGACCCTGCAAGTATCACTGGGGAAGATGTAGGGAGAGTAAAGTCCCATCTGCACTTCAGGATTTGGCTGCTCTTGCCTAATGATTTATCCTATGGGATCCTGACCTAGAGCTCATGGAGAGCTTTGGATGTGCTCCATCATCTGATTGTCAGGCAGCTCCTACCCACACACAGCACATGCACCTTCCTTTGTCCTCTCTGCCTGACTCAGACTTTTTATGAACACTCTGCTGCTGCCACCAGGCTCTCTCCTCAATCCCATATAAAGCATCTAAACATCGTGGATTTAATACTCCCATTTTCAGTGCTAAATCAATGTTCTTTATGCATTTGTTCTTGGAACACTGCTCTATTTGAACCATAATTCCTCCCACATACCATAAACTTGCTTCTGTTTTTACTCTGATAGGAATTGATCATTTAAAGTAGGAGGAAGCCCGTGACTACTGTTCAAACATTTCAAGGCTATTGCTGGTTAGTCTAATGAGCTTGTGCACCACCTCAGAAAAGTGCTGTGATTACCAGGGGAGCATTACCTTTCTGGGCTACAACCAGCCTTGCAGCGGTTGGGACAAGCCAAGATTAAAGAGCTTCTCACTACAATTTTGGCAGGCAGTGGTGGAGTTTATCCAGTTTATGGCTGACCTCCCATTTGGTGGTTCACTCCTCCAAATATCCTATATTTGTACATAGGTAGAAAGAAACGTTCTGCTGCATAACTGAATTTGACCAAAGATTAAAGCTGGTCCCCTGTGAAATACACTGGAGCCTATTAAAGAAGGGATTGTTTGCCAAACGTTGTTGTATATCCTCCCAAGACCATAAAAAACATTGTTAGCTGAAGTGATAGTGGAAAAATATTGCATTCCTCTATTCTCCTCCTTACCACTACACTGCAACGTGACAGCAAACCCTTAATGAAATTCATGAAGAGCTCTGCAGCAGTTACCTTGAAAACTTTTTTATTGCCCTACATTTCCAGGTAACACTCTGATACTCAGCCTCTGTCCAGCACCAGCAACACCAGCTGAGGCAGAGAGATAGTCAAAATTAAACAAAAGTATCTGGAATTTTTAATGTTAAATACTTGCAGTACATTTTTAATAGTCAAGGATAACTTCCTGTATTTACATATTATTATCTGAATAACAAATAACTTCAAAGGTACAACAAACTCTTCTGTGCAAATGGAAAAGGGTGAGTTTACTCTTATGCGTTATTTACTGAAAATAATTCCTTTGATTTCACCAATTCCACTGTTTTTCACGATGTCTGGCAGGGGCTCAGTAGGCAATAGGAGAGGAGGTGGCACCTTCAGATGGGCAACCTGCTGCTGGGTATCTGGGGTCTTACCATCTCATCCCCTGCAGACATGCTGGGATTAATTATCCCTTGCCACAAAGAACCTTTTTGGGATCTTGATGCGTCACCTTGAGTGGAAAAGCACTTCTTTGATGGGAAAAGTGCTAACAGCCACTGCTGGAAGTGCAGCAAATGGCTTCACATGGCTTGCTGGAGAGCAATGACCCTTGGTGGCAGCAACGAGGAGTGGGGACACTGGGCAGCAGCCAATTTTGTGAATGCACACTGGAAAACATCTTCAGGCTTTCTGGGTGAAGGAAAGATGTTCTCTTTGTGAACCTTCCCTGTTTGAAATATGAGATCTTAGTTTTGGCAAAGCTGAAATGAGAGTGTATATTCTCTCCTCCCTGCAGAAAACGTGGTTCCCAAAATTTAGTTTTCAAAAAGTTGCACAAATGGTGGTGTTTTCCTGAATGTATTTTTCTGATAAGATCTTCAAATCAAATTGACACAATGCCTTTAGTTTGGCCTTTATTTAATACAGTTTCATCAGTTTCACCAATTTTTATATTTCACTTCAAAGAGCTCTCCAATCTCAAAGCAGAATTTTCTAAGATTGCCTTTATGGCTTTTTTAAAAGACAATTCTTTTCTAGTTTTTACTTTAAAAGGATGCAAGCTAAAAATCCAGTTGGAACAGAGGCAAAGATATTTGCAAAACCTTGAGAATCACTAAACAAGCCATTTGTTTTAATCACCTAAAACGAGGCAGAATACATGTCACTTGGAATTTAGCTGAGCTCCTCCTTAAATTTAAGTGCAGCACCATTAAAAATAAAGTTGCACAGGGGATCTGTTTTCTTTGGGGATTTTTGGAAAGCATTTGAAAGCAGATTTCAGCCTCACCATTAATTTCCAATGAGCCTAATGCTTTGTGATGCAGCATGCATACAGCCAGAGGCAGATCCGGACAGGCACACTGGGGGATAGAGTGGAAATTTTTTACAGATGGTATTTCAAAACATATTAGCGACTCAAGTTAAGTTACCAAAAAAAAAAAAAAGGCAAAGACTTTTTACTACAGAGGGATGTGAGCACGAGCTTTGAGCCATTTTTCATGTTAATAAAGAGGCTTGTTTTAAAAGTGATTGAAACTAGTTTTAGCATTTTTATATGTATAAATCAATAAGGGTATTAGACATAATGGCATGTTTCTGGTATTGTTTGCCTGAGGAAAACCAGAAATAGCTCACTGAAATAGAAGGCCTCTTATTTTATGTGTGCAGCAGCTACTTTTGAAGAGTCTAATAATCTTAAATATAAGGGTTAATATTCTCTACAAGTAGAGTCATCTTGCTGCATATGTTAAGTATGCATATATAGTGTGCTATCAGTCACTGATTGACAGTTCTCAGGGCTTTCTACTATAAATATAAAAATAATTTGCTTAGAGAAAAGAGGAATTAAACCAAATAGAGCAAACGTGTTATAAAACAAAAGGCACAAACATGTGTTGAGTTTTTATGAGCAGAGCAATTAGTCACTGTTGTACTGGCCTGGAATTTAAAAGAAAGGAAAAAGACAAAAAACAAATCTGTCATTCTCAGGGAACCCTTGTCCAATGTGTGTTGTTGAAAATTCATGGGGAGCTTTAACCTACCTGTGTCCAGCTTGAAAGGGCTCTCTCCTTCATAAAAATATTACTGTAAATTTGGTCTTTCCTGTAGAAAATAGGACAGTGAAGAGTCCTAAGGTACAAAAAATAATTATTTTAGGAAGGCTGCTGCTGTTCTTCAGTCTGCAAATCCTACAGACATCAAATCCAATTGTCCAGCCTGGGAACGTGGGAAATTCCCATGACCAGATGTATCCTGGAAAACTCATTGCACATTGCAGTCATTTGTTTGTGGTTGACATGAAAGGACATTTTTCCTTGATACAGGAAATATATGAAGTTAGCTCAGGTGCAAGGACTTGGCCTGGTTTCTTTCTGATGAGTGTAGGGGATTTATTTCTAGACTTTCAGATGCAAAATAAGAAAAAAATATGTGAAAAAAGCTGGTGGGAATTCCCAAGTATGGAGTAGATTTAAGATCTCACTTTATGAGAAAATTATAATCAACATCACTGTATATGAGAAAAGATGGAGAAAAGGTTATTTTAGTGGATTTCCTCAGACTTGCAGCACCAACAAGAATTGCACTGTATCTTGTACCTGCAATTCTCAAAAAAAATTCAGGAAAAAGGTGTTGATTTTTCTGCTGTAGGATATTTCAAAATGGAGGCTGTTCCATAAGGACAACAGTCTGGGAAGAAGGTATCTTCTGTTATCACTATAATTTCAAGGCTTTTTCTGAAAATGGCTCATTTCTTGCCTTACTTGTAAAAACAATCTGCTGATTTTCTTAAGGTGCACAGAGCACCACTGCTGTCTTTTACAGAGTTGTATTTATATTATGTGTTCTTAGGAAATTAATATATATTTGAATATATAATGAATATATAGGAAATTAATTTATATTATGTGTTCTTAAGAAATGTCCCTGAGCTGCAAAATAGGGGAAGAAAGTAAGAGCAAGCCTTGAACTCAAAAATTTTCCATTTGAGTTTTTGGCTAGGGCAGGAAAATCCACCCTCAACAGAAAGAGAATGTTGTGCCATAATACAGTTAACATCCTCTGCTGAGAAGGAGAATTAATTAGGAAGGAGTTGGAGCCTCTGGCTGACAGATTCATGATCCATGAAGCTAATCAGTTTTGTGGCCTGTCACTGCTTCTGCTGCAGACTGGTCAGCAGCTGGATCCCATGCTGGGGAACGAGGCATTTGCAGCTTGTCACGTCTCCTCTGTCGTGCCAGTGTGGAAGAGGAAGGTAATGTTAGTTTATTTCTGCAGCTCAAAAGTTACTATTGCATCCAGCACTAGCTGTAAAGCCTCAGTGGGTTTCTGGAGAAAGAAATCAGGCACTGAGCTAGACAGTAAATTTAGTGATTTAGCTGTGGTAAATCGTCTGTGCCTATAGGAGTCACAGCAGCATTTAGGTGCTAAAAGGCACCCATGTAGGTAAGATTAGTCTGAGCCTTTGGTTTAACAGGGCTCAAAATACATATTGACCTGGTGATTAAAAGTAGTATTTGTTAGCATTAAAGAGAAAGAGCTCAATAATCTTTTAAAATATTTATCTTTGTCCTTTCATTGATCGTGTACCAAATAAGGAGCTGTTCCAACTTGTTCTCCTGCTGTGGCTATAAAACATGAACATAGATCATTCTGAAGCTTTCAAGGTAGAGATCATGTAGGGGTAGGGATAATTTTTTTTTTTTGCCAGAACTGCAGTTGTTTCTTCAAGCCCAGCAATTTCATCAAGTTTGTGAAGGAGAGAAACCTTCAGTCATCTCCATCCCAGTAGTTCATTGGAAAAACATATCTTGTATTAAACACTTTAAAGATTCATGAAGCAGCTTTAATTTTGTTTGCATTTCTTCCTGAAGGGTAAAGCTGTCAGAAATCTCTAAATGCATTGCTTAATCCATTTCCAAACTCAGTATATTAAGGTCTGCAAGCAAAAAACTCATTTTTGGAGTTTAGCAAGTTTGCAGACAGGAAAAAAGGGCAGGAGAAATAGAGCAGGGAAGATGTTTCTTTTTTTTATTTTATTTTGGTAATGCACTGAACAACCTGCATAGCTGCAGTGACAGTCCTTCACAAAAAATAGTGCAACCCAAATGGACTGTAAGAGCAGCCTGATAAATAGAGAACTTCACGTGTTTCTCTTGGATCAAATACAAATTGAGTAAATACATCTATCAGAGAATGGAGGTTCAGACAGAAGAAAATTTCCTTCCCTTTAATGCCTCCAAGCTTACAAGCTTGCCATGAGCAGGTTCATGTGCAGCTGAGTACCTTTTGTTTTCTCATGTCCCAGTTTCTGATCTATGACCTTTTTATGTTAGTACATAATTTTTTTCCCCAAGTTTCTGATTTGCCAACCAAAGAGCTTTTCCTGTTTTCTTGTGCCTGCAAGACAGTTCTCACAGTTGGGCTCAGGAGGCTGGCTGGGAAATGTTCATTTAAGGAGCCAGTTCAATGTAAGGGAATGAATGAGTAAAAATCATCTCTAGAATAGAGAAAAATGATCTGAAAGGAAATACCTCTGGGTTGACAGCCAAGCTCTGCAGTGGCAAATACAGAATGAGAACACTCAAAGACCTTTCCCAAGACAACAGCAGGATGCCCCAGGTTTGATGCTTGGCATGTTTTATGAAAGGAGCCTGCAGGGCTGCTTCACATATCAGGTCTAATCCATCCTCAGCTGGCCCATGGCAGTGATTAGCCATGGCATTGTCAGCCTTTGCTGGAATCCCTGGTCCTGCAGACATCAGCAGTGTGTCCCTGCCCAGGTACCTGTGTGCCCTGGAAACCTGGGCTCCTATGCTGGTTGTGCTCTGTGGGTCCTGCTGACAGTTCTGAATGCTGATTTAAATCACAGGAATATTGAATGTAAGCTATGCCTGCCCAGCTCTCACCATCTTTAGCTACCACAGAGGTCAAACATACACTCAATTCTTCCCAAACTCAGGAGTGTTGGATGTTAACAAGGCTAGGTTTCAGCTGTCAGTTGCTGAAATTGTTCTTCTTCACACAGTGTGGTGAGACCTGGTGCAGAGAAGTGGAGACTGTGGTGGGATCCAGCTCCCTTCCCTGGCAGAGCACTGGGAGCTTTAAACATTCAGGCACTGCACAGCATCGGGCCTGGAAAAGGGATGATTAATTTCCAAATTTCTTACTATGGTTCTGTTGGCAGTAGGGCTGAAAGATTATGAAGATGTGCCTCGCTAGTGCATTTTGTACAGTTTGATTTCTTTTCATTCTGGTAATTTTCTTCACCAAAGAAATAATACAAGTGGCTAGTCTTGTACTAAGTTGCCCCATCATCAGCTCATAAGTTTCTTGCCTGATGATTTCCTCTGTGTCCAAGCTGCTGCTCCAGCCCTTTTCTGCAAGGATGCCTTTTGGCTTGTTGGAAGTCAACAGGCTTGTTACAGCCTTCCTTTCTCCTCTATAATGAACTGTCCCCTGCTGCCTCCTCCAGGGCCAGTCCAGGGCTGCTCCAAGGAGAACTCTGTCACTCTTGGTGTCCCTTGCTTACAGGCAGCACTGGCTGACCCACTGCAGTGCCCTTGTCAGCCTCTGGCTGAGCAAAGGTGGCTGAGGTGACAGCCATGGGTGTGCTCTGGCAGCGTGAGGCTTGCTAATGTCACTGCTTGGCTGGGAGTGTCAAGCTCTGGTTAGAGTTTCTTGGAATGAAGGAAGTATTAACTGTAAATTGCTGTGGCTGGTGTCTAATTAGAGAACACTTTGGGAAGAACTCGGCCACAATCCAGCAAAGCACTTAAAGCACCCACTGATTTTTAAGGAAAGACACCTTAACTGGGATTGCTCATGCTCTCAAACGTCATCACAAGTGTTTGGTAGAGGACCAGTAATTTCTCCTGACTACCTCAGCACATCAATCTCATTTTGTGAAGTGACCTAAGGAGTTAGGAGTTCAAGGTTGACTTGAAGTCTGCAGGAAATAAACCCTTAAATCACTGCTGTGCTTTGGAAAGTGCTCAGCTGGACAGCTGCTTTTGCTGTTCTTCATCCTCAATGCAATAAATAAATTTATGACAGCTTTTAAACTACTGCTAAATTCTGAGGTTTGATTTTTCCCATCTAGGTGTTCATGTTGCAGTGGCACTACCAGAGATATTCCAATATATTTTGTTTGGAGTGCTCTTTCCAAATGCTGTCAAAATGCAGTTTTTCAACTATGTCCTGCTAATAGAAAAAAAATGGAAGAACTGACAGACAAAGGTTGCAGTGAGAAGTGATAGGCATTACTTCATCCAGGTGGAATAAGAAATTCAAACCAGCTTTTTATCTAAAGCAGTCCCTGATGCCCCACACTGTTAGTAATTACTGAGAACTAAGGCATGAAAAGTCTTGTGAACCAGCAAGGCCATGGAGCCACACTTGGGACAATAATGCATTGATTTAAAGTGATTAAGAACAAATAAGTTAAAAATTAGGAGGTTATGGTTTAGGTGTGCTGGTTTTAAAGCTAGAATTAGATAATTTTTTTCTCAGAATGAAAGTGGGAGGATGACAGAAATGCACTGGACTTAGTCCCATTTGTAGTTACCCTATC
Source organism: Passer domesticus (assembly GCF_036417665.1). Lineage (NCBI taxonomy): Eukaryota > Metazoa > Chordata > Aves > Passeriformes > Passeridae > Passer > Passer domesticus. The sequence goes on from NC_087490.1 coordinate 8,202,714, forward strand.
AGTCTGACCAGGAACTCGTGGCTGGGTGCCCAGGTGTTTCAGTTCACTTGCCAATAAAACAAATACTTTTTACTCAGAAACGTTCAGCAAAATTACTAATTCTCTGAGGTGTTGTAGTATTTCAGTGGTTCCCTGACTGTTCCTAGGAAACTTCAGTCCTTCCACACATGCCTCTCTATTTTGGACATTTGTGGTGGTCCCACCTTTCCTTTAATTGCTTGTCCCTTCTGTAGTAAGTGCTGCTTTGAGTGACCTCTCATTCTTGCTGTAATTCCTCCTCCTGTGCCACAACCTCTTGTTTTGTCCCCAGATGATGCCTTGTGAAGGCTGACCTAGAACAGAGACTAGACAGAGCTAAAGAATAAAGCAGGGATTTATTAAAAGGCCTTAATGGATCCACCTTGGGCAGCACAAGAGCCCAGCCAGGGCCACACCCAAGATGAACCAAAATGGTCACAAAATGGATGACTGGTCACAGGGTCTCTCACTTTTATAAGCTTTGGTCCATTTGCATATTGGAGCTAATTGTCCAGTTATAGCTTTACCTCATGCAGTCCCATCCTTCTTGTTTTTCTCTCTTCAGTCCACGTTGTTTATGCTCTTGGGCCTGAAATTTGGATCATTTGTCCTTGGTCCCCAGTTAGAGAAGGAATTGTTTTCTCTCCTTACTCTGTGAAGAGAGCTCACCATCCCCTAATGTGAAGCTCAGACCCACACAGTAAAGCAGCACAGAATCTGAAAAATATAAAAGCTAAAACCTGAGGCACCACAGATGGGTTTCACACTTTCCTTCCCCCCCTCCTTCTCTGCCAGCTCTGAGTGCTGCTGCAGGACCCCAAGAGGAAGGATGGCCTGGGGTGGGCTCCCTCCTCTGCCTCACCTGCACCAGCAGTGCCCCCCCTCCCTGGGGACTGGTCTGATTTCCTGAGGTGCAATTTGGGATGTGTGGGACTCTAGAGAAAATTGCTGCCAGGTAAAAGATGTCCCTCATCACAGGAAATCTTGCAAGGTCCATGTTTTTAGCTGATGGCTCTTTCCTGTTATGCAGTATTCCTGATGCACTTCTTTGATAAGTCAGTGTGCTCAAGAGGAAAATTGCATTCAAAAGAGAAATTCAAAAGAGAGGGCTGTGTCAGAACATTCATGCCTCCTGAAAACCTCTCTCCTTGTTCCAGGCATATTTTTAGGCTGTGTAAGAATGCTGCTTAGCCAGAAGTTTTACACAGTGGTCCTCTGTGTGGCACAGGCCACCAGCAAGCTGCCAGTAAGTAGCTATGGTAGCACTGGAATCAATGATGAGTGCTCAGGTCTCTGAGCTAATAGTGCTGGGATCAGGAATTATGAATAATTACATTTTACTAGAATTCATAACTGACTTCCAGAGGTTACTCAGCAGTCAAGCATTTGTCACCTGCCCTATCCCCATGACTGCTGATAGTGGGGAAAAAAGTGATTGTTATGCCAAAGTAATGAGCATAGAGGTCACAAAGTTTGATAAGAGCACGAGAAGTCATTTTCTGTGATATCATTAGCAGTATTTTAGAGAGCAAGTTCAGCAATTGCTATGGTAATTCTGGATGGCTTTTTGACTGTGAGAACAGGTAGGTAGTTTTTAAAGTTAGTCCCTTTGCTAATGGGAGAGAATCCCACTGAAATAAGGCAGTGTGGTGTTACAGAAGGGCATGGGCTGAGGACTTGGGAAGCAGGAGCTCTGCTCTGTGCTGTGGAACTTCTTCAGGCCTCAGTTTTGATTCTCAAAATGGTCTGTGGTAAAATATATCTATCAGTGAGCAGCACAAAAGCAAATTGTGAATGAGGATGTAGCAGCCTAGTAAGGCAACATCTGAGAGGGAGCAGACCTGTTTGCAGATAATTCAGCAAGTGCAGGCCTGTACAACAACAACCACCATGTGTTTGTCACTGCTGCACAAACTGGGCAGCCAGAAAGGGTGGCAGGTGCTCCATCTGTGGGCAAATGCAAAATTTGCTTGGCCAAATGCTGGTTTTAAAGTTCTGCTGCAGTTGTGAGTTAGCAGCAGAGCTGCTGGAGGTTCCCCATGGAGCACAGCCAGGGTGTGCCATTGTTGGCCTTCTCCAGGTTGTTTTGAGCAGAGTCATTGATAGTCCTTTGGTTTTCAAGAGATGCTTTTAACCTCACAGGGAACAAGAGCTGCTACAAATCTGTGTGCATGCACACACCCTGTGTTTTACACTTGGCTGATGGAGAGGCCTGCTCCTAACCAGGCTGATTCTTTTTAGCCTTTACCACATCTTTCCTTGGGGTTAGAATGCTGCCTTGTGAAGGCTGACCTAGAACAGAGGCTAGATGAAGCTAAAGAATAAAACAGGGATTATTAGAAGGCCTCAATGGATCCACCTTGGGCACCACAAGAGCCCAGCCAGGGCCACACCCAAGGTGAACCAAAATGGTCACAAAATGGATGACTGGTCACAAGGTCTCTCACTTCTTTAAGTTTTGGTCCATTTTCATATTGGAATTAATTGTCCAATTAGAGCTTTAGCTTATGAAATCTCATCCTTCTTGTTTTTCTCTCTTCAGTCCACATTGTTTATGTTCTTGGGCTTGAAATTTAGATCATTTGTCCTTGGCCTCCAGCTAGAGAAGGAATTGTTTTGTCTCCTTACTCTGTGAAGAGAGCTCACCATCCCCTATTATGGAGCTCAGAACTACACGCCAAAGCAGCACAGAATCTGAAAAACATAAAAGCTAAAACCTCAAGTATCAAGAAAGGACAAAGTCTGCAGATGGAGAGCAAGGAGAGGAGGATGCTCTTCAGTCTGTTTTGCCTGCCAGTGGCTGCTTGGGTTTTAATTGTGTCTTTCTGTCCAGGTGCAAGCAGATGACGTACCCAGAGGACCTGCCCCAGATCTCGGTGGTGTTCATCTTTGTGAACGAGGCTCTCTCAGTCATCCTGCGCTCCGTGCACAGCGTGGTGAACCACACCCCATCCCACCTGCTCAAGGAGATCATCCTGGTGGATGACAACAGCGACAATGGTGAGCTGCTCTCACTCTGCCTCTAAGCACGGTGCCCCGTGTGATTTCTAGGTGTGAAATGTAAATGTATTTGTTGATCAGAGGGTTGATTGAGCCATTTGAACAAAGCTGTGAGTAAATATTGACTATTTGTATAACAAATAAACATTATGTGGATAAAGTCTGTTGATTTCATTGAAATCCTAACAGAATGAGTGGCATTTATGTAGGCAGTCTTAACAGGACACTTTTCTCCAAATCCAGAGGAATATCATCATTGTTAGAATAAAAGTTTTAATTCTGCTGCCAAGGAAAAGCAAGGCTACACACTCTCTTTAAAGATAATTGCTACTCTTTTATATGGCAGTACATTGTTTCTTCATTATTTAATCCAAAATCCAAATATTGGTGAGCATGTAGGGTGCTATTATCAGCATATTTCACAATACAGTCATGTTAGAAGATTCTCAGGATACAAGGGACTAGTGTTGTCATGTTTAAACTTGTACATTACACTTCTAGAACTAATTCATCTTCTAAAATCATATTTATTTCCAATAAGCCTAAAATTTAGCATTTCCTCCTCAGATCAATAGCTTTAAATTCTTTCAGTTTTGAGTTGCTCTTACTCTTCAAGATCCCCGAAGAGAAGGAAGAGCTGAGAGAAGAGATAACTCAATCAAAATTAAGTTCCAAACCTATAGATTTAAGAAAATGTTTATGCAATTCAGATTTCATTTATGGCAGTGTAACCTGTGGAGTAATTATGTGAGACTGCAAAGTGTTGGAGTCAAGGCAATCCTGAGGAGAATTGAGCTCATCATTTCTCAGTGAACTCTTATATGGCTTTTCTCTGCCACTCTTCTAAATAACTGGAGATTTATCAAGTCTTTGATTCTAATGATAATGATTCTACTGTCTAACATAGATCAGAAAAATGAGGTTGCTAATGTCCTGGAAGCTTTTACTAGTTTTTCTGATAAAGACATTTAAGCAAAAGCCACTTTATGAATAAGTTGCAGTGTAAATGAATTACCAAACTACATTGATTTAAAATAAAAAATAGAGAGAGACCATTTTGGTAATTTGCCTGTTTATAAGCCTCTTGAAATGAAAGCTGAACAAGGGTGAATGAGTTCTGCTCCATCTGTGATTGAATGCCTGAAAATGAACAAAAGAGAAGTCTATTTGAGATCTTCAATATCCATTTAGTTAAAAAGGAAAGAAGTCTGGTATTGAAGAATCTTAATTATGTTTAAGGGAAAACCCTGAAAATTAAGGGAAATTAATTGTGATCTGAATTACATCTTGACCCAAAATCCATTGAGGTTATTTTTCTAACTCCTACTGAATAACATAAATCAGGAAAAAAAGATCACCAGACTGGCATGTTACACTTGCTTAAGGTCAGAATTGCTCTTCCAGAGGCCTGTTGTAACCTAATACAAATCATCAGAGAATCAGAATAGTAATTTTTTAAAAATATGTAGACAAACTACCTCTTCAACATGATACTCAAATCCATCAGGCCATGTTAAAGCTGGGCAAGTCTCTGGTGTGTGGGGAATTTCTCTGGGCTGAAACCCCTGGAACTGCTCCACGCCTTGGCTGCAGAACTGGGCTTGTATCTGTCAGACTCACCAAGGGTCTGGGATTATTTAAAGACTCCTCTCCCTTTCTGTTGCAGAATAAACACAACATTGTAGGGCCTTTCTGGTTCTAAAAGCTTGTGTGTGTTTTGATTTTGTCCTGCAGTTGAGCTGAAGTTTAACCTGGACCAGTATGTCCATAAGAGGTACCCAGGCCTGGTGAAGATCGTGCGCAACACCAAACGCGAGGGGCTGATCCGAGCCAGGATCCAGGGCTGGAAAGCAGCAACATCCCCTGTGGTGGGGTTCTTTGATGCCCACGTGGAGTTCAACATTGGCTGGTGAGTGCTGGCTGTGCCCATAGGGACAGTGGCACTGGGACAGGGCTCAGGGAGGGCTGTGCTCAGCTGCGGGGATCACCTCAGCAAGCACTCCTGAACTGTGCTCCTGATTATTGCAGCATTGCTGACAGGCTCCTGCAATGGCTGCAAGACCATAAAAAAGCTGTTGTGCCTGGTCTAGCACGGCTCTGTGGAGAGAGAATTAATTGGAACCACAATGGGTGTGAAATCCCAAAGCAGTCAGATGGGGAGACACCATTAAGGAGGCTCTGGGCTGGAGGATTTCAAGTGCTTCTTTTACCTCCTTGCCATTTTCTATCATTTCTTCTCAGAACTTGAATACCAATCTGATTTTGTCATAAATTTTCTTGCATTTACATTTGAGGGAAACATTAAATTATTGCCTGCAATTTTAATAGGGCTTGAAATTAGCATGACTTTCCCCATCCCCTTTTGGTTTAATGGGCCAGAACTGCATTTGGAATAAACCTTTGTAGCACCACTTGGTGGCCAATATTTGGCATTACTGGAAGTTGGGACTGTAGAAGCTGATCTGTACCATCAGCTGCAAAAGGACTTCTGGGACCTTCAGCATGTAAAACATGCATTTTCCAAAGATAGGCTGGTATTTGATAATGATGATGCAGAGTTATGGTGGAAATGATTATGCTCTGCAATTCTGGGAGATATCCTCAAATTAAAACTAAAAATAGCTGTACTTACAACTAGAGAGAAACTTAATTGCAAAGGAGTAGAGTGTTTATTTTTATATGTTCATGAATATCTTTATAAAATGGAAGATGCAATAAAATAAGTCTTGTAGTGCACCTGTTTTATGATCATCCCATTTTTATTCCTTAGGACTATGTTAGATTATAATAGCAGCTGTAGTAATTTTCTAGAAGCTTAAGAGCTGGTTTAATTTATTTATTTGCTTTTAAAGCAAGTAGATCTTTCGATTATTTTCAGACATTCATCTAGGGTAATACCAGCTATGGGACAGGATCAGGGACTGGGGAGAGCATGCTCTGGGTGCTGTCCCTAGTGCTTGTCCTGCCCAAGCTGCAGTTTTGTGGGGCTTGAGGAGAATTTTGTTATCATTTTATAAAGACATTGAGATCTGACTGAGGTACTGTACCCAGGGAAGATCAGCAGTGGTGTCAGTAAGCAGGAAAGGGCTTTGTGGTTGCTTTGGGGTTTGTTAGGGTTTGTTTTTTTACTGTACTGCTTCGCCTTAATGTCAGAAAGGGTTGAAATCAGCAGAGCAAGAACCTGGAGTGCTCAGTAAATGAGTGTGTATATCCAAGACAAAAGGTTTGTGTTTTCTGCCCCCTGCCTGGTGCACCCTCCTTCCAGCAGAGCTCTCAGGTCACAGCCTGGCTCTGGCCCTGCTTGGGGCACTCGGTGATCAGTGGGGACAGAAACGTGCTCCAGGAGCCTCCTGTGCCCCTTCATTTCAGAGCTGCACCTGTGGGCTCGGAGTGTTCCCTGCTGGTGTTCCTCCTCTTTCTCCACTCAGCCCTTGTGTCTGCTCAGAGCCATCTCAGCCCCTGCTCCAGCCACTCCTCCTAGTTTTAGCTCTGTCCACCTGTGCACATGGGGTTGCCTGTCATGTCCATTTTCATCTCATCTCCTTTGACTGGGAGGAACTGAAGTCCTTCCATCTGGACTGCTCTATTTTTTCCCACCAGGTTAGCACTGCCCCCACTCCGCAGCCCTACAAACTCAGGAATCAGGTGGGAGTCTCTTGTTAAGGCTCTGCTGTTCTGTTCTCCCACTAAGTTGCACCTTGCATGCATATTTCCCCCATTTTCAATTCTTATTTATGTATTCAGAGGCCACATGGATTGCTCCCACTAAAAGCTGTCTATGGATTATTTGTGAGGCAATTAAAAAGAAGCCAATTCCTTTACCACAGAAAAGAGCATTTAGCTTTCTGTTTGGTTTGTGTTCCATCTAAAAGTCAAGTGCCTGCAGTGCAATTTAGTTTCCCAATCTATGGCTGCTTTACCTGCCTAATCAGTTGGCAGATTAATTCATAAAGAATCAAAGAAGGACTTCATCACTTTCTCATGAAATATGCAGGACTGACAACAAAAAAAAAAACTTCTTTAAACAATAGTGGCCCATTTACAGGTGGCTTTTTGCCTGATATCATACTATAGCATTTTATGGGCTCTCACAGCATTGCTCTCCAGGGACACTTCTTCTAAACTAAATTACAAGTTGGTAGGATATAAAAAAATACTCTGCAACCTGGCAGGTCAAATTAGCTATTGAATTATTTATTTTGCTGTGCTTAATTGCTGCTTTTTGGCTTCTCAGGTGTAGAAATATGTTATCTCAGAGCAGTGATTTTCAACTGACCTGTTCCCCTTAGGGCTTTTGATAGTGTGAGCCAATACAGCTGCTGTGAGAGTGGAAGTGGAGAGGACTGTCTGAAAGGGAGGCCATTGCTATTAATTCTCAAATGGAATTTTAAATTAGAATTACAGGGTAATGTATGTGTACATTTTGTTTCTAAAATTCTACCTGTCCTGTTGGAGTAGAACCTGGTCTGTTTTTAATGGTTGCTTGATGTCAATGGGAGTCAGCAACCCAGCAGAACCAAGAGGGAGGAAAATCTGCTTTGCTTTCCTCTCTGGGGGTGTAGTTAAGCTTGTTTAGTTCAGTTTTCCTTCAGTCTTCTGAAGATTAGAGCATTCCTGCTCTGACTTTTGGGTTAGGTTCACCCAGAATGCCTGAAGGCACCCCAGTCACCCTGAGAGCATCCTGGATGCTGATTGTGTTGCAGAACATGCAGAGCATTGTGTAAACCCCTGTCTTTGAGAGATGGAAAGAATAACACGACAAGGAGAAGAGACCTTCCCTACAATATTGTCTGGGAGCAGGAAAGAGATTACAGAGATAAGGTGTTAATTCTCTGGGTGAGAAAAAGGACACATTGAGTGAAGGAGAGCAGAAATCAGTACGTGAAAGGCAGAAACCACAATATATTAGCAGCCATAAAGAGGGTGCTAGGAGCCATAAAAGAAGACATAATGATAGAGTATTATAGTTGCATTCTATCTTAGGAATTGCCTTTGCTCCTATCACAGAGGTATTATCAGAGCACTGAATGGAGTTATGCAGTCCTGTAGTAATTAAAATTTTGCCAGACAAAGGGTGAGTTTCAATAAAGAAGCAGTGAAGGAAGAGGATTTAATCAAAAGATTTCAACATACCAGCCAGACAGAGCCTGACATGAGAAAGAAAACATGAAATATAAGTTGAGTATCAATCAGATTGTGTCACACACATCCCATCTTTATGGATTATCCCTGAAGTTGTCAGTGTTTTAAAAATATACAAAATGGTGTTTTAATAAAATAGGAAGAGCTAAACATCAAGATCCGTAGGCCTGTGGATGATACTTTGCAGATGCTGCTTTATACTGTAAGGTGTAATGCAGCTTGTTGTGGTGGCCATAAGCAATGGATTCTCAAAAAGGTGTGTAAAGGAGAAGGGAAGTTGATTTCCTCCTGATCTTCTGCTGACTTTGGTTATCCCAAATACTCTGTAACAGAGACATGGTTGTGCTGTCCTGGGGCAGGGTCTTTGTCCCCCTGGGAGCTGCCTGGTAAATTTTCATGCAGTGTGCTGGAAGCCAATCTCTACCTGCAGGTAAACTCCCCCCTTTTCCAGCTCAGGTGGCTCTCAGGGGACATGGAAAAGTCCAGGTGGCTCTTTCCTTCTAAATGAGAGAAGTGGTGGAGGTGAAATTACCTTTGAGCCCTTCTGTGCAGTCTCTCCCCTCTCTGGAGCATTCAAGCACATCTCTCCTGCTCAGGATATGGTTCACTGAGCATCCCTGGGCTGAGGCTGACTGGGAAACCCAAATGAAAAGGGAGGGACATGTGTTTGTTAAGGGAGTTCTTCCTCATCCACAGCCTTAGGATCACTCTGGTAACTCAATGGAATACAAGTTTTAGCTAGAAAACCAATATAATCTGAGTGGAGCTTGCAGCAGAAGCCACGTGGGCCTTTGGGATCCATGGCAGGGTGCCAGCCAACACACAGAGGATGTACCAGAAAAGCAGCTTCAACTATTCATCTACCTCAACAACCTAGAATGTTCACTGAAGCACCCTCATTGCTTTTCAGTGGTGCAGAAAAGAGCCATTGAGGTTTGGCAGCCAAAGAGCTGATCTTTAACTCTCCAGCAGGCCTTGGTGCTGTGTTCCCTCTGTTCCAGCTGGGGACTGGGAGGCTGAAACTTCCCTGGACACATGGGAATGCTGACAGAGATGTCAGGCAGGACAGATGGGGAAGTTCTATTAGAGACTGAGAAAGGGAGAATGAAATTGATTTCTTTTTTAGTTCTCTGAACACTTCTTTAGAGGAAAGGCATTCCTCATTAAATATTCTGCAGATGGCCTCAGTGAAGAATTATGTATGTCAGTAGATCTGCTTGTCTGCATCTGATAAATGTATATTGTCAGTGAAATGTGAGGTAGCGTGTAAAATCATGCAAAATAAGCTTTCAGTTTACACAGCTTTCTTTTTTCTTACATTTCTCTGTTAAGTTTATACTTCATGGTACCTGACAGTGGTAGAGCCAGAGTAAAATACGGTGTTAAACCCAGTGAGCCATAAAATCTAGCAGATGAGACCATGTTGTCTTTCATTTATGTCTTATAAAGACTCTTCCCTAACTGCTTGCAAGAAGAGGAAATTCTCATTTGTGAAAGCAGGACAAAGGCGCTTGGATTTTTTTAATGTTAGTTCTTCATTTTTTGTTGGAGTAAAAAGTAGCATAGTGATGGTGGAGAAGGAAAAAAAAAAAAAAAAAAAAAGAGACATGTTTATCTCAAAAGAACCCAGAGATCAGGGTATATACCCACCTGGGATAGGGCAGAATTGGAGAGACATTTCCCAGTGCAATTCCTGTCATTTAGGAAAGGATTAGCTTTTGAACAAATTTAGAAAAAGTGACATTTGGGCTGCAGGGAGGAATTTATTGACAAATGCTCATACAGCCATTCCAAGTACTGGAAGGTAAGGTCTGCTTCTCAGCTGCTGCATGTTAGCAAAGCATCCCTGAAGCTGTGAAGGCCATTGAAGTGGCAGAGCTGGGCAGCAGAGGATCTGGCCTGTGGCATGCATGTGGATTCCCTGGGATTGTGAGCATTTATTCTGATGTTGTGCCTTTTTAAAAGTCTGCTTGAAGCCAGCAGGTGTTTTTACATATTTAAAAAGGTGAATTATATTATCATGTGCACCGAGGAGCTCATTACTAACTTCTTTTTATCTGTTTTTTATCTGGAAGAAGCTGTTCTTTTTAGCATTGTGACAAATCAGGCTTTCCCTTTGGCATGAATTCTCCAGCAATCTGATAAGGATGTAAGACAACACAGAGTTTTTGTTTGCTGTGGTTTCCCGTGGGGTTTGAGCTGCTCTGAATCAAGCCAGTGTTAAATACAGAATGCATATATGTTCAGAGATAGACTTACAATAGGATTAGAGAGGCCTATGTGATCACAGTATGGCCCCTGCCTTTGCTCTCAATCTTCTTACAGGCTTATTCTATACTCTGGCTTAAATTCTGCCTTCCAACTCTCTTCCTACCTCCAATGTTTATCTTGGGAGCATTTACTCTTGGAATCCCACAGAACCAGCGTTGCTGGAACTCCCAATAAAGTCATCATGGGTGCTCAACACCTTGGAAAATCCGCTGTTAATGAAGAAATCTTTCCACTGTTAGGCAAAAGCATTGAAGGCGTGTGCTGTTTAGTGATGTGCTCAACTGACTTGGACAAATCAAAGTGACTAAAATTGAAGTGAAAATACCCTTTAGCCTAGTGGAGTCTATAAGAGAACTAAATTTATTGTCCTTTCCCTTCTGGTTTTATCTGTTTACCAACAATCTATTCAGAGAGAGAGGAGGACACTGACAAATACTTAGTTTTAAAGAGGATGGAAGGGAGAGGATCTTCATATGTCACTCAAATTCCAGTCCAAATTGTCTCCTTGGTTTTTATTAAGTGGGAAAAAAACCCACTTGGATGATGTGAAGCACTACCTTTAAAGCAGAATCTTTTGATTATATTTAGTTTACTGAAATCCATCATGTGTATGAATATGCCTGGGAGAACTTTCCCTCTTGCTACAGTAAATAACTTGTTAACAATGCATGCTGCTTTTTGCCCATAAAGTACCTTGACTCAGATACAAACTAGGAACCTAATATTTTTGCACTGGAAAATGAAAAATGGAGATGGATCCCAAAATCCACATCTGGGTTATGCACCTAATCAGGCAGGGCTGAACCTGCCTCGCTGCCAGCAGTGGCCATGTGGAAAGGCAATCTTCCAAGCACGTACTGCAGCTCATCAGCTCAGTGTGTTGGACATCCTTGGACTTCAGCAACCTTTTCCCCCCTTATCCCTTCAGTCCTGTGAGCTGCCAGAAACACCTGACTTCTGCAGATAGACAGCAAAAAAAACAAGGCAAAGTGGGAAAAAACCATGGAAAGAATGCTGGTGTCCATAAAGGGGGGGGGGGGGGGGTAAATCTACACAATAAAGTAGCAGTCTGAAATTAGGGAAAAAAATTAGAAAGTACCTGGAAAGATTTAATCATAATTCTTTTTAAAATCTGAAGCAATTACACAAAGCCAGAGTGACCAGGAAGGTTAACAAAGGATTTGATGAATGTGCAGCTCAGTTCAGCATTATAGAGCAACTCTGAGGCTGGGCTTTGCTAGCCATGAATAGCAATGAAACCCTCTGATATTCCATGGATTACTCAAGATAAGCAATGAAAACACGGTGCATTGCCCAGTCCTGTTCAAACTCCCAGTTCTCCTTTATTGGCCATTACCTGGGGGTGTTGGCAGGCAAACAGCCCACCAGCAGTGCTGGCAGGGTCTGGGATTTGAGTGTTCCTGCAGATCTCACACAGATGAGCTTGGGCTGAGCCTCTGAATACCCCATTGCTCTCTCTGCTGTCTTTTATAGGGCAGGACAGGCTGTGAAATCTCTCAGGTATGCAATGTTTAATTAAAAGGCTCTCCATTCTGCGTTTTTGCTGAGAGAACAGCTCTGGCCTGGATTTTCTCTTTCTATCTGTGACTCAGAGCCTACTTTCTTACTTGTGGGTGTGAAAATATTTTGGAAATTAGGTGGCTGTGCAGTCTGTCCAGATACTCAATATTTCCTGTTCCTAACACATGCAGGGATGTGATTTGCACACATCTGGGTACCAAGAGAGCTAGGAAATCACCTCATGGGTGAGATGGGAGGTTTAGAAGATGAAGTTCCAGCAGTTGCTTTCATACCAATTGACTCCATATCCTTGGCATGGCACTTGACTTCACCTGTAACTTGAGGGTAGAGAAATCAACTCTTGTTGAAGCAATAATATCTTAAATATTTACATTTCTTGAGTGCAGGGGACTTAAACAGAACATCCATCACCAGGACAAATGCCTCAAATTTCATGAAAGTTCAGAATCTGTGATTTCACATCAACAGGTTGATAGAAAGTAATGGAATTTTATAATGTATTTTGACCCCAGCTATTGTATTACACTCCAGATCCCCCTTGGGCCATTCAGATGCAAAACACCAAGTCAGGTGGTAATAAATGTGAGTCACACAGATGGGAAAACACAGAAATTCCTCAGGTGTAGAATTACAGGAGTAGTTTGGTGACAGTTTGTCTGAGAGCAGCTCCAGAGCTGGGAATGGATTGTTCTTCATGTAAAGAAGAAAATTAGGTCCCAGGTTAGCATTTCCAAGACTCAAGTATTGGATTAACACAATCACAAATATGATTAAGGGCTGGAAACTGGTGTGACTGTTGAATATTTTCTTCATATTATTTCTCTAACCATTATTTGGGATACACTTCAGCAGTCCAATTTTAAGATGTCTTGCAAAGTAGCAGGCTAAATTCCCTTTATATTCAAAATAGATTCCTCTGGAACATTATTAATCTCGCCCAGTTTCAGTGTCTACATTATTATGAGAAGCATCTGACTATAAAAGTGCCAACCTCTGCCTCTCTCTGCTGAGAATGAAAGTTTGAGGCAATTACTGTGCATGTGGGGGGTCCACTGCAGGTATCTGACATTAAGGGAGAAGAAATCCTTATCTTCTTTCAGCTTTTCTATTACACAATCTCAATCTACCCTACAAAGTAAAATACTTGGAAAATGAGCACCCCAGGAAGAGCTGTAGAAGGGACATAGAACCTCCAGGATAGTTTTGAGTATGATGGTTAAACAGTCTTGCTTTGTATCATAAACATGTCATTAACTGCGGACTTGAAGATTTGGTGACCAAAGAATTCCCACCAAGAGAGATAGAAGTAGTTTGAAAAACTCCCCATCTTTCCTTGTTTGTCAAAGACCTGCTTCCAGAATCAGACAGTAGTGAATGACAGAGTTGGATTCTTGCAAAGGAAACCCAGTTACAGATTTTTGCTTCAGAAGGCATGCAAGCAGCTTTCCTGCTGTGCAGGGCAGGTCTGGAAATCAGACTTAATAAATTTGTTCAAGCCACGGGAGTCAAGCAAACAATGAGTGACACCTGTACCTGTTGTCTGGTGTTTTGAAATCCTTTGTTTCAGAGTTTAGAGGGAGAAGGAGAGCTTTATACCCAAGGGTTACTGTGTCCAGGCATGGAGTCACCAGACTAGTGATGGCATGTCCATCCTTCTGTATTTTCTTCTGCTGCTGAGCAGAGATAACATGATGGAAAGTACAAAGCAGATTCAGCTTTTCTGCATTTTCCCCTTCTTTGTCAGATTTGAAAGAGTTTTTCTGCTACCCACCCACTGGTTTTTAAAAGGATTAATCTCATAAATATAAGCTCATACTAATAATGGAAGTGGCTTATCCAGATCAGGTAGGTCACACTGGCTCTATGGGGGTGCACAAGTGTGGCCTAAACCCCATATGAATTCAGAGTCTGAACCATGCACAGTATCTTCTGCCGGCCTAAAAGAACATTTATGGTAACAGGCAAAATATGAGGTAACAAACTTGAAACCACAAAGGAGCAATTGTCTTCTGACCAACAGCAAAAGAAAGTGAGAAAAGATCAGTGTTCAAATCCTCCTACCTCTGTGAGTTGCAACAAACCACCATTCCCTTAAAGATCCATGCGAGAGCTCTGCAAAATTTTCAAAGCACATTTCAAGGAGAAACACACAAAAGAGTGAACCAGTGGCTCTTTCTAATACTGCTTTGAGGAATGATTTCCACCCTTGTGTAAGTCTGCTACCTCTTTGGATCAGATTCTCTGTAAATTCATAGCAAACTCAGACTACCTTGGTCAGAAATGAGTGTTTGCACTGAAGCTTTTTACTTTCCTTTTGGGATGTAGCTTCTGTGGAAAGCACATTGATGTTTTAAAGCCTTTTGAAATGACTGAACATTTCCTGCAGTTCGCTGCTTTTGCACCATCTGGCACCTGAAATCTTCTCATCACCAAAGAGGTTTTAGAAGGTATAATGCAGCCACATTTGTCATTCGAACTAGATGTGATGGGGTCAGTCTTGGGAAACAGGATTAAAATCTTTGAGTAACCTTCAGATTCTTGCAGCCCCTGGAGTGCGTTTAGTTCTTCAGGCCATGCCAGCCAGTATTTAATTGCTGCCAGGAATCCTGGTGGTGTAGCCAGTAGGAGACCATTTAGCTGCTATTGGTGATGGTGTCTCTCAACATTTCTCCATTGTGAAATGAATTAACAATCTCCAGGCCTCAGAATAAGTATCTGGTCGAATTTTGTGTTGTTAGGCTGTGGCACAGCTTCACAGAGGTGGTAATTCCTGTGCAGGTGCTGTGTGCAGTGTCCCACGCCAGCTGCAGCCTGCAGCGTGTGGCTGCGATCCGTACCCCGTCCCTCCCCGCCCTGCTCTGGCTTTTCCATCTCACTGTGCTGATGCTCGCAGCATCAGAAAACCTCATTTTATCAGCCTGCAAAGCATGCCCTGGGATTACAGGAAGGCTGTCAAACCTTGTGCTGTTCTCACTGCTCTCAGGGCGGAGCCGGCGCTCACGCGGATCAAGGAGGATCGCAAGCGGATCATCCTGCCCGCCATCGACAACATCAAGTACAACACCTTCGAAGTGCAGCAGTACGCCAACGCGGCCCACGGCTACAACTGGGGGCTCTGGTGCATGTACATAATCCCGCCACAGGACTGGCTTGATAAAGGGGATGAGTCAGCTCCCATCAGGTAAATCTCCCCTGTGCTGTCACTTCTGATGTTTCCGTCTCGGCCGTCTGCCGAGGGGGAATTTAGGTGAACGAGTGTAGCCACGCTTCTCTTCACAGAGAAAAGCAAGGCACAATTCTTCCCAAGAATATTTCTGGGTTTCACATTCTCTGAACCTCAGAGAGAGAAAGAAAACACAATTCTTATCGTATTTGCTGTGCCTGTGTTGTGCCAAAGTAGAATGCAATATGGAGATTATTTGCCCAAAGTGATAGTGTTTTGTTTTCATGGCCTGTCCTGTGTGTGTCAGTGTTGTTGGCTGACAGTCATGAGATTCTGTGCAGTGGAGTGCAGTTGAGAGCTTGGCACATTCAGTTTAGATGTAATATAATACAGTATAGAATAATATAGTATAATAAAGTAATTAATTAGCCTTCTGATAAGAAGGAGTCAGATGCATTCATCTCTCCCCCTCATCAGGAGCAAAAATATCCACTATAAATAAGGCTGCAGGCTTTGTGCAGGAATAACAAAATGACACTGGGGAAACTGATGGCTCCACAAAAGCTGTGGAAGTGTGTGCTGCCTTTCAGAGCTGCCCCACAATGAACACAAGTACTCTGGCTCTGAGTGTGTGCTTCAAGCATGTGTTCTGGCCATTAGTAGAATAGCAGGATCCTTTTCATCTAACCTTTTATTTTCTAGTGGACTCTGGCCCATGGTGTGCATGAGAAACAAAGGAATTGTGTGTGTGATTACAAAGAGGCTATTTTAACTCCTGTTCTGTGGGCAGCAGTCTTGGTCATCAGTCCAAACCAGAGCTTCCCAGGAGCATCACTAGGAGTTGTGTTTGAGAGCTGCTCTTTTTTTTCTTTTCTTTGTGGTTTTTTTTGGTTTGTTTTTTTTTTTTTTTTTTGGGTTGATTTTGGGTTTGTGGGTATTTTTGCGGGGGGGGGGGGTTTGGTTGGTTGGGTTTGTTTGGTTTTTTCTTGTTTTTTGGGGGGGGGGGTTTGGGGTTTTTTGTTGTTGTTTTTGGGGTTTTTCTTGGAAACTTTGTACATGTTCAAAGTTTTTGTACTGGTTGAATTTTAAAATGAACCCACACCAGACCGTGTAGTCAGTGTGTCAATTTACTTTTCCTTACAAGAGAACATTGTACATTACAGAAATGGAATTTTCTGAGGAAAGGCCATTACAGGAATTGTGAAGGTGTTTCTGAGAATTGTTACAGTGGGAAAACTGGAACTGATGTGCAAAGGGCTTTCTCTCCCCTCCATTTGAAAATTCACATCTCCTAGCCTTTCATCTCCAGTGCAGATGCTTGTCTAAGAGCTCCTCTGGGACACATTGTGCTGGATAAAGGGTACTGCTGTTACCAACTCTAGAAATAAATGCTAAAAAATTTGAAGCCTAAGTATGCACTTTAGGATGCTCTTATTTTTAAGACTTCTTAAGAAGGACACAAATTACCAGCTCAAAGTCATCTTCATTTTCATGTATATAGGCATCATCTTAAAGTAAGCTAAAACTCTAAACTCTGCTGTATGGTCCCAGTGTGGGCTCTGGCAGAGGAGCTGATGTACTTCCCTTCCAGAGCAAAGCTTGAGTTGCCAGATCCTGAAAAGTTCAGCCAAGCACTTCCAACAACACACCACCTGAAAAAAATGCCAGTGATCTTTTGGAAGTGAAAAGACACACACACTGATCACATTTCCAAGTGATCAGAGGATGGGGCCACCTCACAGGATCCTTCCCTCATGAAGAGTAATATCTTAATCTGTATTTGAGCAAGTGTTGCAAATTGTACTCAGGTTCATTCTCATGCTCTGTGACTGCAAAACAGAGCTATACAGTAATATTAACCTTATTTACTGCAGGACAGCACAGTCCATCATCACTGACCTTTTGCTTGGCTTGAAACCTCAATAAGCAGGGAAGTAATTACTTAGGAAATCAGTTTTCCTGGATAACATGCCCTGCTCACCTCACATTGTTTTAAAAGTGCAGATGTTTTATACCTGTTTCACTCATCCCTGAGAAAGTTTATTGATAAAGGAAAATTAATCATCCAAAGCTTTCACTCCTGAAGGGTTTTGTGCACTTCATGACTCACAATTTATATGTGAAATCATTGCAGTAATTTTCTCATGGATTGCTCCAATATTTTAGTATCTTCTGTTCTGGAGACAATGATCACATAACAGATAAAACTGAACTAAGAGGTTAAACCTCAGAAATAAAGGACCTGATTTCCCATGGACTTCCCTCAGATTTGCATTCAGGCTCTTGCTGGTGCCACACTGGCACTGAGTTGGGCTGACACAGGAGTGAACAAATCCAAACTCAAGCACTGAGCAGGGTTAAAATCTGATGCACATGAGTAACTGGCTCCCAAGAGCAGTGATTTTATTCTGAACCTGAATGGAGAAACCCTCCAGTTCAACAGTGCACAAACTGCCCAGAGACAGATGAGACAAGCAGCAGAAGGAGGAGAACACCCAACCCTGGCTGGCAAATATCAGGAGCACTGACCCATTGCCACTGCCTTAGCATCTCTTCTGCAAATTAACAATTCCATGCCCTAAAATGCAGACACATCCACATGGAACCATGAACACTTCCATGTCTCCTGGGCACAAGTTCTTTGAAGGCAGGGATTCAGGAGAGCAGGGCATCCCCTTTATGGCCACACTGCAGTGTGTGGTGAGGGGCCTCTGAAGCTGTAGCACGTGGATGGATTTGCTAAAGCATTTGGCTGTTGTGTTGTTCCCGCCTGTGGAAATATAATGTTATTTTGTGGCTTTTAAGTGATTTGCCAGTGTAATTATGGTAGTGGAAACAGTGACTGTGTGAGTGTTATTGATGAAAACAATCAGGAAGTCTGTCCTTAGGAATGAGATTTGAAAGTGGTCATGGTGGGAACTTACTAGCTGTGGAATATTTGAAGTGTGTTTTCAAAAGGAAGGTAAAGTCAGGCTAGTGAGCAAACTTTTAAAAAAATTTCAGATGTGACTAGGTTTGGTACAGGTTTTCGTTTTGGAACTGGCTTTCCAAAGTACATATTGCAACCATGATTCCTGTTTCAGTCCACTTTGCAAGACAGCAACTGTGCACTTTGGTGCTGTTTGAATCCATGTGTCTGTCCAGTGCATTCATAAGACTGCAAAGCTGCTCATCAGCATGGAAACTGCAAGTCCATTTAGTCCTTGCTGCCACTGTCCCTCTTAAGGCTTTGTTTGACACAGTTTTCAGCAGTCAGTGAGTTTGGTTTGTGCCTCTCTGTGTGTTTTGTGAAAGAAAAGGCTGGTAACAAATAACCCTGTGACTGGTTTTGTGGTTGGTGTAGCTGAATACTTTCTGCCAGATCTCCAAAAGGATTAGAGATTTTCAGCACTAAAGAACATGTGTACCCTGGCATCAGTGAGGATCAGAGCTCTGGCATTTCTCCCGTTTGCACTGTATGAATAAATACCATCAATGTGCAGAATTGGGTGAGGCATTTGGAAAGCAGGGTCCAACTCCTGTTTTCTTCTGGGACTACACAACAGATGTGCTTCTTTCCTGAGAATTTTTCTGTTTGAAGCCTGATCCTCTAATTTCTTGAGCACTGACAGTGGTGTGATTCTACTCAGCCTTACTGGGAAAGAGCAACAACTGTCCCTCATGCCAGTGGGTCACTCATGGGCAGTCATGTCAAGTGTGCACCATGAAATGCCACATCAGCTGTTGTGAGCTAAGTGACAGAGGGGACGTGGCCTTGAAGTGCTAACAAAGGTAAACAAATAGCAAGAACAAGGTGTCAGATTCTGTAAAGATTTCTGATGCACTTTAAAGTCAGTTGTTCCCCCCTCCCCCCCATTAATACTCTGAACTTCAGAACAATTGATGTTCCCCAAGTTGGCCTCTGCAGGCAATCCATTTTCCATGTTTGACATTTGAGATGGAAGATGTCTGTAACGTGAAGATTTAAATGAGGATTGTTACTTTGACACGCTGTGTCCATCACGTCATTTTCCATTCGTGTTCCTGCGAGCACGCTGCCCAAAAATGTCCTTATCATCTGGCAACACACTGTGTAGCAAAGGATCTGTTTCAGAGGGCTTCTAATGAATTTGACTATGCATTGAAACAAGCTGGGCTTTTTAAGGCATGCTGTATTTTTTTCCCTGGGTTTTGGAACAGCAAGGAAGGTTTCTGGTATTCTGAACTCTGGCTCTGACTTGTCTTCCCTCACCTGCTGTGATTATGATGGACTGCTCTGCATTTGATTTCTTGATCAGCAGCCACTAACATTAGAGTCATTAGTCAGCCTCACCCAGCCAAGCACTGCACAGCTCTCCATTTTATCTTCCTCCAGCAGCAGTGGTGCATTTCATTGTTGCATATGTTCTCACTTACTGCTTTAATATGCCATAGCTTGGTACCAGTAGGGATGTGCATGTACATGCACTGCATCAGCTGCTCCAGAGAGCGCCAGTGCCTTGCTCATGGACATAAATTAGAGTTTGATGTGCCCCCAGTGAAGTGCTTTGTGCTGCTGCTTCTATCTGAGACTGTGTGTGCCCATCTCACGTGCAAGCCAGGCCCCGTGCTGGTCTGCAGCAGCAATAATGATGAAGCCAATCTGGGCCCTCACTGCTCTGGGAAGAAATCCACCTGAGCTCAGGAGGGAAAGTCTTTCATTATAAACCATGCTGCCATGTAATAATAAAACTGGTGAGTGTTTATTGACTGCTCATAGCCATCTTTTCAGTTTCTGGTTCACAGGAGCCTGTAACAAAGCAGTTTTGCTTTTATTTGTCCAGGTTTTGATGGGTGTCCTGCCTGTTCCAAAAAATTACTTCCACAGGGCATCAGAGAGTTATTCTGCATCCGTATTTGCTCTGCCTATCTAGATGAGCATTAGCTTGTCATCTTGTCTTTTTTTTCCCCTGTTTCTTCTGAGCAGCAAATCTGTTCTTGAGTTCTGTTCTTGGGGCCTGGTGTGACTCTTTCTTGCAGAAGACATGAGCTGTAAGAAAAATAGAAATACTTCTGCAGGTACCATGCAGGTTTCCCCACTTACATGTCAGACCATGGCTGAAGTGCTGCTTAAGAACCTGAATCAAAGAAACACTCTGCTGGGAGAGGTGGAACACTCAGAGATAGGCTGTGTCCTGTGTCACTTGAAACTCCTTGTCTCTCTCATTATGCCTGTATATATACATTTATGCTTGTATATTTATTTATGGTTCTATTTGTGTTTGAATTTATGTGTTTATTGTGTTTGTCAGTTTTCCTGGAAATTGCAGCTGGCTGCTCATGAAACTGTTTCAAATGTGACCTGATTGCATTGTACACATATGTATATATAAATATATAAATAAATATATATAAATATATGCTGACCTTAAGGCAGGAGAGAAAGATGCATAAGGCAGAGCAAGACTGACTGTACCACGTGCAGTTTAGTCCCCATCCCTTTCTCCTTCACTGGTTCTTGGTGAAGCCCCCAGGCACCTCCCTTCAGTAAGGGGAAGGAGGGGGATGCACCTGGCTGGAGAAATGGGTGTCAGCACAGCTGGAATTTTACCAGCAGAGCTGTGCTCCTGGGGATCTCACTGACACAAAAGTCCTGACTCAGACCTGCAGCAAATGCCTTTCTTCCCTGGCCAGTGTGCCCCATCCCATGGCAGGCACTGCCCTCCCCACACAGAGCCTCTCCTCCTGCTGCTGCTGCAGGGAGGGAGAGTTCACCACCAGAAACCTCTCTGTGCTCCTTCCCTTTCCCAGGGCATTACCCAGAGAAATGTTTCTCTCATGTCTCCCTTGCTACAGCAGTGCTGTCAGGTAATTCCCCCAAACTGACTGTGCTGTATCTTTCTCCAGTGCAGAATCAATACAATTCTAGGCTGCATTTAAAGCTTTTAGCTGCAAAACCCATTTTGCTGTGTTTCCCACATTATCCTTTGAGTGCTGCTGTTGATTATAATTAATCCTTATAACATCCTCCATTGTGTCAAAGAATATTCCACAGATCAATTAAGTTTCACAACACCTTTGAGGTGGTGGTAAAAAACAGTACACTTCTAATTGCTGCTTTCTCCTTCTAGAAGTGTCTCTGTTTTACTAGAGAGTGCATGATTGAGGGCAAAGGTTGTTTATATAAAAGCAGGTTAATATCTTGTGCTCTGAAGCTGTGAAGTACTGGGGGCACTCACCTCTCCTTCTCTTGGGCAGTGAGCAGGGGGAAAGATGAGCTACCACAGCTGCTTTGCTCATGTGGCCATTTCCAGCTTTCAAGATAAGTCTGCTGCACTGCACTAAAGCTGGTGGATGTACCAGTGCATTTCAGGTACTGGAACAACCCAGTTCTAATGCCAAGTGGGGGCCTTGAGCTTAATTCAAGCACATTTTTTGAAAAGTGTCATATGTTAGTGTGACACGGTATAAAATTATAAAAGCTGGATGTGGCTCTTTCTGTCATTGTTCTGCTGTTGTTGCTCACTCCTGAGAACTTTTGTTTTACTGAAAAATCTGTGAAAGCTTGTGAAGTCTATATTTGAATATATATAATGAGAAGAAATAAACCCTAGAAGGGAGAGATGGAGTTGCAAAGACAGTCCTCAGTGGCATTGGTTTGTGAATGATGATTATTGTAGCAGTTTCATCTGAAATGTATTTCCCGCCCCCGTTCAATTAACAACTCAGGGTCTTAATGGACAGAGCCTACAGCTGCAGCAATCCATCCCCCAGAGAGAGAGATTCCAGCACCTGAGGGCAGTCTGCAAAGCCTGGCAGTGCCATTCCTCATTAGAAAGGGAGGAGAACTCCTCAAGGGAGCATCCTACTGCTGTAAGGAGCTGCCTCCTGAGGGTTTCTGTGGGGGAGACAGGGCTGGAAAAAGAATGAGTCTAAGCCCAAATGGCATCTTAGTTTTGCAAAGCAGTGATGCCTTGATCCAGTGAAGACTGTGTTTAGTTTTGACTACATGAAAAGGAAGATGAAGAAAGTGGTGTGTGTTTCTCCCTCCCATCTCCTTCTCTCTTTTATCATAGGTAAAACTTTAAAAATATACCTTAAATATTCCCTCCAAGGCTTATTTCATTGCAAAGGTACTGGAATTTCTTACCTTGGTTGTGTCCTTCTTTCATTTTAGTTCCAAGACCAAATTTATTCCTTGTTAGCCAAAGATATGCTTTTCAGTGGTACAAGATGTGAAATCAAGATGTATATAGGATACGTCTCATTCTGTGCACAGGAGAGCTCTCAGCTTTTTTAAGCAAATCTGTTTCCAGGCTTGGCTCTGGGAAGTATAATCAGGAGGATGCATTTTATCAAATAACTTGAATTTATAAATGCAAAGATCATGGTGGATGAATACATGAATCAGCAGAGGATGGAAGTGCCCAGCCAGGAGTATCCAGGACCCTGTGTGGTTTTTGTAGAGCTTTGAGACCACTTCTAACTAGAGAATCATTCAACAGAAAATCTGCAGAAATTATGGCTCCAAATAGAGAAGTACTGGAATTTCTTGCATACATGAAGTGCCGTGTGATTGATGCTAATGGGTAAATTCAGAATGTAAACTTGAAGACTGAGAACTGTTTAATCTGTATGCATTTGTTATGAGCTGGGGTTTATAATAGCTAATCAATGGCTTAATTTTTTTGCTTTGATCTCTCTGTGCAGGACACCAGCCATGATTGGATGCTCTTTTGTGGTGGACCGAGAGTATTTTGGTGAGATTGGCCTGCTGGACCCTGGCATGGAGGTCTATGGGGGTGAAAACATCGAGTTAGGCATGAGAGTGAGTAACAAAGAGCCTTTGTGCATGTGCAAAGAGTTCTGGGGAGCTTGTGGCCCAGCAGAGTTGCTGTCTGACTGATGGGCTCTTTTGCTGGAGTAGTTGATGCTGCAGCACTATCTGCAAGTGACAGTGCCAGTAAATGAATGCTCCTGGCTTTTTGGGCCTTCAGAGAACTGATAACAGTCAGGAATATGCTTTATTGGCTCATCCTGTTAGTGTCTGAACCCAAAGAGAAAGGTTTTCCCCTTTCCCAGTGTCTTTCCTGGTGCAAAGAGCCACTCTAAGTCTCCATGTGCTCATTGCCCTTAGCTGAGGTTGTACATTTGTGCTCTGACAGATGCAACACCTACAGAAAACTGAGGCCAGGCTGGTAGAAGTCAGTTGTGATGTTCATCATACACACATTATGAATGTTGGAATATTTTACAACTCTAAGGATCCTCCTTGTAGAAGAAGAATACAGGGTGCAGGTATTCAGTCCTGTTGGACAGGTCAGTGTGAAGTGTGGACAGATGACCTTGGAATACCAGTCCCTGTGGCCTGGACCTAAAGGAGGTTTGATACCATCCTTGGATGATCTCTTGTCCTTGGTTTCAAGGTGGTGCTTGCTAGCAAGTCCTCCTGAAGCCTAAGGAACATGTCTTTCCTTAGCATTTGGAAATGAGGCCACTTAATGTTGCATGAACAGGGTTTCCTCATTATAAAGCTGACTATTTAATTATTTCCCCTTTACTCTTTATCCCCTGCTTCCCAGTAACATGTCCCTGGTGCATGTAATGTGCTCATTAAAGCATATATTCTGCTCGTGGTGAAACACTGAACACCAAATTAGTCCATTCTTTATCTGGCTCTTCTTTTTTTCTAAAATGGCTACAAACTCCTTCACACCATTGGACTGAGGAGGAAGGTCACTGCAGCAAGAGTTTATTTTCACATATGGGTGTGTATTTGTTATTCCAGCATTGCAAGAGGGATGGGGTTTGTAATGGGACTGTGTGAATACACTGCTTATACTTTAAGGTTCAGAATTCACATAGGGGACAGAAAAACTGCTACCACAAATCATCCAATTTTCCTTAAGAGGGTCAGGCTATTACCAGGATTGTGTGAGCTTTCCTTTATCATTGTGCAGGGCTTTGAGCTGTTTGAAGCTTTTTCCACATGGCTGCTCCCAGAATAGATTGAACACTCTGGCAAAACTCTGGCGTGGTTGATGAATAAGCCTCCTAAGAAATCTGAAAGCTGTCGCTCTTCCTTAGGCCAGGAGAACTTGCTGAGTACGATTAGAGCTCCTGGTAAACAGAGGCAAAGGTTTTAATAGGATTATGAAATGGCACTTGCTTGAAGAGACAAGGATTTGAGGTGAGTGAGGATGGGCTTTCAGGGATAGGGAACCTGTTAAAGCCTGCAGAAAGCTTGGATCTAGAAACCAGCTCTTTTTCTTTGGGTTTTATTTTGGTTGGGGGCTTTTTTTGCCCTATGAGAAATGCTATCCCTGCTGTTTGTAAAGGTTTTATGAAAATACAAGAGTATGAGTTTGTTGTGAAATAAGCTATGTGTCCATAGCACAGGTCTGTTACTCTGTGTTTCCAGCCTGGTAAGTAATATACAGTGTCTGCCTCCTAATTTGCAAATCCTATGTGCGATCCCCTCCTGTGAGTCTTTCAGAGCTGTCAGAAACTAACAGTGTGAAAATGCACAGGAACCTTCTCCCTTCTCTCTAGGCTATTTATAAAACCACTGTGAATTTATCAAGTTGGGGTTTTTTTAACTCCAGAACCTCCAAGTAAATTGCAAAAAATCACTTCTTTCCTAAGGCCTGGTGCAGTGACCCATGCAGGGATATTTGGTGCCTCTCCCCACCTGGCAGAGGGATCTGTTGACCAAGTGTGACTGCTTGTGTGAAGCAATGAAAGATGGAAAAAGGAAGGAATACATGAATGAATAAGTAAAGGACAAAAATTAATATAATAATAAACAATAAGATGTAGGGAAAGTGGTGGCCCATGCTTGGCTGAAAACAGTCCCTATCTGAAATAGCTGTAACAATAATCCTTTTCAACTTTTTTTAAAACTATTATCATGTAACTGCTAAGAGAAAAGGGATTAGGCTTGGAGTGTCTGAAATAGATTACATTGCATCTAGTGAACCCTTGTTTAAATTGTTTTAATAAAGTGAAA
This sequence comes from Passer domesticus, assembly GCF_036417665.1. Lineage (NCBI taxonomy): Eukaryota > Metazoa > Chordata > Aves > Passeriformes > Passeridae > Passer > Passer domesticus. Next base: position 8,227,817 of record NC_087490.1, read on the forward strand.
TAGGGAAACTCAGTGAAACTAATGAGCTGATTTGGGAGGATACTGTTTGATAACCCAGCTAATTCCCATGAAATCTATTGTTTATTAAAAAATCCTGATCTTGGGTATTCCACTCTTGGCTTTGCCCTTTTCTAAATTCCATAGATGGAAATATTTAAATCATTAACCTATGTGATTTTCTGTACTGAGCATGAATAAGAAGTGCAGCAACAGACTGGGGCTGCCTGCTATGCCTATTGGAAGTATTTAGGGCTCTGCAGCTCTTTTTTAAACTCCTATTATTTTTTGAGTAAATAATGGTGGTTAGAGCTGCAACATTCTCCTGATGAGGTGACTTCACACTGAAGCCCATGTCTGTTTGCCAAGAGAGGGAGATTCTGGTTTGGTTGAGAAAAAGCACCAGCTGTTCTGGGAAATAAAAGGGAGATGGACACATTTGCAGGCTTGTGATAGAGAGGAAATGGATGGACACTTACACAATGTCACCTTGTACTGTACTTTTCAAAGGTGGCAGTTTCACCACAAGGTGGATAAATTGGGGGACTGTTAGGACAAATGTTGCTATTCTCTCACTGTTCTCCAACCAGCTACTGAAGCTGATGGGAGTTATTATTAGCACCTAAACACAGGAAATTACAGCATCCAGTCTTGGCTGCCTCCTCTGTGGATGAGCTGCCCTTCATGAGCACAGGCTGAAGAAGACACTCTAAATTCAGGGTAGATCATCTTTGCTGCTCCTGAGCATCAAATGGTCTCTCTGACCTGTAGTAAGTACAGAGAGAAGTCCCAATAGGAAGAGAAAGTGAAGCAGTGCTTGAATGTGGAGGCAGACAGGGATCCCTTTAAGTGAGGGTCCCAAATTATGACCCTGTAAGAAACTGCATGCTTTGCAAGCATCCTGTGAGTTCCATTCCTAGTGGGAGCTACAGACACACTTAATTATTTAGAAAGGGATCATATAAACATTAAAAGCCTAGTTTATGATTTAACCTAATACAAGCAGTTTATGATGCATCTTTTTATAGTGAGTCATTAATCATTGCACTAAGGATCCCTCTCTTCCTCTGGTGCTCCAGTGATAAGGTGAATGAATTGCTGTTCTTTTTACTTTTTGCCCATCAGCTGTAATAGTGGGTGGAAAGAGATCAAGCATTTATTTTAAAGGATACTGCAGCAGAAATTAAGTTCTGTTTCCGCCATTAAGAATCCAAAAAAATGAAATTTTTTTAAAAATATGTTGCCACATTGATAACTACAAACAAAAGTCCTTTTCTTTTATGGCCAGCATCAGGCTGCTTTATTCTCAGTGGCACTGAGTGAGCACCAGCAGGTTGTCCCAGGTGACTTTGGTCACTTTTGTGGCACTGTCAGTGGAACGTGTGTGGGAGCACAGAGCTCCTCAGGACTGAAAAGAGCTGATCCCAGCCAGGATCCAGCTCAGACCCTGTGTGCTCTCTGCTGTTGTGGCTTAGTTGGTGATGGAGGCCAAGCTGAAACCAAGGGTTGTGTAAACAGAAATGCAGTCCCACTTCTGGCTTACACAGGTACTGTGTGTACTGTAAAAAAAAATCATGATGCAGATGATTTTTTTTTCTTGATGAGGAAATGAAGCTCGTTTCCTAATGGACTTCCATGCACAAGCACATCATTATACTTTCCAAACTTCTGTTATATGCCCTACCTTTACTTTCTTTAAAAATAGATGAACTACATTTTTTCTGAGCAGAAATGCTAATGGTAGATTGTTGAGTAGTGAATTTTTGACCTCATTTTATTACCTTTAGCTAAAGAGATTTAGATTCCTTTGAGCAGTCAGTGTTTTAAATGCAGATTCCAGACTGGTATGCTGTAATAAAAATGTCACAAGGTTTATGTATAGCAAACTTTAATTCTGAATTCTGGACAATGCTTTTTGCTCTGCGTGATTCATGAGGCCAGGTCCCTAGTCTTGGAGCTAAATAGAAACTCAGTTCTGGTGAGTTACTCAAAATTCCAGCATTTTTTCACATGTGCTGTGGTAAAATATAAGTGAAAATTGCACAAAAAATAGAGGTTAATCAAAGTGTCTTATTATGGTGAATCTGCAAATACTTCATTTTTATTTGGACCTTTCCCAAGCTGTAATTTTTAGTATAAATTAATTCAGTTTTGACTTAAAAGTCTTAAAGCCTTTTAGTTCAAAGACGTTTAATCACTTGAACTATGTTAACAAAACCCCACAGTTGCTGACATCTGAAAAAGTAGTGTGCTCTGTCCTTAGACATGCCTATTCACACTGGAGTGCAATAAATCAGCATTTTCAGCATGAAGTTAAATGCTATTAAAATGTTTCTGAGCAGTTCTACAGTGCCTAAGCAAAATCCTGGTAAGTGATGTAATCTGCTATTGGAAGTTGCCCCAGTGCTTAGGCTGCAAAGATCTCAGTGATAAATCTCCCAGGTCTCCAGATAAAGTGTGTAAGTCAAGGTGTCCCCTTTTTCCATCTCCAGCTTAATTTAGCAGTTTATTAAGCATTTCCTAAGTTAAAGGAATGCTAAGCTTGTGGAGCCAGGCATGAAGAAATCACAAAAGGATTGAAGTCGTGGTGCCTGGACTCCATGAATTCCCAGCTCCCTTCCCTTTTCAGAGCAGGGACTGGAGCAGCTGGCTCTGTGCTGATGAGCATAAGTGATGGGGCAGGTCCTCAGCACATCCAAGGGCTCAGCATCTCCTCATTCCACTGGAGCTCCACAGATTCAGGCAGGATGGGGTCAGGCTTGGCATTTGTGTCCAGCAGTTCTGGAAATGGAGACAGACTTTGTGACAAGGGAAGGAGCCCCTGCAGGTGTTAAACCCCAGCCTGCTGAACCCTGGAGTGTCCAAAACCACTCAGAGCCACCAAAAACCACCCAGAGTCACCACTGGGGGTTGCCCATGGCCAAAGTGTGCATTGGCCAGCTCCATGGGCTGCAGAGGACAATATCTGTGCTCACACCTGGGAGAGAGCTGTCAGCAGTGCCAGGGACCCTGATCCCAGCCCTGAGGTCAGATCCCCACCCCAAAACAGATCCAGGGAGATGGTGAGGATGGGCTGATTGTAGGGATAACCAGCACTGGGGACAAGGTTCAAATGTCTGACCTCAGCCATATTTCAAAGCAGGGGGTTTCCTCTGTAAAAGGTAAAGCAAACAGTGTAAAGCAGAGCCAAACAGCTAAAACGTGGCCCTGGGCCTCTTCTGATGAAGTTAAGAGTACTTGGGTTTTTCTCTGACCAGATTATTAATATAGTCTTAATTGTACTTTTAATGGGATGTGTCATCCTGGTTTTGGGGACAGAACCCAAATCCCTACCTGTCTGCAATTTCTTTGAACTATAATGTTGTCCTCTTATTTTCTTTCTTATTTTCTTCATTATTTTTCTTTTTATTAAAAGAAGGATAACTTCAACTTTGTGTGAGAAACAATGGTTTCATCAGAACACAGCCCAGTGGTGCTTTAGCATGAAATTGCCAGCACACTACAGGACTGGAGCTTGTGAGTACCCTTAAAAACACTCTCTAAAGTGGGAGCATTGGAAATGGCTCAGAAAAGAGCATCTGGCCATTTGGCTCCAGTATCACATCATGCTCCATCGAGTGTAACATTTTATGTTACAAACTCTTTCATGTACCAGGACATTATCAAAGCACAGGGCTGGAAATTTCAGAAAGAGATCAACAGCAAAAGAACTGAGGGAAAAAAAAAATGTTCCTTAGTCTTTGCCACTTTCTTCTCAGCCCCTCTCCTGCAGGTTTGATCTCAATCTAATATGTGTTCATCCTTAGAGGCAAGTGTGAACTGAATGAGAGAGAGGGGGGAAATGAAGAGGAGAGTGTTAATTGAGATTGAAATAGGTTTCACTTGCCTAATGATGAGTCTGAACCAAACACTAGAGATGAGCTACAGCTGTTCAGAAACTTTCTGATACAACATGTTTTGTGTTGCAAAATAACAGCTCGTCCAGAACTCCAAATGATCTGCAGAGATCTAAATTTTGATGCTGATTACTGAAAGCTTGGCTTGGGCTGTTTTGTACCCAGAGGTGCCCAACTGTCAGTCTTTAGCTTGGTCCCAGCACACCTGGCAAAAGATTTCTTTGTGTTTTTCTGTAACCATTTTGAATCTCTCTCAGAACTCGGGGAAAAAAAAAAGAAAAGAAAAACCAGTTCTGTGGAAAGCACCCTTTTTCCACACAAAAAAAACCCAAAACCCAAGATATGAAAGATCCAGAATACCAGCTGTTCCCAGAGAGAGGGGATGCTCCTTTCTTAACTGACTTTTTGAGTAGCTCCCCAGTTGGTTCTCATTTTTTGTGGGGGATAAGAGGTTTAATCAGGAATCTCTAGGAAATATAAAAGGCTCTTAAGATGGGAGAAGTCCTCTCAGCCCAGATTTCTGCAGCTGGAGCAAAGATCTGGCTTGGAGCAGTGTCCTGTGTGGGTCACAGCCCAGACTGCTTCCCTTGGCAGTGACCAGGGCTAATGAGCTCATCTGGGAAAGTGCTTTCCAAGCTTGGGGCTGAGCTCCTCCAGGCTGAGTGCAGGTCTGGAGGTGGGGTTGTTGATATTTAAATGCACAGCTGAGGTGCTGCCCTTGCAGGAGTGTTCAGGTCACCATTATTTATGATGTTAAACATTTAAGTCATCACCACTGGCAAGTGGAAGGTTTTTTTGTCATGGGAGCATGAGGGTAACAGAGCTGATCTTTGAGAGCTGTAGGTTTGTAGGGTTAAGAGTTGTGGGGCCTAGGGTTGCTTGGCTCAGTTTTAATTCTGCCTGGAAGACTTTGCGAGGTGATGTGACATTTTCTTGCTGTACCTCTTTTGGTCTGCTAAAGAAATCTCTAACTGACTAATAATTAGCCTTGCACTGGTGTCACCTGAATAAGGCAGAGCATGCTGAGCTGACCTGTGTGACAGGTTCCTCTGAGCTGAGGAGCAGGAGCAGGGAAGGATTAATGCATGTAGCTGTGTTGTTGGATAAAGGTCCACTCCTTGGTGCCAAATTTATCATTATCTGCATTGTGTGTAACACATGGAAAAAAGGCAGCTTAACACTGTGCTTGAAAGAGCATTTTGTGTAGAAGGCAGCAGCAGATTATCCAGCAGTGAGAGGTGAGTGGGTGCTTCTCCCCGCCAGGAGCTCCCAGAGGAGTGAAACCTGGCACCTCCTCTTAGAGGAGCCAGAACAGGGAACCAGATCCTAATCTGGCCAAGCAGAGACAGAAAAAAACTTCATTAAAATACTTATAGCCACAAAATTTCATGATGCTCTTAAATTTTGTTTTCTGCAGAGGAAAAATAGGCAAGCAGGTTGGCTGAAATGCTTTATTAGCATGTTTATTGTAACACAGCTCTGTGTGTAGTTTCACTGCTGGCGTGCTGCAGCCAGGCTAGATTCACATAGATAAATTCCCTCTGCATCCTCATATGTCATTGTTTCTCTTCCATGAATATCAGATTAGATTTCATAGCAGCGTTAGACATATATTTAACGTGCACAAAAGCATTGGTCAAAATGCCAATTGCTTTCCATTGGTAGCTTTCTTTCAACATAATGGAAAGGTGTTAGCTATTTAAAAGAGAGGGAAAACAAACACAAAATGACATAACTGTCATTTCTATTTGTATTCTAGGCTTAGAAAAAGCAGATCTCATCGAAAAATCAGATTTAATATGACATACAGAATTTATAGCATGAGAAATGCAGCCAAGGAGAACCCAGAGAAGCAACAAAATCCATTTGCAAAATCTGTTTTGGGTGCAACTGCATATCACATAGTCAAGTGTTTTGACTGTGATAAAATAATTTATTCACGTGTTTAAGTAAAACTGTAGCTGCATATTTCTACCCAAAATGCCACTTAGATTTCCGCTGTGTCTCTGAGAGAATGTCATTTGCACAAATACCTTCCTATCAGAAGAAAAGCAAATGACTCAATAGCCTGGGAGCAGGTCCTGTCTGTAATTCCTGGCATGCTCTGAGGAAGTAGGTAAATGAGTTTGGTTTCATTTAACCAAGGGGAAACTGAGGCAGAAGGCTCCAAGATGTCTCCATGGGATGTCTGAGAGTCATCTGATGGCAGAGACAGGCTGAAACAATATAAAATAAACTTTATTGTATTTCTCTACTAATTGGTCTGAATTCAAAATCTGAAATGACTACTGGAGATTACAGCACCTGCATACATTGTAAGCACTGCACTTGAAATTCCTGTGCTCCTTTAGGGCCTGATTGAGGGGAAAAAAGGACAAGGGTGATGGACTTCAGAAGAAATGAGTGAGTCCTAAGTTCTGGGTCTGAGTAGGAGTGCAAAGCACACTCAAAGCAATCTTCTTGAGATCTGTTTTCCCTATTCCTGTTTCCAGCTGGTATTGCCACGTTGTGCTGGCAGGTTCCTGGTGGCTTGCAGAGTTTCTGATACATCTTCTGTGGCCAGGGACCACTGTCCTTGATCCCCCAGGAAGGGGAGGTGGTGTCATTTTCTGTCTCTGCCTCCCCTCCACTTGCCAAGAACAGCCCTTGGGGCAGTCTGGCAGCTGAGGACAGCGTGGAGTATCCTGCCTGTGCACACACATGTCATATTCCTTCCCTTCCCTCGCTCTTCTTATCCCTCATCAAGAAATCCATTGGCTCCCAAACCCTTGTACTGCAGGACTGTGGAGTCTCAAGCTGTGATGCCTTGGAATGGTTGCCTAGAACAGAGGCTACACAGAGTTAGGAGGATGAAGTGGGTGTTTGTCTAAGGTCTTCAATGGATACACCCTGGGCAGCCAAAAAACCTTGCAGAGGCTCCCCCCAGGATAGAAAATGGTAACAAGATTTTCAGATATAAGTGTGGTCTATTTGCATATCAGGCATTAATCCTACAATTACAGCTTCAGGTAATTAAGTCATATTCCCCCATTTTGCTCCTTCCTCAATTCACTTTTGTCTGTACTTTTCAGGGCCCGAGGTTGTGAGGTGTCCTTGCATCACAGCCCCAGAGAGATTGTTTTGCCTAACTAAAATGTGAAGACAATTAACTACACTTTCTATGCAGTTTAGACCTAGGCACTGATGCAGTGTAGGATTCGAAAAATACAAAATCTAAAATCTTAAGGCATCAGCTGCACTGGTGCATGTGCTGGGCTGGCTGGTGGGTCGGTGACCACTGAGCTGTGAATGGGGCTGTATCCTCTACCCTCTGTCTGTGGCTCAGCCCTTCCTGCTGCTGCCCTGACATCGTGCCTGTAGCCAAGAGGCGCCGATCTGCCAGACCCCCCGAGCCTCAGAGAGATGCTGACAGTTCAGCTCCAGTTAGCTGCAGTTCAAGGTCAAATAGGACTTTAAAATATGAATAAATGTCAGGGTTTGCTGGCACATCGATCTCGGTCTTTTTGATTACTGCCAGATCGCATGAATAAATTAGCCTTGACAGGTGCGATAAATTGTATAGACTACTGATCTCAAACAGTAAATGTTAGAGAAGGACGTGGAAGGCCTGGAGGGGAAAATACCCTCTGCAGATGCTTGCATTAAATGAGGTGAGCTTTGATACAGTGCTCAGGGGGTGATCTTCAGGCAGGAGGAGGCCTTTTGTTCATTTGAGATTCTGTGCCATGCCAGGGCACATCTCCAGCTGTGGTATTGATTTCCTTTGTCAGAAGGAGTTTGGGTTGCTGTGCCTTGTGAAGCAAGAGAGCTCTGGAGCCTGTCCCACCACTGCCCTCCCCACCCTTCCAGGGCTGTGAAAATGGCCTGGGCTCAGGCCTTCTGGGTCCCCAACAGCAAGCAGCTCTCCAACTACAGTAAAACAGAAGTAGAAGGCATTGGAAGTGTCTCTTGGAATGTTGTCATACTGTGTTGAACACTGTCAAGCCACAACTGAATTCTGTGTGTCAGACCTTGGCTTTGCAGGCTCTTTTTACTTGGAAACCAATGCTGTTATTTAGAAAAATTCACATAACACAGAGTACATGCTTTCTTTCTCTGTAATTTCCTGTAAAACATAACTGGGATGCTTCATTTCCCTCTTATGCATAAATATTAGCAGTGCCAATCACTAGTTAATTTTATTTTTAATAAGAGGTGTTTGTCTTTTGTTGATTACTAAATGAGCACATGAAAATAATTTGAGGATAGGGTGGGGGTTATTTGCTCCTATTTCCTATACCTCTACCTAAGAACTTTCAGTTTTCCTAAATCTACAATTGAATATTGTAATCCTCTCCAACATCAGACACATCACAAAGCCAGACTTTGTCACAGACATTTCAGCTTGTTCTTTTACTGATATCCTTTAATTAAGCATGCCCTCTTTCTGCAGCACCATGCACACATTCTGTCTCCCCATCTTGATAACTCATCTGTGTGTTTGTGTATACAAGTCTGTGTATACATGTTTATGTGTAAGTAGAGATCATGGACTAGTGCTCATTTTGGGCCATTCTTCCTCACAAGGGCTTCTGTGAAATACTTGGATTTATGCTGAGACACTGAGCTTCATAGTACAGTTAATCTGAAATGCACAATTTCAAATGCAGAAGCATTTTTCTCTCCAAAAGCAGACAGATATGGATGTGCTATATTTTGTAGCAAGAGAATTAAAGAGAGAAACTTTGGGTTTGCCTCAATCGATTTTACAAAATGAAAGCAGAACAGAGTCTAAATTCAGTGGATTTTAAATTTTCATTGTGAATGTTCTGCACAGCTCCATTGTCTTATAAATATACAGCCACCAGTTTTGTACATAAATTGTCCCTTTAATACACATAATAACATACATATGATCTAAAAGAGAGTGTTACAAGTCTGTTGTTTATGTGCCAAAATATTTGGGTGCTCTGATGAACTGATACATCTTCAATACAAGTGTAGTGTTAGAATGGAAGGAGTTAGTTACTAAAAGGGATTTTTACTTGCATAAAAATGCCTTTTTTAATATAAAAATAAGGTGGGGTAGACAGAGATCAAGACAGAAAAGGCTGGGAAGAAGAAGGGCCTTTCCTATTACAAGATGTTCACCAGATGGATGATATCCTGCACACACAGGCTAAGGATGGTGTTAAGAACAGAAAATGAGATGTATGACAGAAAGGAGGGTCAGCCTTGGTGCTGAGTGAGAAGAAGCAAATTGCCTAGCAAGAAGGATTTTGAGAATCATAGAGGAGCTCTGCGAAGATTAGCCAATGCAGGCAGGTGTCTCCAAGCCTCAAAATGTGTGCTTTTCTGATTACTGGTATTAGAGAGAAAAAAAAAATGTTTACAAAGCAGTAGGGAGGAGAATGAAGATTATATTTTGAGGGCCAGGGAACTATTGTGCCAGACTTAGGAACTGCAGAAAAAAAAATGCTGTTGAAGTAAACAGATAAGAGAGAAGCATTAGTATTGCTAGAATTGGGGCTTCTTGAACACATGCCAAATGAAATGTGGAGGGATTTGCTCATGAGAGTTTAACGATCTTCAGTCAAAAAGGCTGCAGAGATTATTAAGGATGTTTTTTACATTCCTACAAAAGTGCTTGCCTGTTTCCACTCATAATATTTGTTATTTTTCTGATCTGGGGCAGGGCAGCAGAGTGGGACATGGCTCTGTTTCTGTGTCAAACCAAGGTTTGCCAGGAACCTCCTGAGAGAAGAGGTGGAGACTTGGTAAAGTCAGTTTGGAAACTACCTGTGGTAGTACCAGCTGCTGGAAATGGACCTGGCCCATCCCTGCAGGGGAGGGAGTTGTGGATAATGGATCATGGAGGCAAGCCCTCAGTGTTCTGCAGTGAGCACCCTCAGTGTTAAGCCAGACCTGGTATAAACCGAATCAGTCCATTAACTTTCCTGCTTTACCTTGCCTCCTCCTTCCCATCTCCTCCCCAGGCCATTTTTTAACTTGAGGGTCAGTGTGTTTTGCTTCTGGGCTTGTGCTGAGGTGTTCCCTGGGCTGCAGCAGAAGTGGGAAGGGATTTTGGGAAGCTGCATTCAGACCCAGGCTGGTGTCACCGTGTGCTCTGTAGGTGCTTTCATTCATACAGGTTACCGTGGCTGTCTCCAGCTGGAAGCACAGCAAAAATAATTGCTGAGGGAAATGTGGTTCATTTTTCTCTTTCCTCATTAATCCCTATTCAGTATCTCTTCAGGAAGATGCAGTGATGTGTCAGTGTGCTATAACTTACTTTCTCTCCCTTTCCATTTGCTCTGCCTGTTTTAATTAGGCATAGCCCTGTTGTCCATCTTACTGGAGCAACATTTCCTGTCATGTCAAATGTCAAAGGCAGTTTCTACATTAAAATAGAGCAAATTCTCACACTTATTAAGATGGCTTTTTTAGATCTTTACACAAAATTTTGTCGTTCTGCATACCTTGTGGGGCGCTGACATTTTTTTCTAGAATCTACATGTGAAGGGCTGTCAGCCCCATCCCTATTTATCCCTAGGTGCTTTCACAACAGTCTCTGGGGTAAACACAGGTCTGCTGACAGTTCTGCCTGCAGTGTTTCAACGCACAGAACCAAAGCAGGGCTAAGGAAGGTGTGGATGTGACCAGGCTGGTTGTGTGACAGGAGCCAGCTTGGCAACCATGAAAATGAGATGCAGAGGGAGGTACATGTTTGACTTTGCTCAGTTCTCAGCCCTGGCAGGCAGGTGTGGTATGCAAGCAGCACTCATTAAATCCTCTCTAAGACAGTCTTGGAGGTTTGGATATCTTTTGAATTTTGCACATGGAGCTGGCAACAAAGGAAGTGTTTTGTGGGGATGGTGGAGATGAGGTACTGAAGTGTGTGAGACAAATGGCCAGGACCAAATCATCCTGAGCTGTCCAAGGGCTGTGTTGAAAATTCATACCATTTTCCCACCTTGGTTCAGCTTTTTTCCCAGTCTTAAATCCTTTCTTTCTGGCAAGTCTTTAGACTTTTTCTCCACCTTCTGTCTCCTGCTCTTGCCAACGTATCTCATTCTATTTCATCACTCCTCTCCCTCCCTCCGCCTTTCCTGGCTCAGCTCCACCAGGCCTTAATGTTCCACATTCTCCTCTGGCTGTGCCAGTGACTTATGAGCTCAGTGCTGCTGTGGACACCAGACCTCTTAAGCACCTTAGCAACTCCCAGGAAAGCTCATAAATGTCTTTCACAATGGATGTTCAAAGTAAGAGCAGCATTAGAGGTTTGAGGAGTTTCTTGCCTAATAGGAGATGCCTAGACTAGATGAGAAGGGGAGAACCTATTTCTCAGGGTAGAAAAATATAGGTGCCTTTTTAATTGCAAAAACACCTAACCAGGTGTCCTATCTGTCACACAAAATGAGAATGTAAAGGAAATATTTTAGTTTGAACAGAAATTAATGCAGAGGAGAAGCAGAAGAGGCTTATGTTTTGCAGGGGAATTAGCCTTTGTTGATCATAGAGCTTTCTTTTGACATCCCCTCTGACTGTAGAAAGATAGTGGGGTAAACACTTCTAGAGGTGTTATGTGTTTGAAAGTAAAATTTGCAATGGTGACCTCAGGAAATGAACACAGAGGTGAATGTAAATAGAATCTGATTAGTGAGTGGAAGGAGGGCCAGACTCAGATGCACAGAGAGAAGCTTCTGAAACCCTCAAGGTCTCCAGAATGAATCCTGTTCTGAGATTTGTCTGCTGTATCCCTTATTTCTCTGTTGTCTCTTGCCTGATTGTCTCTTCTGCTCCTTTGGTCTCTCCTTCTCTGTGTGGCTGCTTGTTTTTTAATGCTTCCTTCTTTCTTTTCATCCACTTGTTCCCCTCAGGTAGTTGGACAAAGCAGCTCAGAATTATCTCATGCTAATGAGAATCCAAGGCTGCCTTTCTCCCACTTGATGCAAACAGACCTTGAGGCCCCACACTGCACAAGGAGCAGATTGCATAATAAGGACACAGTTTTAGTACAAAAACAATCATGGGGTGTAGAAGTGGAACAGAAAACAAATTTTAAATCCTTGCAGTGCCTTGTGTCATTAAATCCTGGAAATGTGGGCTGGGGGAATCCCTCTTCATTTCCAGAGCAGCCAAATTGTTTTAGGGATGGTTTTAATGCTAATAACTGCTTGATATCATAGACAGGTTGTTTTGGTTGATTAATTTGGATGTTTCAGCTTATGTGCATGAGTATTCCCAAACTAGTCAGGGGTTTTGCCAATAACTTGGCTGCAGTGGCATCAAGCTGTGGCTGACACAAACTGTGCCAGCTTATGAATTTTGATCCAGTCTTTTCTCTCACTTTGAACCAAAACATCAAAGTACCTATTTATTTTTTTTAAGCAATCACCTGTGGATTTCTATTGGTTTACATCAGTACAATGTTACTGGAGGGAGTTCCTGTGGATGTTCAATGGCACATGATTTGAATACCCTATCAAATAGATGTGCACATGCATCAGCCTGCATTCAAGGCTGTGTTTTCACTGAATGGTCATGGTGGAGGTTAAGTGAGTGAGCCCATGCACACGCTGCAATACTGCTGACATTCAAATGGCCAAATCCAATCTAAAGGATTGGTGTCATCAGTCTGAGCCACACTGCCTGGTGTCTGCAGTTATGCTTTTGTTTCATGTGTATTTAGGAGGTGACTCCTCTGGGTGTCTGTGTTAATGGGCTTTGGCTTCTGGAGAACATGAGCCTTGTGTTTCAGAGGAACTTAACTCCAACAACTTGACTGCCCAACAACAGGAGCACTCTGTCACTGGTGTTTCTTGGTGATTGACAGTCAGGAAGGCACTCTAGAGTGACAACTTAACACTTTTCTACATATCCTTTTGCTACGTTCAGGTGACATCCATGTGTTGGCTCCAGACAGTCATTCATAAGACTCAGCCTAGTGCCAGATGAAGCATTGGATGTCATCAGCTGTGACAACATGGTATCCAGGTTTCCAGCCCAAATCTGGGCTTCAATGTGATGTACCTTCTGCTGTATGTAGGCATCAAGAGCCAAGGAAACTGATAAATTGTTGTTGGGGTTCATTTTCAGAGTAGTGTCCAGGCAATTCCATTAATATTAATAGGAATTTAGCAGATAAATCCCCTTGAATAACTTTTAGAAAATTTACCCTTAATGTGTCTTACATTTCAATAGGCTGAGCCGTGTTTTGAAATTCCATTTGAGAAGGGTAAAGTGATAGATATAATAACAAGGGATATGCAAAAAACAGTGGGATGCATATTTCTGTGTGACACTAAAGACTTGCAGTACTTTTAAATCAGAGCATCCTGGAATACTATTGATGAAATTCCCTTTAACATTAAGGGGTAATTTTTACTAAGTGATCCACAGGGGATTTGGCTGTTAAATTTCCATTAACAGTAATGGGATTCACAATATTACAAAACAAGTTCCTCACTAGCCATGCTGAAATTCTACCCCCTGCAGCAATTAATCATGCCTGTTGGGCTCGTTAATGGAAATATGAAGCAAATTATCTGGCTAATCATGATCTGTGATCAATTGGCTCTCCTGCAATAATTGATTGCCAACAAGTCAAAGCCAACTTGCAGCTTTTGTAACCAAGTCACAACAGGACACAGGAGTGTCCCTGTCCCAGGTGGAAATGCCAAGGCAGCTGCAGCCCATGGAGAGCACAAACCAAGGCTTGCAAGCAGATGTTCCTCCTTGGAATTTCCTGTCTTCAATCTCCTGGTTAGCACTTCTCCAGCAGTCCTGCAGGGGATTCCTTCTTCGCCCTGGGTGTAGCAGTGTCCTTTTTATTCCTTTTTTTTTTTTTCATGCTTGTTTAAATCTAAGCCACTTAGTTGATTGGGCTTGGGGCCTTTTTCCTCACTAGCATTCTGTGAAGGCTTCCCATTCTGCCAGAATGTACCTTTAGCTGGGCTGCAGACTCAACTCTGGAGGATATTTTTGATACACATGATGGTATTATGGTTAAGCTAACTGGCAAACATGCAAATCCAGGAGTACCATGCAAAATCAATAGCATTTCTTCAGGCAGCAGCACACTAATTTATAGCCACACTGCATGACTCTGTCGTTTTCCTAATGAATTCTCCAGTGTGCAGGGGTGCACTAAACAACAAAGATAAATACTGGTGTGCAGAGGAGCATAATACAGATTTATAGCCATAACAGCACACAGAGTACAGATGTTTTGCAAGCAACCAAGATTGCTTTATGAGCTTTTGCAAGCAGGGGTATCTGTGTTGTAACTAAGGACTGGTTTTCAATGGAACTTGAAATTAATAAAGCAACAGGAATCTTCTTAAAATACATTTTGGCATCATCCCAGCAGCAATGTCTTCTGCATGCTCCACTATGTGGCTCAGCTCTTACTGAGAGCTCTCTGATGGCAGAGGTTGGGTGCTAAAAAGGGAGAATCCTTAAGAACACCTGAGCAGCTGTGACACTGATGTCATTGGAAAAGGACACTTACAGGAGCACGAGGCAATTCTTAAAATCCCTCCCAGAATGTGTGTTAGGTTAGCCAGACACAAACACAATGAAGAGCTTTTCACTGCCCACTCCCTCATTTGGCACAGAAACATTTAGTGCCTTGTTATTAATTTTTATATATTCACAAGCTTATTTCTGTGGAAATCTTGATTTTATTTTTCTTCTTGCTGGGGACAATAAACCCAACTGCTTCTGTTGTTCTGTGTTTCTGTGGGGAACTTTACTAATGTACATAATATGCAACAGCTGATGGCAAGTGATGATAAGTAGCTGATACCACGGGGAGCTCTGGAATGAGTGGTTTACAAAGCCCAGTAAGTAACAAAAGTCCATAAACAAGACACTCCACGGAGCATCAGAGTGACAGAATTTTGGCTCCAAGATTGAGGCTGTTTGGCTGCTATTGGAAATCCATATAACATCCTTCCCTCCTGGCATCTGCTACTTTGAGGAGGTTCAGTTCATTACAATAACAAATTTCAGCTAAGCCTGATTGCAGTCTGTGGCCCCGTGGATGGATGGCCTTACTGGAACATCCCCTAGCTTGTTCTCACTCTGCTGGGTGCTTCAAGACAGGGCTTCTGTGGTCATTTGTCACTCCCTGACTCTAAGCAGGGTACATGTGCTGATTTGTACTTAATGCAGGTGATCTTTGTAGCCTTTCTGATCAATCCAACCTAATTAAAGGAGTAATTCCCTGGTTTTAGGTCCAATTTACCTTTCCAAGATGGCGTGAATGCCTGCAGCTGAACTAATAATGAGGTAGCATCTTAGAGCCAATTAAGTGAAAATGAATCAGTAGAGCCCATTAGACTTGGTAGAGTTCAATAAGGGATGGAGCAAGTGAATTTTTCCTTGTTAGGAGCTCTGATATCTTCTGGAAAGTTTGAAAAGGCACAGCAAGCACCTTCTCACACAGGAATGGCAGGCTCTGAGCTCCTGAAGGCAATCAGTCTCTTCAGGCAGTGAACTGATGGCTTTCTGAAACAGCTGTGCCTCTTAGAGGTTAGGCATTCAGAACAACCTATATGGAACATATTTCTGGGTGTTATTTTTGTGAATATTCTTGCAGATCAGCCCTCATCCGTAAAAAGATTCCATTAATAAAACCAGCTGTGGAATAGGAAGGGAGAATGGTGTTATTAGTAACTGCAAAACGCCTTCAAAGCACTATGCATCATCCAAATAATTTACTAAATGGTTTCTGAGAAGAACCATTAATTAACTGGCAAGCGTGAGCCACATTAACATTTGTTTATTGCACTATGTCTGTTGGCCTCGTGGGCTTGGACTAGAAGAGAAATTATCACAGAGGGGCAAATGTTAGCTGTGCCCTGCATGGACAGAACATCTCAGTGATTCACACCCTGAAAGCTGCTTGGGATTAAGGCCAGATGTGAAGCTGTGGTGCTGTAGCTGTTTGAGCCTCAGTTCTGCCCTCCTGTCCTGCCTGATTCCTAGTCCTCCAGAGAAACAATTCGGTGGTTGTATTTTAATTAGGTATTTAATACTGTGCAAATCAATTTGATGAGAAGAAAGAACACATTATCAATGTAATTTAAAATATGCATTTGTTTTTCTCTTCTGAAATGAGACAGATTTCAAACATTGATTCATTTTGTAATTTGTTTTTTTCTCTATTGGAAAGTGCATTTCAATAATCCCTATGATACAGAAGAAAAAAGAATCAGTTTTTTTTCAGTCCTTCTCTCTGCTTTATTCACATCTAGCTGTGTTTCTCTCATCTTTGCTTCTGTGTGCAGATCATTAGGGTTTGTTCATTCACAGGTAGAGTGGGATGTGCTGGTATTGGAGAAATGTTAAACCTGAATTTGTTCCTGCATCCAGGTCATCACTAGAACAAGATGAATCAACTTGCTTCTCAGTTTCCCCTTTGAGGTGAGGGAATAAAGAGCAGAAAGTGTATTGTGTTTACCTGAATGCTAAAAAAAACTGACCACAAAGTGGCAGCCTTTGTTGCTGTAACTCAGCCTGTTCAGAGAGGGTTAGAAAGGCAGTGGGTGAGTTAGGAAAGGCTGCTTAAAATATCAGACTCAGGCTGTAATACAAACCTTGGGCTCAATCTACCACTCCTTCCAGTGTGAGATATCCATGAAGTCATTAGATGGATTTTCTCAGCCTGTGCTGTGTCATCTGCACAGTTCTTTTGTCACAAAGGGGAAGAAAGCTAATTGAATGACTCAGACATGTGAACAGAGCTGGTTATCACCAGTGTCTTATGCTCCCTTGTCGTGTGCAAGTGGGAGAAGATGGTTGTACAGCTGATGAGCTTATTAAAAAATGGATCTATTAAATAGATCCATGTCTTTGGCTTCAGTGATGAGATCTTAATCAGAGCCTAACATTATGTTGCTTTGCAGGTGAAGTTTTCAGTAATCCATTACACACATATTGTAAGCAGCTGCTGCGGACAGAATCTCCAGCCCAGGTGGTCTGGTCAGGTGTGTGAGCTGCTGTCAGGACATCTGGCAGCCGTGGTCAGTGCTGAGCCATGTTTGCACAGTTTAATTTTATTTATTTATTAATGCTGTATGGGGTACAGTAAGTTGACAAAGTGTGAAAGGCTTTTCTCTGCCTTTGTTCCAAGCATCTCAGTGAGGTTGTTTTCTTTCTTGTCTGTTGTCTCTGTGTTTACCAACTCCAGTTTCAGATTGCTTTAGATTGCTCCTCCAGCCGACATAAATGCGTTTCACCGTGCGGTGTTTCAAAAGGGTGCCACCAAACCACTTATTCATGTCAACACTGAAGACTAAATCACTTCTCTCACTTACATGTCTGTGACAAATTTCAAAGTGTTTTCAGAATTTGACACATCCTTTCAGTGAAGATGTCAAAGAAACTAATGTCTTGCTGATTTGATTCAGAAAGAGTGAATCAATTCAAAGTGTGAAGGAAACATCTGTGTGCAAAGTTGCCTTAGACTGCTAACCCAGATCTGCCGTGTAAAGAGACTTCCACATCAATTAGAGATTTCATAGTACCCACTGTGTTTGTTTAATTATACACATTCACTTTGATATCTGTCAATTAACTAGTCTTAATTACCTTTGTTGAAAAGCCCTAAAGTATCTGGATCAAAAGGAAAAGTTGTATGTTGTGTCCGGTGCCACTGGGCCCTTAAGTGCATTTTCTGTTGTGCTAGGGCCACATGTTGGGCTGGTGGGAGAGCCCTGGCCTCAGTGGCTTTTGTTCATGGATAAATATATATATTATTCATGAAAACAAATATCTGAGGTCTCTAAAATATTGATTTGGTCGTGAAGAACAAGAGAACCTTTCCAGAAGGAAGAATTTTCAAGGCAAAGATTAGAAAGTGTTTAAAATTTGATTCTTATCTCTTCCCCAAGTCCTAGGCTATATCTTGTTCTGCTTTTTGTCAATCTCAGACTTCCTTAACAACTTCCAAGCATCTGTGAGAATAAGAAATATGTTAGCCTAACCCCTTGGAGACAAGCTCCCATCTAGCATAAGAATCAGCTCAAAGTTCTGGACTATAAATTTTGTTCTTGCCATTAGAGCTGAGAACTCTGAGCTGAAGATGGACTAAGAAAGAACAACATTCAGACTTTTGAAAAATTGCTTCTGATTTACAGTGGTGACACAAAGCTAAGTGTTGAGTTATCAGCACATTCATCACTGGATTTAGTGCAGTGTCTCATGATAACTTTCTTTTTGAACAGTGTAACTGTCTGATTTTTGTGAAGCAACCTAATGTTTCTTTTTCACGCACCTCAACTGCCCCTTTGTGCAAGTTATTACCCACCACTTCCTCCAGGCTTTTATTTATCTGCCCTGTGTAAACCTGCTGATACTGCATTTCCTAACTTCTTAGATGCGTCCTAAAGCTTGGTTATGGCCAGTGATAAAGGGGTTATGTCCAATTCTCAGTTGACAGATGAGTGTGGTTTCCCTGAAATTGGTAATGAGATGCCAGTCCACACCAGTTCAGGGTATAAACCAGGAAGCTGTACTGGATCCAGAGGCATGTAGCACTTAAATTTTATTTATTTCTCAAATGTGTTAAAAAGCCTTGTGTGAAATGTTTCTGCCTTAGCAAGCTGAAAGCTGTTGATGTTTTTCCAGACATCATCCTTTTAGAGCTGAAATCCTGAAGAAAGCTGAAAGGTGCCAGACTCACTATTTCTATAGTCATGTACCAGTGAATCAGAACAGCTTGAATTTAGTGCTGGGGGTTTTTTGACAGCTTGGAAATGCCTTATGCCATTGGAACTCATGCTCCGTGCATGGGATTCGCTCCTGCAGCTGCTCAGAGGACAAACCTGTCAAGTTCATACCTTGTGCCTGCTGAGATGTGAAATAGGACCTTGTAATATTAATTTTTCCCCTGTCTGCCTGTTCTTCCCCATACTCTTGCCTTGAGATTACCCTAATGGCATCTCCCATGTTGCTGACTGCTGGTTTTATTTCCAAATTAAGCCTTCTGTCCAGAGTGACCTCTCTTTCCCATTTTAAAGACCAGACACACTGGGTTTTGTGAAGGGCTGTGTGATCCTGCACAGGAATTGGACCTGGGTGCTGAAACTGGGTCAGTTCCCAGGTAAGTGGCTCAAGAAGAAAATTAGCTGCTCTGGAGAAAATTAAGTCCTTATGGCTTCCATCAAAATGCCAAGAGGCTTTCATTTTCCAGGGTCAACCTTGCCAGAAGGGCTAGGCTTCTTGATCCTTCTTTATTTTGCAGGGTCTGGTAATATTAGTATGGGGCCATGTGGACACAAGTAAAGCTGCAGCACTTAAAAATTGTATTAAACTAGAGATCAAGCAGGGCAAGGAAAGGGGAGTCAGTATCTGGGGACTGAGAAACCACTTCAAAGGAAAATGATGTCAGGAAAAAAATCTGGAGGCACAACGTTGAATTCTTTCAGTGTCCCTCCATTATCTGTCTGCCTGTTGGAACATCCTCGAGTGTTACAGCAGCTGAAACTGCTGAGGGGGAGCAGCGTGAAAAATAATAGAAAAATAATCTCTTTATAAGAAGTGGGGGCTAATGCCCAGAGGCATCTTGACAACAAACAAATAACAAATCCCTTACACAAAGGAGAGGTACTCAAATAAGGCAGCAAGCCTCCCTGACACCAAAGCCTGCTGAACAAAGCTTCTCTTGTAAGCCCGGCCCACTTGCTTGCAGTAGATAAATACCACTAAACCTTTCCAAAAGAAGCTTAAGAAAACTAACAAATAAATCACAAACAAAAAAAATAATTTCCATGAACCTGCAATTTTGGCTCTTTGCCCTGTCAAATGCCCAAGACATATTTATTTTGACATACAGCCAATAGAGACAATTCAGAAGAAAAATGAGGGCCAGGTCCTCTGATAATATAAATCCTTCTGACTTGATTGCTAGCCCAAAAAATCAAGTGGAGTGGAAGCAATAAAGTAATTGTAATATTAAATATTGTTTTGGCTAGCTGATTAGTGCCTTTTCCTTCCTCTCCCCCTTCCCAAGCACATGTGCTGTCACATTTCTGTTTCTTTATAAAACTAGATGATGCTTTGATGACCTGGATGTCCACATCCCAGTGAATTTTCACTTGAAAATTTCTCTGGTAACACTTTGACTGCAGTTCTGTCAGATCCTCTCTGCAGGGAGCATGCAGTACTGTAGCACACCTCAAACTTAATTTCATACTTGTGGTGTTACTTTTTCTGAGGTGTTTGTTCAATTGGAATGATCTGGAACTTAGCACTGGGGCATTTTCCCTTAAGCAAAAACACTTTGTGGAAAGATGCCAAGAGTGTGTATATATCGATCTCAAATATATATGTAAAAAACATATCCTAAAATTATACGTGTGTTTGTGTGATTTTAATATTCTGTATCAAAATATGTGTAACCACCATGTCATTTTAATGACTGACAAGGAAACATGCTCCTAAAATTTAAATGGTGTGTCAGAACACCCACAGCCTGTTTGCCTTGTTGATGATTCACATGTAGTAATAACAGGATTCACATATTAAAAAAAATAGGAAAAGTAATAATTTCTATTACAATTTTATAACCTGATTTTCTGGGTAGGAAAACACAGTGTGGTTTGTGTTTATGTTGATTTTTCATTAAATAGCTTGGAGAAGCTTTGGGAGGTGCACCAGCCAGACATTTGATCAGACCCAAATTTCTACTGCATCTCTGGGGCTTTGCCATCAGTGCAGCACTTGTGGAAGTCCCCTTGATGTCAGCAGGAGCTGAGTGCCTGGTTGAAGTTAGGCACATGCTGAGAGGTTTTGCTGCAGGAGGTGAATGCAGGGGAGCTGGGAGGTGTCCTGTCTGTGTTAGCCTGCAAAAATGAGTGCCTCAAACCAAACAGTTACATTTGAAAAGTGTTGTAGCATTGATTTTCACAAAGGCACCACAAAGAAATCTGTGAGAAAGCAGCAGGGAGCTGCTCAAACCATTGTGGTCCTCCACTGAACATGAATAACAGCGAGGAAGGGGATGCTGACTGGGAGGGAGGGAGGAGGAAATGATTGGGAAGTGTTATTAAATAGGTGCACCATCTCCATTGCTGTCTCCTTCCTTAGATAAAAAACTGAGCTTTTAGGGAAGTTCCTGCCTTTGTTTCATCTGTTTTCTCCATTTGTCTGGGAGGACAGTGAGTATTTGAGGTCGAGCTGGTTTCCTCTCAGTGTGTTTACAGTGCAATGATGCCCTCGTGTGATGCTGCACTGCCAGGAGTGATGGTGTGAACCAGTGCACCTTCTAAAAAGCAGAACAATTAGACCTTGTGCTCTTCAGTGACTCAAATCACAAAATTCTGCCTCTGCTTTGTTTCTTCTGAATGACTTGAATGAGTTGCAAAAGCTGCTCCCCTCTCACTTAGTGGTGCTGGCTTTCAGAGCTCATCCAATATGAAAAATCACAATCATTTTAAGCAACAGGTTCATGAGAGATACCTCCTTATGCTACAGAAGCATTCCTGAGAAAGTTATTAATATTTGATTCTCATATCATATGCTACTGGAACTGCAGAACAGTAAGGAGCTGCTGACAAGTCAATCAGGTTTGTCCTCTGAAGAATTTCACAAAAGCTGGACTTTTTCCTAGCATTGTCTTTCAGTAGATAGGCTGAGCAGGGCAGTATTTTGAATTCAGTCAGGCAAAACTCTTGTCAGTTTGTGGCAGTTTTCTCCAAAGAACTTTTTCTTGCTCTATTTTCTTTAAAACATTTAATTTATTTTTTTTCAGGCAGCAAAATACTTTACCCACATTGCTACAGCGATTCCTTGTGCAGTTTGCCACTCTTCTCTTTTGAAGCACCCTTCAGATCATATCAGAACAATAAGCTGGATTGTTAATAGGATTTTCAGATATAATTTTTGTTTAAATTCTTATGTGATGTCTATTGTTCACTTGACTGAGCCAAGAGTCTGGATTCCCACTCATGGTATTTATGTCTTTATTTGCATTGTGGTGTCACCCTGTAATGCCAGGATGTGTGACTAGATGAAAATAGAGGGTCTTTGATGGGATCTTTGTTTCTGAGTGCCAGGTACAAAGGTCTGTGGGTCCAGGACTGGATTTCCAAAGTACTGCTGTGGAAGAAGGAAACAGACATATCAAAGCAGACAGGGAGTCATGTATTCAATAGGAAGAATATGTTTTATTAGTTTACATACTTTCATAGAAAAAAATAGGAAGTTTTTGAGCACAGAGACCTTTCTTCCAGGTTTTTTTTTGTCTCTAAACAGCATGGTTGTAACATCACTAAACATCGTTTTACAGCAGGGGTAACAAAATTTGTTTTGTATCATTCAGCTGAAGAAAATGAGTGATGTTTCCTGCAAAATTTTACAGCCCTGGGCTGCTTTTACAGAGTGTAAACAAAAACATCAGATCTTGTTTTCCTGAATCCATTGCATATTTAGCTGGGTTTGGAAAAGCAGCTGGTGGAAGCATCAGTTCCCTGGTGGTGTGGCACTAAGGTGGTTATGGGAGAAGAAGGCACCTTGGTAGGAAGTGCTGGTGTCCCTGTGACAGGGGTTTGAGTAGGCTGGGTCTCTCCTCTGCAGCAAACCCTGACATGTGGTCTGATATCCACTGCTGTCACTCCTGTGCCTGCTGATTGCACCCAGCAGGTTCCCAACTGCTGCTGGCAGTGCCCACGAGGTCTCTGCCACAAATGGGATTGGCACCAATGTCACCATCATATTTTCTGGAAAATTTCTTTGCCCAGGATTTTTTCCTGGGAAGCTGAGAAGCCTCAGAGAAAAATGAAAACAGTATTATCTGATTTGCTTCTCCTGTGTTTTGCTGCTTTGGAATGTGGTTGGAGATTGTTTATCCAACATGTGGATTGTTTTGACTTAATGACCAATCACACTCAGGCTGTGTTGGGACTCTGAAAGGAGTCATGAGTTTTCACTATCATTCTTTGTAGCCTTCTGTCTGTATCCTTTCTCTGTTCTTTAATATAGTTTTGGTATAGCATTCTTTAATATAATATAATATCATAAAATAATAAATTAGCCTTCTAAGATCATGGAGTCAGATTCATGGATTTCCTTCCTTTAACAGGGACCCCAGAAACTACCACACACCTCCCTGTGTTCTTGTGCTAGAAGCACTGTAAGGCTTTCAGAGAGCAAAAATAGAGTGGTGTCATGTACCTGCTCCATCTTCAGTACCTTCAGATCCTCACTTTAAAATTTCATAACTGACAAATGATGCTGCAGACTTTTCAGCAAATACAGTGTGTGGTTCTTAGAAGGGCTTTTATCATTTTAAAGCCACTATGTTTCTCCTGGTTTTTCTCCTCTTTTCTTTCACTTTCACAAAGCAGATGCTTTATGTTTATGGGTTCAGTTTCTGTATTTCAGCTGATGAAAATGTATTTTGTTTCTTTCTGAGTACAAGAGTTGCCTGACAGCGTGCCAGTGCCACTGATCACCTCACTAATGGCACAGCCGAGCACTTCCAGTGCTTCTGTGTTTGCAGGTACATTTTCCACACCAACAGATGGGTCAGACTAACTCAACTTGGAGCAAACTGTCAGTGCTCAAACCTACCCCAGGTGCTAAGGTTACCCAGGGGACCACCAGGCATCTGGGGTGTAAATGCTTTGGTTCTTTTCAGGGTTGTAAAAAGGCAAGGGGAGCTGGAGACTAAATAATTTCTCCTTCAAACTTCACTGAATTTCCTCTTCTGGACCTACTTGAGAGCCAAGTTTTGTCCTCCCAATACCTGATGCCACTTTTAATTTTGCTTAGGGAAACACTGAAGAAAGAAGCCCCCCTGATGCTAACCTTTTACAGACAGGGCCTATTCTGTGGCTAAAAATGGCTGAAAATTATGACAGCTGTATGCTCTGAAATATTCACTGTGTATAAATGGTTTAAATTGCTGCCTTTTAAGATCAAAGGCTTAAAGAAGAACAATTTGCTTCATTCTTGGTGTAGATATCATCCATTGCAGACATAAAATACTGGTTTGTCCTAATATGTGTCTTGTTCAAATTGCTGGGAGTAGTAACCATTTCACAGCTGACACTTCAGTTAGGGGACAATTATATTTAATGGCGTGTGCCCTTCCGCTGGTGATGATCCACCCAACAGAAGGAGTGAGGTGTTGCACAGTGTGCTGAAGGAGGGAGTAGCACAAAGGGGGTCACCCTGCTCAGCATCTTCTTGCTGTTGCTAAATTGAGAAATAACTGCAGGTGGCTGAAAAGAGATGGATTTGTTGACTTTGAGGAGCCCCAGATCTGCCACATGCAAACCAATAATCAGGGATATCTGGAGGACCCCCACTCTAAGTCAACACAGAAAGCCCTGCCTAAATATGTGTCAGCAAATCATCAGTATTTTAAAACTCTGGTGTTGTTTTGTTCAAAACAAAACAAAAAAACCCACTCCAAAGTCTTTTAATTGCTGTGTATTTTTTCAGCTTCTGATTCTCCTGTGTCTTCAACAGAAGGCAATTTTTTTATCTGCCCTTTACATGGAGAACACTGAAGTGTGGTGTGTCTTATTCAAAAGCTCTGCTTTTGACAGAAGCAAGGATTCCAGGCAGCTCCTCTTCTCAGGCTTACAGAAATGCCCTACCCACAAGGTTATGCTGCCTTCTTGCACAGGTATATTATGCATAGTTAATACCCATGAAATCAGTACCTGAATTTTCCACTGTCTCTTTATCATGCTGAAACACGTTTTTTTCAGCTTCTTGCTTTAGAAAACACACTTTATTTTGGCTTCTTTCATAGTTTCTATTAGAAGTAGTCATGGTTTGATATTAATGTTTGCAGTGCTTTTGACACAGTCTAAAGCAAGAATATCTGAAACCAGCTCTGCTTTGTACATTTTGTCAGCAGTTTAATGTCATTTCTCTTGCTGAGCAAGTGAATTTGTTCAGAATACAAAACTACTGTAATTTAAGGGAAAAAACACAACTCCTGTGCAGCAACTTGCAGTTGTGAAATATTAGAGAAGTGAAACAAGGCAGGACTGGGGGGGTTTCCATTCATTGATTAGTACATTTTTTGCTAACTTAGCCTGCTTTTGCTAAGCTCAACACTTTAAACAAAATTGTTCAAAACATATCACATTTATCAAATCTTTCTTGATTATTGTTACTTTGGTTGTTGAGTTGTTTGGGTTTTTTTTTTTTTTTTCTGGTCAGACACAGAATGTCCTTCAATGATTAAATGCCATATCTGAATAACAAATTAACCATGTTATCTACATAGTGAACTCAGAATTCATCAAAACAAATGATGAGGACTGTTGCTTGTCATCTGAAATTGTGTAATCACAGCTCTGCTGCGTTGTGTTTTGATTAAGTGGAAGATGATTACACAGATCCGTCTCGCAGAGATGCAAGAGCACCCAGGGCAGATTTAATTCCATTCCTGTTTAATAGAGGTTTTTGAGCACAGTTTTAACTTCCCACTCAGGCCAGGGAAAATGCTTCAAATTGTGCATGTGCTTAAGTCTGTGCAGCCATCTGTTTCTTCATTTTTCTTTTCCAAATGAAGAAATGGATGATGGAGCAGAATATGGACAGGAGGAAATGTGCAAATTTTACCATAGTATAAAGCACAGACTTCAGATATTTAGCCAAGACTGAGTATCCCAGGGCCACAAATTGGTTTCTTCAGGTTGTAGTATCCTGAGCTGGAGTGAAGAATCAGGGCTGGCATTTTCCAGTTTGGTTTAGATAACAGGGACTGCTGTTCTGAATTAGCCTTTGAAGCAGTCAGAGGTTAGAATTGGAGCAGTTTTCTGTCCAGAATGAGGTCACCCAGAGGTCCCTACTTCTCCACAGTCATTATGACATCGAGGACTTTTTCTTCAAACCCTGGAAGTGTCAGCTGAGAAACTGAAAAATGAAGTTCAAGTCTATTATCTGTACTATTTTCCTGAAAGCACATGATCCCCCTCTGCAATACTTCTCCATAAGATAAAAAATAGTGCAGAAATTTCATTTTAAAGTTCATTTTATTTTAGGTAAGTTTAGAAACATGAAGCCCCTCACTACATAGCTGAGCACAGCATCTGAACTACTCCAAAAGGTCCATAAGGCAAATAGCAGAAATACACCACTAGTTTTGTTATCAGTTGGCGCTTTTTTTTTTAATATGCTGAAATCATGGAGCATTCCCAGGTCCAGTTGTGATAACAAATCAGGTGACAGGAGAGGATTACAAAAGCTGTTCTTATGGCTAGCTGCTGCCTTTAGGTGGATTCAGAGTATGGATTCAGAGTAACTTCACCACAGTCAATGAGTCAATGCAAATTGACAGCAGCCAAACTGAAAGTGCAGTTTAATCTTAGTGCCAGAGGAAAAAAGAGAAAGAAACAGAGGATATAGACTGTATGTCAATGATGTATTGTGGGGCACACCTCCTAGAGAGCATTCAAAGGAGAGCACTGAGGCAGCTTTAAAAGTGTTGATGATCAAGGTATGGGCATTTTCTCAGGCAAGGAAGCTTTTTACCCTCTGTGGCTTTTTATGTTCTCTGGGAAATATTCCTTATGATTTTGTGAAAAGAGACAAATTGTTACAGTGCATCGAACTAGGTACATAATGGAAAATTTTACTTGCACAAAAGGCTCATATAATTCACTTATGGCCGGGGTACTTGTTAGTTATTGGGCTTTCAGATGTGAGAAATAACCCTCATAAGTCATTGCTGCTATTGTGACCCATCCTCTTTTCCTTTACACACAGTTTTTCTTCCTTAACCTTCTTTCTAGCTGCAGCATATTACAATTATTTGATTAGATCTGTTACATGCTGCTCTATGGAGCAAAATGATGAGACTGTTCTCCCAAGTGAAGTTCTGTTTTCAAGAATGCCAATTTCATCCTGAGGTTACATGTGCTATTCTCTCTTTAAATGAAATCCAAAAATCATCTCTTCCCAGAATTTTGGTAGTCAACATGTGAGTGTTCCAGAAAGTTCTTGTGAGGTTATCTCTCATTTTTCACATATGTGGTGGTTTTCAGGCACTTTCAGGCTTTAGCAGCACTAGGAAGGTGAGAGACTGTTTCTCTGCCTTTTCCAGCCTCGCTGTTCTGGGGAGCCAAGTCTGTGTCTTTGGGAAGTCACCCAAAGCAGAACCTGCCAGTGGGACAGAGGCAGGAGCTCTGCTTGCCCCCTCACTGGACTTTGCTGCATTTTGACTCTCCCTCCATACCTGCAGCAGAAACACTTCAGGGGGTTATGCCTGTTGTGACAACAATTACTAATTCTTCACTGATGAACTGTTGGTACAGCTTTGCCAAATCTGGCTGGGCAATCAGATGGTACCAGTTGGTTTGGGGGTCTCTGATGTCCTGAGTGTCAGCACACCCCCAAGGCTGCTACCCACAGACATGGAGCTTTTCTCCCTCAAGGATCTCTGGCTTGATTTCATTAGCAAGAGGCACTACTTAGAAATGTGCCACTTTCTTCATAAAGTTTATTAGGTATTAAATTGTTTTATTAGGTATAAAATTGGTTTAGAACATCACATCCCAGGCTACTGTAGCTATAAAGATTTCGGTGGCAATTCATGAGATTCATGGAGAATTAGAGACAGCAAGACTTCCTAGGTAAATCAAAAAAAGGAAAACCCACCCACACTGTATGTACTGCCTGAGGAGATGACTGCTAATGAGATAAGTGTGATGTACAGATCTGTTATAAAAAATTACATAAGTTGGAAAGATAGCAGGTTCTTCAGTAGATCTTCTCTGGGGTGTTTTCAGGAGCACTTTACTTGTTCAATTTGGAGTTAAAAGGAGCTTTTAAACTCCAGAGAAGCACTGCAGTGAGAAGGAGAGACAGCCTAAGCAGGTTGAGGTATTGGCTGTGAATTGTTAACAAGCCAAAAACCTACAAGGCACTTAACCAGGCATTTAATTTTAACTGTGTGAGTGGTCCTGCTCTAGTCAATGGAATAACACAGAGCTGTGCAGTTAGGCAAGCAGTCAAGTGCTTGGCTGGATCTGGAACTACAGGCAATTGCAAATTGCTTTCCTGCCCTCAGTAAGGCCACGCTGCAGCAGCAGCCAAGCATCATTTCCTAATGATCTCAAAGGATATAAAAAGTTTCTCTTTGCACGTTTTCCATATGTAGGCAGGCAAAGGGAAATCTAATGGTTCAAAATGGAGAGCAGTTTGGAAGTAAGGTGCAGGTTGAGATAATCCACACAGGGATACTGGGAAAGTCCTGACATCTGCCTTGGGTTTGTCCTGCAGGGACACCTCAGAGTCCCTGGGGTCCTGTGCAGTCACCCTGACAGGCTGGGAGGTGCCTTTGCTCTGCTGCTGACAGAGGGTGGGTTTGGGAGCACCTCACTGCACCTGCCCCCTTCCCAGTAACTCTGCTGCTAGCTTTTTTTACTTCACTTTTAACCTATCATCATATAATGACTATCTCAAAGGCCAGCTTCAAAATATATTTCCACTTTCTACTGGAGAGAGATATTTACAGAACATTTGTTTCTTTGTCACTCAGCATGCTCAGTCCCGGCCATGGTTACTCCTGTTTAGTAATTGCTGTTATTTGCTGCCTACTCTTGAGTTTATTAATATAAAACCATGACTGTACCACTCACAGGTGCAGTAAGTGTGTTCTGCTTGATAACTTTGGTTTGCTGCACATCCTTAGCCGTGACAAGCAGAGGAAGAGGTTGTTCTTTTGTATCTTGGATTGCCAGAAACTGATGCACTGTGCATTCATTATTTTTCAGCTCATGAAGTTGTTCATCTCCACCTGTATCTCTTGCCCTGTAGCTACAGTAATTGCAGTGTGAGACATTTGAGGAAAGAAATATTGTTTGAGGAAATTCTAATTCTACATCAAAGGATCATTAGGCTGAGTTTAGCCCTGTCTAGGAAGCTTGCGTGATTAATTTTTATTATAGAAAAGTTTTGTATAATTTATCAACATTGGAAAAGTAAAGTTTGCCAATTGATGGCCTTCCTTTTGAGCTGTGATATTTTCTTCCTCCCTGATACTCTGTGAATTTGATGTACAAGGTTAAATTCTCCAACTTCCATCAGGCTTCTTTAATTAAACTGGCTAATGAAGGGTCAAGATCCTCACCCAGGAGCTTGCACAGAGAGCCCCATCATTTCTGTTTGAGTTTTTGGTAGGTTTCAGAAGATGCCTACTCTGACTGCAAAACCCCTCAAAGTAGTAGTGAATTTGCCACAGTGAGTCAGCAAGCTGTTCAATTTATAATTATCTTTGTTGTTTAAAAAGCTCCAATTTATTCTGAAGTCAGAATTTCTCTAGCATGATCTACCAATT
This sequence comes from Passer domesticus, assembly GCF_036417665.1. Lineage (NCBI taxonomy): Eukaryota > Metazoa > Chordata > Aves > Passeriformes > Passeridae > Passer > Passer domesticus. The sequence goes on from NC_087490.1 coordinate 8,257,001, forward strand.
ATTAGATTTCATTACATCTTCTTCTGCTACATTAAAGAGCTACAACCAGGAATTTCTTTCTATGCAGCTGCTTATTAAACTGTCTCTTGGCCTTCTCTCAGAAAATAGATTGGGCTTTTTGCATCTCACTCTACTGCACATTTTTGAGGTTTAAAAACACACTTCTGCTATTTAGGAGGAACACTAGTGAAATACACTTAATTTGTCAGAGGAAGACAAGGACATTTTCTTGTCTGTTTGAGCAAGTTTAAGCAAGTTTGAGCACTTTGACAAGTGCAGACATGGGACAGGTTTACCTGCAGAGCTTTCTGGTGCTGCCTGGCTGCCCTTTGGATGCTCCATGAGCAGCTCTGGGGACCCTGGAAACTCAGGGAAAGGCTGAGAACTCACTGGGGCCCTGTCCTGGCTCCCCTGGGGCTGCCAGTGCTCCTCAGCTCCTGTCAGAGCACCAAGGGGGATTTCTCTTCAAAACAAGGAAGATGGGAAAGACTGGGTTGAACACTAATTTTGAAACACTGAACAGAACTAATGTTTTCTAGCCAGAAATCCTGCCGAGATCTGCTAATGAGCAACAGCTCTCTGCCTGTTCCAGAGACTCACCACAGCTGGCTGCGTTAGGATAATTTTTTGGCTAAAGATTTTCAAAAATTGGGAAACCTGAGCTCATTTTTTCTGACTCTGCTGTAGGTTCAGATTTGACTTTAAATACGACATTCTATTTTTGTATATTCTTTTTTTTTTTCTATGGCAGATGGGAGGAAATATTTATTTCTGTCTGTGTCTATCTTTCAGAGGATGAAATGCTCCTGGTATTTCAAAATGCATCTGGTTGTAATTGAGGCTTCCATAACTGCTGCCACATTTCAGCCACAGCACTCCTCTTTTTAAAAAACAAAAATTTACCCTTTAACAGGTCCATGCCAACATAAATTATAGTTGGGCATTTTGTTTCCAGCAAAGCTACCAGAAATATTGTCTCCTCTTCAGCTTCATTCTGAAACAGAGATTACCATTTGCTTAAACCTCAGCTGCTTGCTTAGCCTTCCCAAAAATGTCAAAATGATGCAATATATTATTATTTGTTTAAACTAGACTGCTGCATCATCTTGAATTATAATTTACCCAGCTTCTGGAGCATTTGCACAGGCAGCTCAAGCAGCAGGGGTGGGGGAATGAACCAGGACTGGCACAAACACCTCTGGGATCAGGTCTTTACTTGGCCCAGCCAAAATAAACCAACCAACCTCCAGTTTAGTCTGAGCCATGGGACACAGGACACAGAGAAAGGACACAAATCTCTTTCTGCTCTATGCCTCAGGGTATTTGAATTATTCCTTTAAACACAGCATCCTTCATGTAAGAATGAAATTTCTCAGCACAGTTCAGTCGTAGAGCAGGAGCTGTTACCTGAGCTGTTGGCAGCAGGTGACAGGAGCAGGGGAGATGGGGAAAGGAAATAGTTGTTGCCATCACCTGACAGAGCAGTTGATAAGGCTGGAATCCCTCTGAAAACACAAGTGGTAGAAGCAGCAGAGCATGTAAACATTGACACAGGGCAACAAGGCAGGATTTTGATAGAGTGGACGCTGTAGTTAGAGCTAGTGGAGAAATCCCCAGGGGCCCTGACTGTGGTTATTGCTTTTGTCTTATTTTATCTCTGTAGAGGTATTAGCTGCTTGTGACAGCCTGACTCTGAGAAGATGAAAAGAGATTATTTAGAGACAAGAGGACAGACAAGTGGCTTGTATTCCATGTTACTCACAGCAAACGTGCTCCAGGGCAAAATTAAATGAACTGCAAGTCCAGAAAAGTACCTTCATAAAAATGATGTAAAGCTATATTTTTTTTTCAGATTTTCTTATAGATAATAGGCAAAGCAATGCAGCCCCTGTAATTGTTCTGTTGGTTTGGGGTTTTTTTATCATCCATCCCATTTTACCAGAAAAACTTTTTTTTTTGACAGAATTGTATTTAGGTTGAATAAGAAAGACTCTTGATAATTTCTTTGGCAGCTTAGAATGTTTACAACAAAGGCTCCACAAATAAATAGCTGGATGAAACCTGGAGCTCAGTAAATGAAGAGGACTTGTGACCCAGCAGGGATAAAACACATCAGCCATGTGATGAAAGAATTACTTAACCCTGTGGCACTCTCTCTTTCAGTTCTTGGAAATTCAGACTTTATGGAAGCAAAGTAGCATTTAATGATCACTGCCATTCTGCAGAAACAAAAAATTACTGGAGTTCAGAGGTGTGGGTTTTTAGTTATTTGTTTTAGCCAAGCTGAGGTGTATATTCTGAAGTAAAAGTACAGGCACTGACTGGGAACATAAAATGCTGTGGGTCACCATGTAAGCTCTGAACTTATTCTAATGCAGGATTTTTCTGGTCACATCTGACATGCTTTTAGGGTAGGTTTTGTGCTGATACAAGTGAAGAATGGTGATGAATGGCTTAATTAGGGAAGCTGTGAAAAGGCAAAAGGTAAATGTTAATGCCTTCTTTGTAATCAACTAATGATCTTTTTGTCTATAATGGGACATTAATTTGCCAAATAATTTATCTGAGAAAGAATATAGATTTGGCAAGGAAGTGTATCTAAGTGCATGTGTTAAGAAAGGAGAAGCCATTATATTACATCCTCAAAAAGGTTATTTTCAGATGGTGTTGAAACAAAATATTTTGCTGGATCTGAAATGAATTTTCATTCCGTACTTTGAGTTGTCAAACACCTTGAAATGTCAAGCACCATTTTGGTTCAGTATGAAACCATATCTGTATCTCTATATATTTAACTTCTAGAAATCTCTTGCAAATCCCTTATTTGCTCAGCACTTTTATAATATGGGACACTATCTTCCCAATAAGCTGAAGCTAATATTTGCAGAGTTCAATTGTGAGGACACTTCTAACTCTTGGGAAAAATACTGCCAAATGTGTGTGTGTACTTTCACATCCCTATGTTGGATGGAATGTGGCCTAGGTAACTTAAAGAATGAAAACATGCCTAGCAAAGTCTTTTATATGTCACCATTGATAAACTTCTGTTGGTTTCATTATACAATACAACAAACAACCAAGAAGAAAATCTGCCAAACAAAGCAATTTGTCAGCTAAAGCAAACCCTAATCTAAATCTTTGTAAATGGGAGTAACTGATCTTGAAGAAATGAAGTTAAAAGAACCAGTAAAAGGCTTTGTCTGGTGATACACCTCACTTCAAATTTCCCTGGAGAGGCAACAAATCTACAAACCTGACAGCCTTCTTTGCAGTCCTGGAATTTGGAGATTCTTTAGGGAGCTGTCCATCAAAATCACACAAACAGCCTTTTTCCTTTGTGTTTTACCCAAATTGCATCCCCTTACCAGCTCTTTAGGTGATGTATGAAATAGCTTCATTTGTCACTCATTTCACAGCCTATGATTAATGTTAATATCTGTCCATTAATAGCAGCAATAAAGCATTTAAGCAGAATGAATCACTAGGACATAATGGCACTTTCTTCTCCAAAAGTTCCTTTTCTGTGCCATTTTGCGTTTTCTCTGAGGTATCCAAAAACCATTCCAGACATCTGCTGTCTGATACTCAGGAAAGTAAAGTCAAAGCATGTTGTAACAGACTCACCAGAGGGGGATTTTGCATTTTCTCATGTTCTTTTTGCAGCTCAGGTAGCTGCCAAGGCTGGTGGGGCCTGGCTGAGAGAGCAGTGTAGGCAGAGGCATTTTTCAAGTTTCAGACAAGTTTCAAATATCCTATTCCAGTCCTTCATGGGCATTGCCCCTCCTCTGGCACTTTCCCATAGCCCTGGGAGGAGAATATTAATCATGGGTTTGTCATCCCAAGTAAATAAGCATTCCCAGTGAAAGCCATGCTCACACACATCTGCATCTAATGTTTATTAAGGATTTGGCACTTACTGTGTAAAACAGGACATCAGCTGAATGCAGCAACCATGTGTTGTTTTAGTGAGAAGGTGCTCTAGCTGAACTTGTCCTTTATAAGCAGGTGATGATTTGTGAGTTTTTTAAGCATAAATTGCATGTTTAGTTTGCTGATCTAATTCAGAATGGGAGTGTGGGAAGGGCTGCCTGGAATTACTGTAATGATCTGTTAGTACTTCCATACTAACTGATTTTTTTCTTATTGCTCACCTCAGATATTTACTAATTTTCCTCCTAGAGACCAGTTTTCAGTGCAAATTCTAGCTCCAGCTGGAGTTCTGCTGTTCAGGGCACAGGAGAGAATGCTTTAATGTGGTGTCACCAGCCTGGCTGGGCTCTGTGCGTGTGAGGGAGGAGTTCACACAATTCCTTACAGCAGGATTATCTCTGCTGTTCACCTAAAGCACCAAGACTTAGCAAGATTTATGGAACTATTAAGGAAGAGCTATCAGGTACATCTCCTGGATGATAATATTCATCGTTGTGTTCATACAACTGCTCCTCCAGGAAGGTCACAGAGGAGGAACAAGGTGGAATTAATGCTCTGAAAAACAGGAGTGCCCCCCTCACCCTCAGTACATCTGCAGGTGAGTTTAAAGAGCCCTGACAAGAGATGGAAACTGCCACAACTCCCTGAGGGCCATGCATCCAGCCTGAGGACAGTGGCTTCTGCCATTTTTCTGCCTTTTCTGCCATTTTTCCCATTTTTGCCTCACTTTCTTCTTTTTTTTTTGTTTTTTTTGTTTTTTTGTTTGGTTTTTTTTGGTGAACTCCCAGCTCTCAGCTTGTGCATCTTCCTTGGGGGTCCTGGTGAGTGAACATCTGCTGGTGCATGCCTCAGGCACCAAGGCTTGAACAAATCAAAGCTTTTGTGCTTCAGCCACCAAGCAGCCAAGTGACAAATGTGCCTCACCTGTGATGGCTTCACAAAGTGGCCTCTGAGCTCTTGTGCCCCGAACACTGAATTCTTGGGACTTCTTGTAGCCATGTTCAAAGCTGAATTTAAGCTGAGACATCAGATGTGTTCGTAGTCTAAAATATTAGTAATTAATCTGAATTTCTAGTGTACTGCCTTGGAAGAAGCTTTTACTTTAATAACCCTTTTTTTTTCTTTTTTTCTTTTTTTTTTTTTTGAAAATGTTATTTTAAGTAGATCAGCACGCTGAAATTTGCATCGTAAAAGATTGTTTTGGAACAAAGCAGGATCTAATGAGCATATAGTAAATCCCTTGGCTCTGCAGCAAAGCCACAATAAGCATAATAGCTCTCACTGAATGAATCCCTTGCAGCCTAAAAGCTTTTTTCTTTAAAATGAAATAGCAACCCTGCAGGATTTAGTGTAGACAATATGCAAAGATCATTTAAGGGTCTGCTGTGGAAAGAGAAAACAAATGAGGATGACTCCACTTAGGGTCCTTTGAAAAGACCCTTTGTGATCACTTCATTAGTCAGTCTGTTTCAATATTTTCTCATTCAAGAATTACTTTATTTTAATTGAAACATCAATAAATTCCACTCCTTATTCTTCCTCCCTGTGGTCTCAGCTAAAATGTCAGGAAGCATTTTATCATTTTTCAGTCTTCTTTCTGAAGGCTGAGCACACAGTAAGTATTATTTCATTAGCAAAAGGCTGGAAGTGTGAACTACTGGCACAAGAAAGTTAAGAACTCACTTTGGTGGAAAAAAGAAAAAGTCTAACAACTTTTATTTTTTATTTTCCCTCTGGCTTAGCTTAGGTGCCAGTTGAAGGGAGATGCTGTTGCAGGGTTAGTTTTGTGCTCTTCAAGAGATTTCTGTGGCCATGTGAACATCTCTATGTCAAGCAAGGCATCCCTACTCTGACCTAAGGTATTCTTGCTGATCTTCCCCTGGCATCTGCCAGAGATTAAATGTGGTTTGGAGATTGCTGCCATGCTCAGTTTATCTAATCTTGGGTTTTTCTCTGAGCTGGACTGTGGCAGTGAGTGTCCTGTTCTTGTGTTCAGCAGCTGAGCTGGCCAGCCAGCATTGCCTGGTGCTCTGGTGCAGGTTAATAAAGCACTGTCTGGCAAAAAGGGGTATTTTCCTAAGAACTTAAATGTTGCAGGAGCTCAGCTGCAGATTTTCTCGTGTAAGCTTAGTGTACATAAGACTTTATCCCTTGCTGGGGTTTGAACTTAGAGGGAGATTTTCTCTGTGGTCTTTTGGGATAAGTGAGGAGAAAAAACCTAAAGCAATCACATGAAGAAGATGTGAGGAACAAGAAAAACAGGCTGGTCTTTAATGCTGTTTCATATATCCCATATAGATTATATTTTTCCTAGGCCAATTTGTTGAATTTTAACAGTCATAGTACAAACAGGATCTGTGCTGGCATATTTACAGAAATGACTGACAGTGATTCTATTGATTTGGGAAAAAGTTGAGTAAATTTGTAAGAATGCACAAAATTACTCTCATCAAATGCATTCTGAAAGAATACATTATGAGAAGCATCTGCCTGGGACAATTAGCAAACTACATTAGAGATACCAAATTTCATTTACTTTATAGAGGAAAAATGATTTGTGCTTGCAAAACACAACATATATGGATGGTACTAGACCAGCAGAAATCTGCAGTCTCTTTTAGACTTGAGGAGAATTCAGAGAAAATGGAGTTATTATCTCTAGTCTATGAAGTTTGGGGGTTTGTCTCAAAGCAGACTCTTTCCTACGCCTGTCATTTACGTGCTAGGAGCTGTTAACATCTCCTGGAGCATTTTGAGGTGCCAACATTCATTAATTTGCTAAGAAAAACAAGCCTTTGAAAATGAAAACCTTGCTCTTTGACTGTCCTTTCTCCCTTCTCCCACTGTTCAGTGCTTACTTGCCTGCCAGACCCTGAGCAGTGATGTCAGGGAGACTGGAGCAGGGGGAGTTTGTCCAGCATCACTTCCCTAGCAGGAAACAAGAATTCCTCAACCACCACCACCTTTTGGAGCTTGGGATATTTTATTCTTTGCCATTTGAAGTCTGTGTGTAAAGTCCAGCAGTGGCATCCTGCCTGAGCAGGGTCAGGCTGCTCTTCTTGCCTTGAAGGGGTTTTGAATTTCCATCCCTCACCAGCAAAGCATTTCAGAAAGTCTGGAATTTTCCTTGCAGAAGAGGGATTTGCTCTTTTCAAAGGTGCATTACCCTTTGTAAAAGTTGTGCAAAATATGGGTTTATGGAGATGGGATTAGTATTTAAAGCATATGGGACATTTTTAATATCATTTTAAATCCTATCTCCTCCTTCACATAGCAGCTAGTCTTTTAATTTATCAGCCCTAGTTCTTTACACAAAAAGTTTATCTTTACAGCAAGATAGCAGTTGCTGAGTGTGAGTTTCTCTAGAACATGTTTCAATTTCTTCTTGCTTATCTGTTTGCCTCTGTAAGAGGGTTAACAGAAGGGTTTTATCTTCTCGCTGTTGTCACATCTGAGATCTTAACTGGCTTGAGGTTCTGTGTAACCTCTAAGTAACATGTGAAGGACAGCCTCTAAATTTGCTGCTGAGGAGCCACCAGACAAATATAAAACATGCATGTGTTGAGTGTCTCATTGCAAGAATGTTATTGTTCCACTGCCCTTTTTTTTTTTTCTGAAATCAAATCATCTGTAAATACCAGAAAACCCCAAGGGATCAAAGCTGAGAGGTCAAACTCAAAAACATTCTAACAAATTTTAAAGGCTAATCAAGCACCTATGAAAAAATTCTTTAACTTTTCTATAAAGAAAAGATATCATTTTGAGTCTGCCATAAAATTCACATTAAATGACTCTGCAGGAGGATCTTGCAGCACACCCTTGAACTCTGTTGTAATAGTTGTGGGAAAAACAGCAAGCTTCCAAGTATTCCTCACTGGGACAACTGAAATATTAGTAAAAATAATAATCATAAAGCAGTAATACTAGAGCCAGACATATCCTAAAAACTTGTATGGCTGCACTTCTCTATCCTTCATATCTCTTCTTCTCTCTTCAAATTAAGTTCTTGCTGTTTGAGCCAGGAAAAAAAAAAACAAGAGGAGAGCCTCAGGGGAAATTCAACCCTCCAAAAATCATTAGTCCAAAACCACTGCTCTGTGTTTCCAGCCTTCCAGGGCAGCAAGAGTAAAGGATGGACACTGACACAGGTAGGGTAAGAAGACTCCTAATAACAGAATTATCTTTCCTATTTGAGGTTTTGTCACACTCCCTCTACATCTGCTGCGAGCAGATTATCTGCAAACTGCTTTGAGCAGGAGTTGAGAGCCAAAAGGAGGAATTTTCACCAGGTCAATGTCATGATCAGTCAACCAAGGACCCTTTTTCTGTCCTTGCATAGGTTAGAAATTTATCCTGAAACCTCTGACAAAACAAAGATCTGTGGATCCTGAGATGTGATTTCTTCTTTTGTTCAAGTCTCTTTTTGGCAGCTAAAAGTCTCTCTGATGTAAGCTGGTTTGTCCCAGTGTGGAAAGATTTTTGCTCTAGAAGTGCACCACTAACTAGCACAGGCTATTTTGAGAAGTGACAGTTGGGACTTTTTGAAATCATAATTATGGCTGGCTTTAAAAATGATGATAAAAATGCAGTTGATGAACAAAAATGAGACCATGTGATTAATTTTTCCATATGATGTGTTTGATTGTGACAGCTCCCCAGTCTCTAACATCTTCCTATGTGAAGTGAAAAACAGAGAGAGAGCACTTTATCTAGCACAGCTGATTAAATATGACTCTCTAGGCAGCTCTGAGAATACATGCAGGAGAGAATATCCGTAAGACTCCATTAGAAAACAAGAAAATGTCAGGCTATAAATTACTTTGAAAGATCAGTTTTCAGTGAACCACGTAAATTGTCAATAGCAGAGGTGCAAGAACACTAAGTGTGCTATATTCCTATTAATTTTTTGTTTCTAGTGTGGGCAGTGGAAGAGTTGGCACATCCCTTAAGGACTAGAGGATAAGTACAGAGCTCCCATGCTTCGGATGGGAAAGGATTTTATTGTCACCTTTCAAATGTACTTTGAAGAATCTCTTCTGATTTAGACCTTGTTGGTTCATGGCTGACTGGAGAGAGAGACTGAAATAATAGCAGGTTTTTAAGAATTAAGAGTCACCTTTCTGTCTGACTTCACCAGAGTAGGAATTCTCCTGTACCTGCAGTACACAGGGAATTTATTTTACACTGTGGTGTTACAGGGCTGCAGAGGGCTCAATGATGCCTGCTGTTGTGAATTTACTACGTGTCCTCCTGCCCTTCAGGTATTGCAGCTTCTGTCAGAGATCAGATTTTTGTCACCTCAAGGAACCAGATTTGATCCCTCTGTCAGATCCAGCTGATAAATTAAACCAAAAATATTTCTTTTGAAAACTCTTTGCTTTGGCAAAATTTATAGACAACAAGTACTGGTTTTAATGTTATCAAAAGATTGTGTTGTTCTATTTTTATAACAAAGACTTGTGTTTTCAGTTTAAACTGACCTTTCAGATTATATATATATATATATATATATATATATATATATATAGGTAATCTTACACTGAAAAAGCTTTTAACACCAAGGAGATATTCTGAAAATCATCAGTTACTTGGTTTCAGAAAAACTTTTGTGGGGAACAAAGGTGGGGGTAACAAAGAGCGTGTGTTTCTGTTAGTGAAAACATTTTAAATTGATGTTATTCTTTAAAATTTAGGTCAACAAAACTTCTGAAACATGTGGAAATTCTTTCATCATAGAAAAATCTTTTCCAATCCTGTGGTAGGTGTGTGTGTAGGCAGACTAGAAGACATCTCTTTCTGGTAGGCTTTGCCTTGAAAATCGAAGAAAGCCTGAGATCCCTGACTTTTAAGAATTCCCACACTGGAATATCATAAAACAGGGATATCTGAGCTACTTTAAAAAACTCCTCCATCTCTTCTGCTGCCTTCACTCAGAAAAGAAAGTTTGAAACCTGAAAGACTACTTCTGTGAAGTGCTGCTCAGGCGGAGTTCAGAACTGCTCCACAAAACATCAGAGCCCTGTTCCAGCAGCAGGGTTTTGTTTCAGGATGTGCAGAACATCCATGGCTGAAATGCTGCCTCTGGCAGGGCCGTGGCACGAGTGCCAGGTGCCATCCTCTGCTGGGTATGTCAGAAATGAGGCACCCTGCTGACACATGTGTTTTGAAGCTGGCTCCTTCCATTTTGTTACAGCTGGACTGTGATTATTCCTTTCAGGAAAGGGTCACTGAAATGTCCAAAGTTGTTGGAAGCAGATAAAGCACAAAGCTGCTACAGCACCCATGCATGTTGTGCAGTGACACCTCCAGAAAGATTGCTGCCTATGAAAAATGGGCTCAGAGCCTCAGGGTACTGAAAATTTCATTAATTACTCCATGTTCTATATTATCAGAAAAGCTGGACTAACCCCAGCTCTCCTGGAAAAGTCAGGGTTTAAAAGAGGTAGAGACCAACACATTGCAAATGCCTGGTCACACTCCATTGGAGCTGCTTTGGCATCTATAAAGCTGTGGTGTTGAGAGGAATGTTTGGAACTGGTGTGTCCATGAAGAGGGTATGAAAGTGTTGGCAAAGGTGATTTATTTGGAAGCAAATCCTCCACACACTGAAGTGTCCTTTCCACTGTTACACATTCTGAAATACCTCATCTCTCCAGCTGCTTAAATCAAAAGTCTGTTTGATGGAAAAAAGAGCTGCAACAGAGAATCTGAGACTTTTCTTTTTCTCTCTCACTGGGCACCAGGGTGTTTAAACTGCAAAATTCCCAGCAAGGTACAAAGTTCTTAAGGACCACAGTCTTTACTTCCAGTCTAGGTTTTCAAAGTTAAAACTGTCTCCCCAGCTTTTCCTTCTTACTGATGCCATTTTTATTTTTACCTATTGATTTTGCTTATGGTGAGATCATCTGTACCAAATTAAATAGCCCTGTGCAGTCACTTCAATGTACACAATAATGTGATATTCAATTTAAAGAGCACCAAGTCCATAGAGAGGGAAGAGCCTTCCCTTTAATTAGCAAGAGCCTCTTGGGAGCTGCAGCTGCTCTCTTGCCAGTGGCAAATATTAAATCCTAGGAATCATATTTAAAATGCTAAAAATGGCAAATATTAAATCCCAGGATATTTCTGAGCTCTGACATTCACTCTGCAGGACATGATGCTGTTGGAAGCAGGTCTCACCTGCAGGGCAGGAGAGCACATCAGCAATGTTCTCTCTGTGTATACTGCCAAGATTTAGGAATTGATTAGCCCAGCACTCTGGCCAGCTCTACTTCCTACTTAGTGGTGGCCAGGCTTGTTTAACTCTTTTTAACTTTAATTTTTTTAAATCCTGATAAAGATGGTTACAATCTTCAGCAGAAAGTACTTGTGAGAAAATGTATTTCCTTGGAAAATTTATTCTTGTTCGGCAAGAATTAAAGCTCAGCACTTTATTAGCCTTTCTAAATAATGCACCCAACCTGCCTTCAGAGAACTGTGCTGATGCACAATTGAGGCCTTGGTAGACAAGACACGGCCTCATCTCAGATTTCCTCTGATGCATAAAATGTGATGTCCAGCTGGCTGCTGCATAAATAAACATTTTCCTGTAGGACAGCCACACCTCAGGTGTACAGGAATAGCTGATAATTGGTGTCAGTAAATCATTATAGAGCAAGACACAAACATAATCACTCAGTTTGTAATTTACTCCTGATGGGGGTACTTGTTCTTCTCAATACTTAATATGTCTGTTTATAGAAAAGTTGATTGAGATAATTAGCAGTAAAAATGCTAAGGTAACACGGCTATGGTAACATTTAAATTGCCATCAATTTTGTTTATAGCAGCCTAAAGAGCAGTGCTGAAATTAGAAATTAGCTACAATTAGCAAATAAATTGAGTGTCTCTTGGAATTACTTGATCATGTCTTAAAATGTTGCACAGTGAGATGCTCACAGAGGCAAAGCTGAGTCCCTGGGCTGCTCAGCTGCACCAAGCCAAGGAGAACACATCCTGCTTTGCTGCTGCTTCTGGCCTTCCATGGAGCCTGGGCTGTTGCCCCACGTACAGGTTTGATGAGTGCATGCTGTGAAGCCAGAAAAACCCAAAATTTCTCTAGGGGATTTGTCTCTCCATGGGGGAAAAGAAGGTGGAGTGGGATTTTCGGTGATGTACAGCCTTGTGGGCAGCAACTCAGAGGCTGTAACACTTCCACCAGCTCAGTAAATGAACCTTGAGACACACATTTACTGTTGGCAGCTCCATATGAGAGGAATAACTTGGGCTGGAAATGTGTTGTTGTCCCAGAAGATAAGCCACAGATACAGAAGGCAGTTTTCTCTGATTGCTTGAAATGTGTCTCTTTAGAGGGCCTTGGGCATCATTTTATGTTCACAGTTAGAAATAGTTTTCTTCCCTCAGTAAGGTACTTTAAGTATCCTGCTTGATAAATGCTTTACAGAGGCATGTAATTATTTTCCTGGCATAATTTCATAGTTTGATGTGGAAAGAAATGTGTTGTCTGCTACTGTTAAAATGGGTCATTAAGTGCAGTTTTGAGAATGAAAAGAGGATGGGAATCAACCAGTTTCAGGATCAGCCACTGACTCACCTCTCTCACCTGACTCAAACAGTAAAAGTTTTGTTATTCTTTCACCTTTGTTAGAAGCAGACAGGGAATGGTTTTCTGCCTTTCAACTCTGTGTCCAGAGAGGAGAAGGTGAGCTGAACATCCCATCCTCCTCCTTAGAGCACAAGTCTTGAGTATTCATCCAAATCTCACGGGATGGCTCTCAGCTGCTGGGATCTTGCCCAGTTTTGGATGCACATGTTTTATTATACTACAGACACTCTTCTATTTAGTGCAAGTTTGAGTAATTATTGGGCTGGAAGGGAAGCAGACAAAATCTTCACCCTGTACTTAGCCATGTGCTGAAAGGGTGTGGAGATTCTGAGTCATGTCTGTGCTCCACTGAGCAGCACCTGATCCTCATGAAGTGAAACAGGAGACCTTGTCTGGCCTGGAAAGAAATGACCATAGCTGAGGAGCTGTGACATTTGTCTGGGATGTGGAGAAATGGTGGCATGATGATGTTCAGCTGGTGATACACAAATATCTGATTCCTTGCCCCCTGTGCTCTACGTCCAGTTCTCTTTCTCTGGGATTGGAAATACCATTCTTATCCAGGGAAACATCCCCTGGATGTTAAGAGTTACATATTCCCAGGAAAAAAAAAAAAAAAGTCATCTGGGGTAAATTTCAGCATCTTCTAAGGAAGAAAAATTTCCTTGAATATCTCCTGGCTGTTTCCTTCCTTCTTTCCTCCTCTTCAGCAGACGTTGGATTTTTAAAAAGCAAAATTGGGCTAAAGGGGAAGAAGTGACTGAGTGTCAGGGGAAAGCAGTCCAAGGGATTATGGATGGGGCAGTCACACCACAGCCAGACCCCTACTGAGAGCTGAGCACCAGGATCAGACAGAGTGAGAGTTATCTGGCCTGAGGCTGCTGCTGCCTTTTTTATTGTGCTTCCTTCAAAGCCAGGTGTCTGTGTTCCCTGTGGATTTCATCTGTGGAGAATTTATCACTGATAAATAACTGTTTGTGTTGAATTTACAGATGAGCTAAACTGTTTTCTTTAATGTTGCAGTTTAGTACCTTTTCGTTTTCAGGTTTGTGTGAGCACTGGCATTCAAAGGAAATAAATCTGTCACTCAGATAATGTACTTGCCCTTGGTACCAAAATACATAAATAAGAGTTACAAGGTCATTAAGCATATCAATAGAAAGAAAAATGTGCTGTGCATTAAATAGCTGACTTCCAGGCTAGGTTGGGCAAATAGCAGTATACTAAAGTGTGCTGCTCATTTCTCCATCTGATTGTGAAAATCAATTAACTTTTTTCATTTGGTTTGGTTTTTTTGTTGTTGTTTTTTTTTGTAGCGCTTCCTCTTTGCACTGAAAAACCTCAGCACATATCAGTCCAAATTTATGAGCAGTGTGTTTTTCAGTGTATTCCATATATCAAATGTAAATTTCAGTAGTAAGTGATTTACTACGGAACTCTTTGGAAAGCAGCAAGTAAATATTACCGAACAAAGTATTAAAAAAAGAAAAGCCAGAGCAGAGATTTCATTTGCCACTTCCCAAGCACTTTATCTTTGTCCTTGAAAAGGCAGGTTAGGTGGAGAATGCCCTAGTATAGTTCTGGAATGCATCTTTTATAGAAATGTGGTTTTATTCTCAGTAAAAGGCAACCTTGGAAAGTACTGGATTACTGCTTATATTTTAATACCTTTCATTTTCAGACTCTCCTACTAGGTGCAGACCTGAAGGAGCTGAATCCATAAGCCTCCCACACTCTGGATCAATCCAGATCTTGCTGATGCAAAGAGACAAGTCCTCATTGTCCCCTGCCATGGGGTTCAGACAGTAAACAACCAGCAGGGAGAAAATTGCACAGTGTGGGTTCAATGGTGTCTGGCCAGGCTGGGTGACACAGTCTCCACTCAGCCCCTTTTAGCCCTCTTCATCAGCTCAGGGGTACAGAGATAAGATGACGAGAGGTCTGGAGCACTTCTCCTGTGGAGACAGTCTGAGAGAGTTGGAGAGGTTTAGTCTGGAGAAGAGAAGGCTCTGGGGTGACCTTAGAGCCCTTTCCAGTCCCCATTCATGTGTCAAACACAGCGAGATGACATGGCTGATTTTTGTTGAAGTTTCAGTAACAAACACTAGATTAAAATACCGCCCATGGCAGAAGTTACCACCTCACAATTTATTCTCTGCCTGATGGTCCCAAGAACAGTGATATTATGGTGAAGGACTTGTCTCTTTATGCCTTCTAACCTTGTGTACCTAACGCAGCCATCTGCATCCCCCTCAGACCCACCCGCCCTGTGCCGCGAGAGAATTGCGCAATCCTTTTGAACTAGCAAACACCCTACACCCCGCACCTGCAAAGAAGCACTTGCATTACCTCTAGAGGGGAAAAAGAAGCCACGTGTCTGTTTTGTGTGCCCCCCAGGTGTGGCAGTGCGGGGGCAGCATGGAGGTGCTGCCCTGCTCCCGCGTGGCGCACATCGAGCGCACCAAGAAGCCCTACAACAACGACATCGACTACTATGCAAAGCGC
The DNA here is from genome assembly GCF_036417665.1 of Passer domesticus. Classification (NCBI taxonomy): domain Eukaryota; kingdom Metazoa; phylum Chordata; class Aves; order Passeriformes; family Passeridae; genus Passer; species Passer domesticus. The sequence goes on from NC_087490.1 coordinate 8,272,041, forward strand.
AACGCCCTGCGCGCCGCCGAGGTCTGGATGGATGACTTCAAGTCACACGTCTACATGGCCTGGAACATCCCCATGGCAGTAAGTACAGCCCACACTCTGGCCTCAACACAGGCAGAAACACTAAGCTGATCCTAATTAGCTCTTGGAGGTGAAGGGCGTTACTACAGCTGCACGAAGCTTGGGGAAAGTGCTTTGGTGCGTGCTCAGTACGGAGAGTTCTGCCAGGAGAACTTGTTTCCTCAGTCTAACTTTAGTTGTGCACTCAGTCCTGACTGTTGTATGCAGTGACACAGATTTATAATTTAACCAGAGCAAAATGTCTCAGGTTTATGTGCTCCCCCAGAAGTCGTTAATTTGGGGCGCCGTTAAACTCTGAGGTGTTCATATGCTACAACAGTGGGGACAACAGAAATGTCCATAAATAAATATCATCATTCATTGTGAGACTCAGTAGACCTCACCAGCATAAAAAACGAAGTATGCAATAAAAAAATCACACATTAAATAGCTTTATTGTCCACAGGCTGAGAGGTGCAATGTGAGCACGTTCTACTTCTCACTGTGCATAAGAATTGTCGATGGCGTGTGAGTGCCTCTAGGAATCCATGTAATATAAATATTAGATAAACTGTAGGTTCCATTTATCATTTATTTCTGTAAGTATATCACATGCTACATCTGCACTGAGCACAATTCTTGAAGAGTTTTATGTTATATCCCAGCCAGGTGGAAGCTGGCTGTTGGTGTGTTCCTTGGCTGTGTTTGCATCCAAAATATTCATGTGAAGGGGCACTGGGAGAGCAGCTGAGGGGTAACATACACTGTAGGTATGGATGGTTTAGTTAACCCTTACAGCAGAAGTTTGCCCAGGGCTGAAGCAAACAGAAGCAGGAATGTTCCTATCAGAACAGGAAAATATGCAAACCCAGAGGTGTCTGGGAATATTCAGTTATGACCTGGAGTTCATCAAAGTCATGGGAGTCTTGTCAAAGACTTCATTAGATTTAGTCTGTCCTAAGCTCATACTTTGGTACCTAGTTAATACATGAAACCCCATTTTTGTTCATTCCCCTTACAGTTTTTAAAATACACATTTTAAAGGAGCAATGTTTCCTCTTTGTCCATTTGATGTCTGAATACGCCAGATATTTTCACAGCTCTAAATTCACTCACTGCTGTTCATTATTGGACACTCTCTGCAATGTGTTTTTGGTGACTTCTTTTAGCACAAGACATAATTGCAGAGAACTATTTTGCCTTAACAAAAGGCAATACTGCATCACTTTTTCTACACAAGATTTCTGTGACAGTAGGAAGAAGACAGTGCAGTGTCCATTAAAAATTTATGAGCATTTTGGCCCTGTCTGAACACATAAAATACACTTGCTAAAATGGTCAGTTTTCAATTAGGAGATGAAAAACTAACCTCTGTAAATTTGCTTGCTTGATGACATGTGCAAATGAATTCTGAGAAAAGATGATATTTAAATAAGCATTTAGAGCAAAACATGATTTCCTTTAATCTCTCTGAGATTACTTATTGATGCAGTTTTCTGCACTGAGCTGTACAGCAGAGCTTTTAAAAAAATCTAGGCATATCTACAATAAAAGACATAAAATCAGCAGAAGTACTGAACATTAAAATTTCCTTTTCATAAAATAAATTGATTGATTGATAAAATGTGCATCATAAAAATAAGCTTATTAGCTCTCAGGAAAAGGAAGCTGATGTTAGTGCTCATGACATTACTCAATACAGATGACAGAAGTAATGTACTTTTGGCATAAGCCATCAAAAAACCTTCTGCGGGGGAATTAGAAACCTTGCTAGCTGGTTAAAAAGAATATGTCCACCAAGTAAATCCTGTGGACACCTCATTCTTGTCCCATCACACTGTAACCTGCCCATAGTGACTGCAGCTGGCACAGAGGGTGAGCACAGCTCAATTTGTTTTCATAGCTGCTCCATTTGCTGCTCTTGTGCCCTGTAGAAACAGCACTGCAAAAAAGGGCACTGTATTGCCTCATTTTAAATAGGGCAGAAAAGAGGCAGGTAAAACACATGCATTTTTTCATACCACAAAATCAATCCAAATTAACTTTTCTGTAACATATATTCTTAACTTCTCCACTTTAACTCTTCTTCCCACCACCTTTTTCACGACTCACAGGTTATTGGGAATGTGTGCATAATGTTTCTCTAGATCAGCAGATGGCCTTGGGCACACCTGCAGGATCACGTTCCTATAACCTTCAGCAGCAGATCAGCACAGCTTTATTCCACTTAACCAAATACTTGGTACATCCCCACTTAGGATGTATTCCTCGACAATTTTAGTGATAAAGGAATCTTACATTGGATGATTTATTGCACTGAGTGCCTCAGAGGATTGCTCTCCTTCCACGCAGCCTCAAGTACTACGTAAATTAACATTCATTTGAATGGATGCTGCACTGAGGGCTCCTGACAGAACGTGCATCAGCAAGCAGCAGTGAGCACAGCAAACTCTTTATGTGGCAAATAGGAAAACCTGTTCAGTATTACACTTGTATTCTCTCCTGAAAACCAGGCATCTGTTGGGGATCTTAATAAACCCTGAGCTAAGATTTGCTGCTGTCTTGGAACCCTGCATTAGGAACAATCTGTAAAACGTACAGATATTCTTCTGGAGAAAAAGCACAAAGCACTTCAGAGAGATCTCATGCAAAACTCCCCAGTTTCAGTCCATTTGATTAATGTAGTGTCGGAAAAGGTTTTTGGATGAGGTAACTCTTACTGTCTTAATGTTGAACTGTGATGATTTATAACACTTTAAATCAACAGACTCTAACTCGGGACCCACCAGTTTTAAATGGCTGACTTTGTTCATATTAACTTGAATCTTCCACTCTGTGTCTTTCATGGGATTTGTATTTAAATGTGAATTAAATTCTGCAGTAGAATGATAAAGGTTTTGAGTTTAACTGCACTGTAGTGCTCAAGTCTGCAAATGAGCTCCAGTTCTAGTAAAAACTGAATGCTGGTCTATATGAATGTTTAGTGGAGTTTAATGATTTTTGAGCAGCTTCGCTTTGAAGTTTTAATAGATCTGTTCTGACATCATTTACTTTACTGAACACTCAAATCTCTTACTGGAGTAAAGCATGACCAAGCTGCCATATTTTAGATCAGAATTACTGCCTAAATTCTAAATGAATCTGAAAGCAAAGACTTTGGGATTGATTGCAAACACTTAGAACTGCTGTAAGTAACAACATTCTCATTGTATTCTTATTATTTTGATTTATTTTGGGGTTTCTTTTGTTCTTTATGTCCTTTTTCCACTGGCTTTCATTAATATTTATTGTCTGCACTCAATACCAGCTGTTTGATGAGCTGCTGCTCACAACAAAAGAAGGAAAAGAGGGAAATACAGCTTGATGTACAAAATGAACTCCAGTTTGATTTCAGTAAAGATAGCAACGATAAAGCCAGTGCAGTGAAATTTCTTTATTCGTTTTCTGCTTTGCAGAACCCCGGAGTTGACTTTGGAGACGTTTCTGAAAGAATTGCTCTGCGACAGCGACTGCAGTGCCGGAGCTTTAAGTGGTACTTGGAGAACGTGTACCCTGAGATGAGGGTTTACAATAACACAGTCACTTATGGAGAGGTACAGCATGTCTTTGGAAACACATCACAGCTGCACTCGAGCACTCCTCTGCTTTCAGAGCTGGCTATCAGGATGTACAAAGCAATTACACATCAGCACAGCAGTGGCAACAAAAATGCCCTCCCCTCCTTTTAATCAACACTAAGGAGCGTGGCTTTGAGAAGCCCTGTTCCTTTTGTTGGAGAGCAGCAGGTTGTAGGCACACAGTTTGTGGTGATTGGGAGTGGAGCTGTGGCCCAGCCTCATCCCCAGCGAGTAGAGATTTGAAAAGCAGGTGAGCAGCACTGACAGCAATGAGGCATGGAGTGCCCAGGGGCACTGACCAACCACCAGAGGGAACAGAGGGCACACAGGTGCAGTGTGTGAACTTGAGGAATATAAAACACTGGGCTAAAGAACAAGAATTGCAGATGCTTGAAGGCTTCTGAAATGACCTGATGTTACTGTGTATGGGTTGAAGCCTTCTGATTTTGTATTGTGATACTCTGTGTATCGCAGCCATCTCAACTGCAGTGTATGCTGAGACACAGGTGAAGTCATCCTTACTGCCAATTGCACACAACCTCCTTGGATCTCATTTTAAAACACTGAGACATAAGTTTGAGGCAATAATTTTCCCAAATAAGATGCCACAGACATCATAAAGAAAATGTCAGTGGTCAACAGAGCTCAAATAATTGTCTACATGAGCTGCAATTAAATCCGAAGGCAATGTATTTTCCCACAAGACAGCTAAATGGAGACTGTTCCTTTCTCTTCTATTTGATTGACTTCATACAAAAATAAGTCAGGCACTTGAGACATTGATACAAAGTGGAAGTTTTATTCATAATATCACTTTGCATCCTAATATAACTATCCCCATCAGGAGCTGAGAAAAGACACTGAGTAAATTCAAGAGGAGCTGTTGGTGTCTGTCAGCTCTGAGAAGGTCGTTAACAGTGAAGAACATTGGCAGAAGTGCCAATGTTGTGTCAATTATACCAGACCCTGAGCAATCCAGGCTCTAAAATAAATTTTGTTCTTCTTGAGCTGTCACATAGAAGGTTCTTGAGTCAAACAGGAAGTTTAATGATGCAAATATCAAATTGTTTAACATTTTTTATTTACCTGTTATAAACCAACCTAGGTCCCTTTCAGTCTTCAGTTTCATCCTAATGACATCAAGCTTGTTGTAATGTACTTCTGGATTTTTTTCCTGGAGGAAAAGATGTCTGAATTTTTGTGAGTTTCAAGAAAAACAAATGTATTGAGTAGATGTGAGACAGATTGAAACAGTAGTAAAAATATATTTCCTAGTGACTCAATTCCCCTTTTTTTAAAGCCATCTCATAAAGCTGTCTTCATCTTCTTTAGCCTTTATAGCCCCCAAGCCATAAAATAAACCTCCTGAAATTTAGTTGTTGGTGTGCCCCCTTCTCCAATTGGATTCCCTGTTATGCTTGTACACTATAATATGAAGGAATAGATACTGATTTTTTTTTTCTGACACCTTATGCAGCAGCTGTTTCTAAATTATGGAGGTGCCCAGACTGGTACTTCACAGTCTAAACCAAAATTGACCTGTAGAGTCTTTTGAGGTGTCTGTCTAAATAACTTCTTGTTTACGATATCTCTAAAGTTTTTCTATGTTCAAAATATGTGGGTAATGCTTCCAGCCTCAAGAGAAAGGCTGGAAGTGTTTTCACAAGAGCTCCATCCCAGTTTTTATAGACTTGTAAATTCTTCTTGTCTAGGGAGGCACAGGAATTTTTTTACTTCCTTGGATCTCTGAACCTGTACCCTTTCATAAAATGTGGTTTATGTCACTTCTGTACAGAACAATGTACTATATTTTCAGTTCAGATGAAAATTTTTTACATGCTTTTTTTGTTTTATATAGGCAATAGAAAGAAACAAAAGCATGTCGCATCCAACACCAATCCTGGGTAGCTCCTATCCTGTTTGTAAAGCCACATTCTCAGCATACAGGGTCAAACTTTATGTTTGCACATTGGCAGTTTGGAGCAAAACTTGGTCTGGGTTTCTTAGGGTGAATTTTAGGAAGTTCTGATCCTTGAATAATTGACAAAAATGTACCTGTGACCCAAGGTGTGTAGAGCCAGCAGGTTGTCCAAATAATGTCTTTTCGTGGAGCAGATTCACTGCTGGCACCCTGTCATAGCTGAAGGAGTAGCATGTGTCCCTCAGAGAGCAGTTTTACATAGCACTTTTTTCAGGAGCTGTAGCACAGCTGAGATTTAGCTGGACTGGGCTAAAATAGGGATTAATTTCCAGCTGGAGTTTTCATTCTGATCTGGTTCTAGGTGCGGAACAGCAAAGCCAGCGGCTACTGCCTGGACCAGGGCGCCGAAGAGGATGACAAAGCCATCCTTTATCCCTGCCATGGAATGTCCTCCCAGGTAAAGGGTGAAAATCCCATCATGAGTGAGAAACCTTGAACTCAGAGAATATTCAGAAGAAACAAAGAGTAATTGAATATATTTGGTTTCAGTTTGGCAGTATAATTCCTGAGCTGCAAAGGCAAATGTCTGGCTTTACCCCAGTCTTGTCAGGTGCCTTTTCCAAGGTTGTCCAGCATGTGAATCCATACTTTGAAATTGCCAGTTAGGAAAACAGAAGAATCATGTTACTTTGTTTAAATAACAGGGATCCACTGAAGTTTAATTAATTTAGGTAGTCTGTGTGAGTGAGCAGTTCTTCTTGCTATGACATGACTTATTCATGGTACCTCTTTAATTTAACTGTTCCTTGGTCCAACAGACTCCTGGGCAGAAATTATTTATCAAGCTGCTGATTTGATTCCCCAAGTAGGCAAAAAGTTAAGCACATATTTAACATCAGCTTCAAAGGGAATTAAGAATATCCTCTAAGACTTTTCTAAAATAGAAGATTTCTCTTTTTTTTTTTTTTGTCAGTCCCTGTGCATATTATTATTTTCTTTCAGATGTCTGAAGATTTAAAAATGACATTTCTTTTTCCCATGCTTACAGTGATTTTACTTCTACAAGTTGGATATTATTTAAATCCAGGACTTGAGCTTTTTCTGAAATGCAATCCTTGTTTCTTTTGAAGTAGCATCTAAATCAAAACTATATTAATGAACATTCTCATGTGTAAATAAACTCTGACCTTATCAGGCTTAACAATTATCTGAGGTTCAGTCATGCATACATTGATTGGGAGTCCTGGCTTGTGCATCACCACGGAGGCAAAGCGAGACAGACTGTAATTCCTACTGGCACAATGTCCACCTTTGGCAGGATCATTATGGAGTATTTGACTGACACTCTCCTAGAGTAGAGGTGGAAGGAGCAGCCTTTGAATAAGGTAACAAAATAGCATTGCTTAAATAGATGTAAATTAGCTTCTCAAGAAGACTCTCATTAGAGATGTCAAGGTGCTCAGAGAGAGTTCAGTCTCCTGCTCCATCCTAATCGGAACAGAGAGTTGCAAATTTAAGTCCTTCCTGAATGTCCCTTAGCAACATCTCATCTCGATCATAGTGTGCTAGCACTTAGAAGAGTAATGAAATAAGTGGTTCTGACTGTAATTTATTTTGCAATTTAAGTCCTTAACCTACTTGTTTGCCTCCATGATTCCTGTTTCACAGAGTAGGCTTTGATTTCCACCTCGGGAAGAAAACAGTTGAGGGCATAAGTTACAGTGAATTCTTCCCTTTAAATCAAACAAACAAATCAACAAAAAACAGGAAAAGAGTTTTCATTCTGCAAGAAACACCAAGTGAAGGCAGAGGTGATGTTTTATCTAAGTTGAGTATTTCACAGACAAGCATGGGTTGGAGCCACTCAAATGCAGCCAAGTTAATTAATGATTACACAGCTGGAAAACTTCTATAATCTCACCACAATTTACAAAATTAATTCAGTGTGAGAACCGCAGCTGCACAAACCCTAATCAAGGATATTCAAGCACATAGCATGAAAGGTGTTGACAGCAAGCGTTTTAATATATTAAATAAACATTTTTAAGCCCCTCTTCTAATCAGGCTGGGTGAGCGTAGTTGTCTGCTGCATTTAGCTTTCCATTTCTGACATTTTTCATCTCAAGCATAGGACATAAAATACCCTTACTGAGCCGAGATTTGGGTTATTTGTACATGCCTGCTGAATATAAATTCATATAAATATGGAACTCCCTTTCCCCAGTTGGGTTATCACTGGTGTCCTACCAATAGGAACGTCTCTCCCTGTTTAGTACAGTCCTGTTTGCTTTTCATACTCTTCAATCCTGACAGAATTGAAGCAGATTACCAGTTATTTTGGTGTGCACATGGTTCCACTGAAACCCACCCAAGTCAGACAGGTGTTTAAAGAAAGCTGAGTTAGGAATAAGATTACTGTTCATCTGTGATAAAATGTTCTTTTTCTCTATGTCTTACCCTTCTGTTTCCCTTGGATGTTGTTGTCCCACATTACAGTGGCAAAATAAAAACACTCCACTGTGACTGCCTTTTCCTATGTGTATTCTCAAGATCAGTTTTCACCATGATAAATCACATCTTTGTAATGATATCAGCTTTTAAATTTCTTTATTCAAACAGGGACAAGCGCTTTTATGGATGCTCTGGAATGCATTTAGCCTGAGTTTATATCAATTTAGTTTAATATGTTTGACTTGAGCGAAGTCATTGTAAGCTAACAGCTAAGAATATCCAAACAAGGTTTTGCATCAGTCTGAGTCGATTTCAAAACCTATTTTACAGCAAAGTAGTGTCCTTTTTATATGTGTTCATTGGATCTGAAGTTTGAGTCTAATGGCTTTCAGGAAAAAAAAGTTTGCAAATACTGCTGGGAGAAACAGTCCAGGGCTACAGAAGGTTTGTAAATAAAGAAATATATTTTGAGTCTTGAACTGCTCTGCCTCTGTGTGTGGCATCCATTGTGCAATCAGCTGCAAAGCCCAGTGGTACTATACACTTTTGTTGTAAAATAAATTTAAAAAAAGAAAAAAAGAAAAAAAAAGTGAGGTTGTGAGGACAGATAGATGGATACAAGCCCCCCAAAATTGGAATGTGTTGTTCTGGAAGCTTCATAGAATGATTACAGGACATGCAGGTTTTGAACCATCTGAGAGCACTGCACAGCCCCAGTGGAAATATTCACTCTCAGAGCCTGCCTTGAGTGCTGTGATGTGGAGCTGATTATATGGTATGTGAAAGAGAGGAGAACTTAATGAAATGGCTTCTTGGGATAGAAGGGCCAGGGTGAACAAGCTCCTTGTCCACCCTCCTCCCTTCCCTTTCACAGCAGAGAGAGGGGAGGCACTGCAGCTGTGAAGGAGAGAACTCCCTCTGCATTGAGAACAACCAGAAGGAAGGGAGAGCTCCCTGCTCGATTCCTGGGGCTGCAGCTACACAAACAGAGTGAGAGGAGATGAAAGGCTTTGCTTAAACTGTTGCTAGAGGGCAGGTATTTCACATTTTGCTGGGTAGAGCTGTGACTGCCCAGATTTGCGTGCAGGGCAGCAGGGTGGATGAACAGGTCCTTTCTCCACTTGCAGGAAGCAGTGGGTGGGATTCTGGAGCAAACATGGAATTTTGATAACCTGTGATCTGTTTGCCTCAAGGGAAGAGGTATTCTGGAGATGTAGGGTGTTTGGGATTCCTGCATCACTCACTGCTTCTGTTCCTGTGTCAGCTGACAGCTTGCCTTAACTGCAGGACTGAGGAACCATTAAAGATTTCCTTTTGCCTGGAGAGCAAGAGTGAGAGAGAGAGGTTAAATTTAGTGTGGAAAGCTACCAGACCCATCCTAGTAAATGTTTCCTACAAACAATTACCTGCAATCATTTGGTGCTTTCTTCACTTGACTGGAAATTAGCAGGAATGGATGTTTTTGAAGTCAAATCCTCCAGTTTAAAGCTGCCATTTTCTTATCACATTAATATTCCTGGAGGTTCATATTCCATAGGCAGCAGCACTGACTATTTTTGATCCAGGTATGGTGGCTTTGATAAACAACCTTTGACATCTTTTGCATTCTGTTCAGATTTCTGAATGTTGAAGGGAAAACTGTCCTATCTTACATCAAGTATAGCAGATGGCATCAGGATTAGATCTTGAGTATTTAATAGAGCACTTGGCTTCAGTGTCATTTGAATCCTTCAGCTCTTCCTAGATAAAAGAGAAAAACTGAGTGAAGGTCCATCCCAATGTGATGTATAAAAGTGTGCTTCCGTTCTGCAGCTTGCAATTTGGAGTGTGTGGATATCTAAGGATCTCAGCCCATCAAAACCTGCATAGTTTTTTTTTTTTTTATTTAATTCATGAGGATTAATATTTCTTAACAAAGGGAACTTTGTCATTTGATTTTGGCTGATTGGCACTGGGAATGGATTTGACATGGTGTATCATGCTTACAGTCCTAACATAAATAGGGATTATTTCTTTGTGGATAGGTTAGTGACACTTAAGATCAAGTTAGAACACAGAAGGTATAATTTTAATTGACTGTATCACAATTTCTGCTTTCTAGCCTATAGTAATAAGCAACTAATGTTAATGCTTGTTTTATTTTCACAGTTTATGTTGTCTCTAGGAAGTTATGACAGGAATTCTTTGGAGGGAGATATTATTAATCATATAGTAGTTTCTTGAACCTTAATTTCTGGTCTGATTTTGCAGAAGCAGGCTCTACAGCTTTCCTATGTAATATGGTCTGAACTGATATAAACCTTTGTGGGTGGGTTTTTTTAAATTCTATTTTATTGCAGAATAAGCCTAAGTTTTCATGACTGTTGGATCAGCCATAAAAACTTGACAGAAAGTGCAGATTCAGGAAATTAGGCCCATGCTGTTCCATTTGTCTTGAGATTGTACAGATAAGAGTCTCCTGCATGGAGCCATCCCTGACCCTGTTGAGCTGTAACACAAACTGCCACTTTCAATCCTGCAGATAGTTTAGAATAGAGTTAAAGTATCTTTCACTTCTAAAGCCTAAGCAGGACTGGTCCTTTCTGCTCTGACAGGCTGCTCTATAACAAAGTGCATGGCCACTGTGATCCAGAGCACATGGAACTCTGGCTACTGAGATTCTGGTGACAAAACATGTTTTAGACCATTTTAATACCAGTACAGAAAATGCTGCTCATCTCAAAAAGAAAAATCAATCCTATCCTACAGAGCAGATAGCCCATTATAAACACTGCTTCTGCTTATCTCCATAAGGCAAAGCCAACAAGCTTGTGGGGCAGTATTTTGGGACTACAGAGAGATAATAGACTGCAAGATGAATATATTTCCTGGTTAGTGTTTCAGCTATACCTGCAGTTCATTTGAATTCTGCTGAAAACCCATTAAATAGAAGTGTGAAATATACAGTCTGGTTTTATTTACGAAAAAAAAAAAAAGACAAAATGTTGTGTTTGATTTGCATTTTTTAAACACCTCCTTTTTATGTGAAAAAACAAAGTTAATTTGTCTGACCTGGCAGTTCCTTCATATTTTGAATTTCTTTGCTTGCTTGAGCTTATTTTACATATGTTCCTCCTAACCTCTCAGAGTGGAAAAAAACCCCAAAAGTGTCTTGATTAAGTGTGTCCAGACTGTGCCATGACAAAGGCACCGTTCATACCCAGAGCATCCTCATGTGGTTATCTCTCTGATGTAGGCTCTCTGCTACCTCTGTGCTTCACATGGCTGCTCTGAACAGAAGTGGCAGGTGGGAAAATGAACACATACTATGTCAAAGAGCATCTGGTCTGGGAGCAAGTAGACCATGCTCTTTTTACCACCAGCAAGAAATGATTATTCACAGCATGATTCTTCTGAGGTTAATAAGGATGGCAGTAGAAAGCCAGACTCTAATTTGAGTTTTTTTGATTGATTCTTAATGATATCTCACACACTGGTCAGTGGCATCCAATAAATGGCAGGCACTTCTGACCTTCCTTCCCTTTCTTGTTAAGTAATTTCAGCCATATAACAGCAATAGCACCAGACAGGCAGTGAATTTCCTGGGTGGTAATTGCATTTCTTTGGTGGTTCAGATCCTCACCCTGCAGCATCCAGACTGACAGCACACAAGCCACGTAGCTGACTCCACTCTGCAGTCTTTTGGCACCTGGGTGTTGCACTTTCAGAGTAAGAAGGGCAAAATATTATGCTGGTTTAATGACTCTGGGTTTAAGCACAGAAGTGAGAAGTAGATAATTCTGATTTGACGTATTGGCCTGCTGCCAAATTAGCATCGTGCATTTTCACTTTAATGTGCTTTACACAAAACTGAAATACCAGAGTGTCATTCTTTATTATGTAGGCCTGAAGCATATGTTAGCAAATTTGCTGCCATTTCCCTCATGGTTTCTTTTTTTCCTCTCATATTTTTGGATAGGGGTTGCATGGCTGGATTTTTTCAGTAATGTTTATTTACAAAAACTAATTAGACTTGTTGCTATCAATAGCCTCTAACAGAGCTCTTAAGAACAAACTGCACGACAAAATTGACATCGTGTCCTTGTTAAATCAACTCCTGCTGAGTGGGCATGATTTACATATTGATTACTTCACTTCCTTGATTGCCCTTTTTGCAGTGACATGGTGGGTGGGGAGTGGTGGGGAGCAGAAGTGTGGGAGAAGGGACGTTGTGCTCTGGGTTTTACCAACATTGCCAAGATTTGCCCTTGAGCAGTGTGTCCCAGCAGGCCAAGAGGCTCCTCAGCAGCTCAGAACTCTCCTTTCTCCCCCAGCTTGTCCGCTACAGCTCGGAAGGTGTCCTGCAGCTGGGGCCGCTGGGCTCCACCGCCTTCCTGCCCGACTCCAAATGCCTGGTGGACGATGGCAAGGGCAGGACACCCACCCTCAAGAAGTGTGAAGATGTCCTGAGGCCAGCACAGAGGTTCTGGGATTTCACACAGGTGAGGAAGAGCTGAGGAAGAGAGAACTTGCAGAGGAATGATGCTCTAAAGAGTCTCTAATGAAAAACAAGGAGGTCTTTGGTATTCCCCCCAGTATTTTTTTGAAATAGTCAGATATGTTTTCCATACATCATGTGCTACTCAGGAATATTCTTTCATTATTACTCGAAATTTTACGGTGTGATTTCTAAGAATTTTTACTTATACTGTTTTGGAATATTCTCAATTTCTGTCCTGATTTCCAAGAACATGCTTGTAATTGTTTACTGTCCAGGAGTTTTTTGCATTTAGAACTTTTCTAGAATTTTTCTAGCACCTTTATAGGCATTTTTTAAGATCTAGAATGTTCAAATAATTTTTAAGACTTTCAAAAGCCTTATTATAGTCTCTGGGATTTCCTATTTCTTGGGCTCCATAGGGATTCACTTGTGCTTTTAGAGATTTTCGAGTGATTTGGGAGGATTTTCCCAGCAATTCCTAAACGTACAATTATAAACGAATTGTTTTGGTACTTCTTATGTATTAGCTAGCTTTTCCTAGGTATTTCTAGCACTTTCTGGGGTATATCTGATATATACAGAAATGCATTTTATAATGTTTTTTAAGGATTTACAGATCTAGCACTGTTTTTTCTAGTCCGTTCACCTTGTGTGTTCTTTCCTCTAAGATTTTTTCCCCCATCTTTTTTTTTTTTCTAGAATGGTCCAATCATCAGCAGAGACACTGGCCGTTGTCTAGAAGTGGAAATGTCAAAGGATGCAAATTTTGGGCTCAGATTAGTCGTACAAAGGTGCTCGGGGCAGAAATGGATGATTAGAAACTGGATCAAACACGGTCGGCACTGACTGTGGGGCTGAGCTGCCTCTCCTGCTGGTGTCCATTGCTCACTGTGCCATATCCCGTGAGGCATTTGTCTTAAAGCAAATTAGTTTGAACAGGTCTTGGCTCTCAAGAGTCTTTTATAGTTGGGCATTCCAAGGAAAGAAAGAAGAAAAAGGAAAGCAGACCCACTCATGCCCTGTTTGACTCTTCCTTGCTCCAGCAGATGATGTGGGAAGCTTAAGGAGAGTTTTCTGTTGATGAAAACCAGAGCACAACAGGAAAGTGGATTCCTTAAGCACTCCTAGGGGAATTGACAGATTTCTATTCAAAGGAGACATCCCAATACTGCCTCATAAAGAGAATTCTCTGATGGGTAGCTTTTTAGCTTTAAGTTTTGGACTGGTGCACAACTCCTACAGTGAATAATTATGTGCCTTTTTTATTGTACTTCATATAAAAGAGGACTGGAAAAATCCTACCTTTTCAGCATGTCTGGTTCGTTGTACTAAAGAAGAAGAAGATCTGTAAATAACATTGGAAATATATTATAATATATGATACATTTCAAGGTTGATTGTTTAGGAGTCTCTGTTTCTAGAAAGAGACTGTTCTGCAAATGTTTACAGGTGGTTCTCAACCTTCGAGCTGCTGGAGAGCAGCATTTTAGAGACGTCTTCTAGTTAGACACAGATAAATGTTGAATAGATAAAATAGCCACATGCTCCGTTATATTGCCACATTTTACATTTGTTGGCTGTAGAGACACCACAATTTAGCACTTGGATATTTGGCTCTTCTGAGGCAGTAAATGTCCTGGTGGATGGATGGATGGATTTCAGGAGGCCTCAGCTGGCCCCAAAGCCCTGAGTGTGTGTCCTGTCCTGCAGGTCACTGTTGTGTTGTTCCAGAGACTGCCTGGAACAAGGATACTCCAAATCCTCCTTATTCTGGAAATAAGTTGACTGGCTTAGGTGCCATCTGTGGAGCTTAAAACCATGGATCTTCCATTCTGTTTCCCATCCTGTGAAAATGTCAAATGTGAGCAAATATGCTGTGTGAGCACTGTCTAGACAAATTTCCTGAATAAACCAACAAAGTCTTTTCAGCATTTGAAAAACAAACACAAACCTGGTGATAAGAAGGCAAATTAGAGCACGAGGTAGGGAGCATATATAAATACTGTTACTCTGAAATATAAATATTTTACTGTTGCTGACCCATTGGCAGCATCTTTGTAAATCTGAATTTAATAATGTATCCAGTGGTTCATGCAGGGTCAGTGCATATGGACAGAGCAGTGACAAGGTCTCATCCAAAAGGCTGTCAAAATTGATGTCCACTGTGATCAGAAGGTTTTGGATGTGGGTCCATGGCACACAGCTTTTCTGTACAGATGATTTCAGTCATACTGAAGGAGAGACAGAGATGGTGTCTGTTAATTTCACTGTTTAATATTTTATAGTTTAAAAAAATTGTTTTGTTTTACTGAGCCAGGAAAAATAGGTAATTGCAGTCACTGTGGTACCGTGAATCTTGGTGATCTGTTCCTTGAATAACTTTTGCCATTCCTATTTCAAGGCATGCTGAACAAAATTTAATGGAAACAAAGTTAATTTTTCAAGGGCATGATATGTAATAAAATTTTGACTTTTAAGAAGTAAAATCCATTAGGTCTTATCAAGTCTTGGTTAGTATCTAGAAGGCATATCACTATGTTTTGCCCCAATTTTATTCTTGAAATAGAGTGTGCAAGATGCAATACAAAGCCAATTCTCCTGGAATTGTGGCTAATTGCTGATCTTTATTCATGTCTCATGGACCAGGTTACACATGAACATATACAAAAGAATAATTCTGGGTAAGATTCTACATACAAAAATACTTAAAATTCTGTGTTTATAGTAACTTGTATACAACCTTTTGAACAGTGTAATAAGACCTGCAGGGAGAATAGCATCTTTAATAAATCAAGCAATACTGTATAAAATCACGGACAATCTCAGTATTCAAGCCTTCCTGCAGGTCCAAAACAGGTAGGAAGCCTCAGGCTAAATATAGATTGGGAACAGCTGCCCTGCATTTAACCTCCTTATGTTAAGCTATCAGACAATTTAAAATTGTATTTACCATCTATGCAGCAGATGTTGAAGGCTTTGTACAGGAGTGAGTTTGTAAGTGAGTTTTCATCTTCTCTCCAAATACAATTTCCACCTTTTAAACTGTATGAAAGCTTTATTCTCCTTTTGTTTGCTCTGATGGAGTTTTACTCCTTGAGGGAGGTGAGAAAACAAAAGAAGGAAAAGATGGTTTTGCCAGGTGAGATTTTGGGGGAGTAACAGGTCATTTGCACCCATTTTCAGTCTTTCCAGTGAGTAAGTGCTAACTAACTATTTTATATGAACATGGCAGGAAATGGAAATTAATTATATACCAGTGTGAGCTATTAAAGTATGAAGTTACAGTACTGAACAGAAGCAAATATGCCATGTGCTTTCTTTTCCCCTTTTATTTTTCCTTGTCTTGAATTAGCAATCTACACTTGATCCTTGGTTAGCAGTGGGGCAACAAGCCTTTCAAACGCCGGGTAAATGAAAAAGGAAAGCTGAATATTTAGAGGAATACCAGTGTTTAAATGTACTCTCCTGAAAGGAGTCTTGCATGGGCAGTTTAGGAGCTTTGAGGCTGAAAGGACCAGATAGATCTGTGTTTACTGGCAGAGATTTCAAACCTTCATCTGACACCACCATGATCAAAGAGAATTGGTTGTTTTGGGATTTTGCCCCTCAGGGCTCAGTGCAGAGCATTTGACTGTGGCCACTCTGTCTGAGAGTGGTCAGTCCTGGCAGGTTTGAATGCCAAGGCCACCAGCTGCAGGAGGCTTGCAGGAACCAGACTTAGGATATAAGAAGGAAAACAGGTTTTTGTGGTAGATAAATGGCTTTGAGATTTACATAATAATATAAAAGAAATCAAATAATTCTTAAAAGGTGGAGTTGGTATTTTATGTGATTGTAATTTTTTTAAGACTTGCTGGAATAATTTCTGATATTTGCAAAACACATCTGTTGGATTAATTTTACTTTATTCTTTATCTGTATGAACCACTGCTTTGGCTGTGGTACTAACATGGTGACTCTGCATGTGAGAGGGTCTTAAATATTCTCTCGTCAAAGGAATAATAATAAAAAAAGCCTTGAGTATTATCTGTTTTAACCAAAGTCTATGGTTCTTTTGTCAGTATTTCACCCCTTAGTATAATCTGAAATCCTGCTTAATGGTGTTCAAATTTTCAGTCTTGTTTCCCACAGTGCAGCATTCTAGATCTCATGAAAAGTATTCAATGTAGTGTAATATGCCTTGTGGAGAAAATTCAGATCAAAGGCTTTCTATGCTATTTTGTTTGATTAAGGGGCTTATGGAGCTAAATACTAGGTCATAGGACAAAAGAATAGAAGGTAAGAAAGAACAGCACACCAGTAAGAAAGTCTAGCACACTGCTGTGAAAGCCAAGCCAGGAAAAATATTCTTTTCTGAACATGTTCAAGTCCCTAAAAATGAGTTTGAGTCCTAAGGTAATAAAAGCCCTTTCTTTTTTGAGAGCTACCAACTATTTTCCAAGCTGAATTTAATTTTGGTTTGGTTGAATCTATTTTTTCCTCAGCCAGAACTGTCCTCTAGACCTTTTGGCTTCCTGTTTCCTGAGGCATGTTAAACTCCAGTGGGAAGGAAACAAGAGAAATTTGATGCTTTGGAAGGACCCACTGGATTCCCCTGCAATCATGTAAGATCTTTATTGTGCTCACCCACCAGAACTCTTCAGGGCTGTTCCACATGCAAAAAACCAAATTCAGGTTCCACAGAAGTGGTTTAAGACCAACATATGGAAACGAACAACAGGTCTTCATATGTATTTTGAAAGTGTTGGAGTATCTCTCTCAGCTGAATGAATAATTTGGGGCTCAATGTGTCTGAAGATGAAGCCTGCATGGTCCTTCATTTACAGTCCTTTTCACTGGCCTGTCCCTTTTAAAAAACTGTGATCTAGTAGATGAAAACCTCACTTAGCATGTGACAAGGGGTGTAATCTATCTGACACAGGATAGCTGCAATTTTAAGAACTTAAGTCATAGCTAGTCAGATTTAATGAAATAGCACCAGTCCTAATCTGTTCTTCAGATCAATTACACAGCGTGTAATTCCTTCAGTATCCAGTACTCATTTGAAATGGTTCATTACCAGCCATACAAAAGTGCATTATGGCCAGTTTCAGGATCCAGGGAATTGGGCTATAAGAAGAACTACAGTAGAAGTCGTAGTTCAGGAGTTTAGCATATTATTATTCAGTTAGGGCACAAATACCTTTGTTTTTTCATGAGAGGCTTTGGAAGGAAGAACAATTGCTAGAATTCACTTGATTGAAGGCGTTTCTAACAATGATGTTCTATTTTTGCCTGCTCCTATTTTGACTGCCTGCTGATCAAAGTTGGTGGTAGAGGTCATACCACAGATAAAAGATGGTATTGCAAATTAGAAGATCTAGGTAACAGGCTGGAGAGAAACCAAGGAATGATCAGATCTTCACATGTCTCTAGATCTAGATGCCACCACAGGAAACTTAATACCCAAAAATTCTCTTTGGAAAGAATCCCAAACTACAGTGACCTCTTTAGTGCAATATAATGGATTTCAGAATGGCTTCATAAAATACAGTGAATTACATTACAAAAGCATTAATGACGTGTAACTAAAAGGGGTTCAGGGGTTGTCCTAAATAAAAACAATGGGTTTTGGCCAAAAACGCTTACAAATACCCAGTGAAACAATATATGGCAACCTGATTTTGAAAAACAATTTCTGAATCAAGAGAGTCTTCAAAGATATATAGAAGCATTGACTACTTTTCATAGTATTAGTGTTTCCTATTGGCCGTCAACAAGTGTTGTGTAGTTTTCAAACTCTTTGTAATGTTTAATTTTAAAAATGCAGCAACTAGATTGCAAGTTGTGACTGCAAATATTTTTTTTCATTATATAGCACATCATCAAATCAATTTGTATTCACACTGAAAAAGTTAATAAATTACTATGCATTTTACTGCTGACATGAGCTGCATGTTTTATCATTGTACATTTGGACACATCTATTAAAATTCAAACATTCACACAAAGGAAAACTAGAAGAGCAAAGCATATGGGCATTTTAAAATTTAAATTGCACATATTGTGTTCTGAAAGTAGTCACCACACACTCGTAAGAGACTTGGCCCTGGGGGTGCACACCCAAAATTGGATTGATAACAGACTGTCATCTACATATCCCAGCATCTCACCGCTGCAAACAGTCAACAATTGGTGTTTAGAAGAATGAAATAGGATGCAGGGAAAATGTAGAATGATCCTTTCACCTTATGTCTCCCCCTAATTTCTCAGGGTAAGGCCTTCCCAAGCCAGAGGCTCTACACAGCAACCCAACCCTTAGATTTAATGACACTGGGCCTGTATGTATCCAATCCACTCAGAGCTCTGGATATCACAACATCCTGCTGTAATAAATAGCACAGTTGCTGTGAGTCAATACCACAGCCTCTCATTCCATAGGATGCCCTCTAGTTCTCTTATGGTGAAAAGCTGTGAATAACTGCTGCCAACTCTTTTTTAACACTGTTCTTAGTTTGACCTCTGTCATCCTGTTTTAAAATATATTTCTGAACTGACTGTCATGCTTTTTTTTTTTGTGTCACCAGCAAACAACTTTGTAACTGCACAAGCAGATGGTCTGTGTCATCTCTTGTGCTGGGTGATAGCAGGGTGAGAACCCATCGGGTTCCTGAGCTGCTCAGTGGGATAAAACATACATTGCTGGCTTTAACATTGATTTTGGATCTCAGCCAGGCTATTTCTCCAGTGTGTATGACAAAGTTTGCAGTTTGTGATCAAGGAGAACAGACCATCTGAGAAAGGATCCAAGTCCTTGTTTCAAACTTCCCTGTCCTGCTGCTCCTGCTGTCAGGAGGCTGTGGAGCACCCAAGGATTACAGCTGAGTGACCAGGATGGAACATGTGCCCATGTTCCTGACTCTCTTACACCCCTCTGGTTCAACTGAATCAGCTGGGTGACAGCTGAATGTCCAAGCTTTTTCCTTCCCAGTTTCTGCAAGGACAGTGACTGCCCAAGTGGAGGAGCAGCTGTTGATTCCTTGGTTTTCCCAGAGGAGGTAGGGTTGGCTGTAGCCTTCAGGGGGGTGACAATACCACTAGGCTCAGAAGGGATGGCCTGATATAGCCTTGGCAAATTTAGCTCCATCCTCAGGACCAGTCTTTGTGTTCTTTCCCATTTCTTTGTAACTCCATGATGAGGACTCTGAGTAGAAACACTGCTCTGTTTCAAGCCAAGGTATTCTGTAGACCCAACTTCCTATTGTAATCAAGCCAACATTTCTTGGAAGGAGAAACATCA
Source organism: Passer domesticus (assembly GCF_036417665.1). Classification (NCBI taxonomy): domain Eukaryota; kingdom Metazoa; phylum Chordata; class Aves; order Passeriformes; family Passeridae; genus Passer; species Passer domesticus. The sequence continues at coordinate 8,291,846 of NC_087490.1, forward strand.
CCTTTGAAGGTACCATATGCTTGCTAGAATGAATGTTTTGTGAATAATATCCAGCAAAATTAGGTTTGTATAAATATTTTGTCAGCAGTTCTGCATCTGACATTTTTACTGCAGAAGTTATCCTAAGCATGAGATTTTCACTGTGAAGAATGTATTCTGTGGATGCAGCCACCCTTTTGTTCAATAAATCATCGTGAATTGACTGTGAATCATTCATATGTGCCTGTAACTGAGCACTGACTAGCAGTGATAATGATTTTTCAGCCTATAATGGCTTGGTCATGTTTTTGTTTTGTTTGGGCTGTTTGTTGTTACTGTAACGTGGTTGAGCACCTTTATTAGTTAGCCTTGCCTTTCCATTCTGACTCATTATCTGGAATTTAAAGCAAGGAAATAAGGATGGGGGTATTTTCCTGTCTGTAATGTTGAGGTAAAAGCAAACAAACAAACTAAACCCCCTTTCTTTATTGTAGAATTTATGAAACATTCATAACTTGTGAATTAATCCAAGAGTTCATTTCAGTGTTTAAAACAACTGTAATCCTAAGAATCAGGAAACAAAAACCATGCAAATTTAGTGCAAGGTTTTTCTGGACTTTGTTCTTCTTACCATTAGCCCACTTTTATTGCTTAACCAAATCCTACCATTTTCCTTTTAGGATTCGTCTTTTTCTATCATTCTTTCAGGTGTGTTACTGATGTAGACGATGTGCACTGGGAAAAAAAGAGCCTTCTAACTAACAAAATTCTGTCATTTACAGAATTTAGGGGTACAACTGTGACCAGCAAAGTGATGTGACATTCATTGGACCACATGTGCAACATTATTTATTTTTAAAAAGCCAATCAGAGCTTCCTAACAGCCTCTGTCTTGCTGACAGTGGAGGATGTAAGATGACTCTTTGGGTGGGCCCAGCTGGCAGAAAAAATTCTTGGGGAACTCAGAGATCCAGTAATGGGATGGGAAGGGAAGGACAAGGCACATCAGGATTTCCTTGATCTGGAAAAGTGGGAGTTAAAGAAAGACTGAGCTGCATTGTCCAACCTGGAAAGCATGAAGTGACACACAGCAATTCACCCGGTGATAAGGCCCTGGCTTCTTTACATGAATAACTGAGCCTTAATAAAGGGATTTTAATCAGGATTTAGGAAAGATTTTTCTGCTTTTGCAGTTTATTACAGTGAAATCTGCCTAATCTGTTGACAGAGCCCCAAAACACACAGGTCAGTGCTGTGGTGTGTTAGCAGTGAAACATTTGCCAAAACCTTTGAAATTCTCTGTGTACTAAAAGCATTGGCATTCTGAGGAGAAGCTGGTGCCACCTATCATCAAAAAGGAGGAAATTAAACACCAAAGTGATGTGCTTAAACTGGAGAAACTGCAATTTTCATTGCAAAGCTGATTGTTTTATATTAAAAAGGCACTTAGCAAGATATTGGGGCTACTCAGGATGATTCTGGGTGAGGTGCTGACCTGCCCACTCTCACCCTGCAGAGAAGGTCAAGGCTAGGCAGATCCTGGATGTTCTGGTCTTGCTGACCAAAGGCACGTTATGAAATTACAATCTGCATCAAGAGTGCAAAAGCAAGTCCAGCAGATCAGCTGAGGTCTAACTCACCACATTTAAGTAGTTAAATCTTTTTTGTGAATCTGAACCTGAATAACTTTTGCTCCACTTTTTCTCCTTTTAGATGGTACAAGTCATTTTGAGTCACTCTTGAGAGCAGACTGTAGGTTCATTAAAATGACATAGATATTTTGAAAATGTTTTTTCTTTGGAAAGGTACATTTGAAATGATAACCCTCTTGGAGTTTTTGTTTAAAATGCTCAGAATACATCCTAGCATGTCCAAGCCATGTTTTTTTTCCTCACAGTCTCAAGCTATCATAATAGTGAGGCCCAGGATACTGCATTGTGCCTTCTTTTGCTGAAAAGAAAGGAATTTCAAAGCTTCAGTGGGCTCCTGAGGGGCAGTGAGGGATTTGTGTTGTGTTCAGCCTTATTGAAAAAAAGTCATGACACTTTTCATCTCTTAGGGGCCTGCTTCATGTTTTGATCTTGGAGCCAAATCATCTTTCTTAAGTCTGAATCAGAGACCCTTTTTGCCAGCCATCAGGCCAGGGTGACACAAGGCTTTTCTCCCTCTCTATGACTCCATAACTATTAAGCCTATTCAAGATCTTACAATTCTAATGGTTTTTGAAGTAAATTTTAAAGTTCTTTGCCTGAGCACAAGTCAAACCAGTGGACCTTTAGATTGTGTTTCTTTCTTTTCCTTTGAAATGCAATGATAAATGCATGGGTGATAAATTTAGTCTGAGGTAAATGCACACAGAATTCTGTCTCACAGCACTGTTCTTTGATACACACTCTGAAGACTGAGCTTAAGTAGAAAAATGCTGGCTGCCTGCTTAGAAAAATGAGGCTCCTAATCAGTTAATTTGTGCCAGGCCTGAGGACTTCATGAAAATCTGTGGGGTTAATGTACCATATATACATATCATCTATATATTAATACTCTTAACACTCTAAAACCTACTTCTCCTCTTGTTAATGTGCTGATGAATTCTGATTCAAGATAAGGTTCTGACTTACTTGGTGTGTAAATATCAGTGTGACCTATATCACAGAGCTCTTATGGCACACAGAGGCCAAAGAGTAGAAGAGCATCAACAACATCTAATAGTGGAAAAGGAGATGACAAGTAAAAACTATTTTAAATGTGTGTTTACAGTCTACACCTCCCTCCCTCCCTCCCTCCCTCCCTCCCTCCCTCCCTCCCTCCCTCCCTCCCTCCCTCCCTCCCTCCCTCCCTCCCTCCCTCCCTCCCTCCCTCCCTCCCTCCCTCCCTCCTTCCTTCCCCAAGGTGAATCTCCTGCTGCCAGAACTAAGTTCTGTTCTAGTGATGTTTTGTTGTACCTTATCACATAAAACAAATGTTTTTCTAAAAGCTTTCTTACATGAAGGCAATGAAGTAAATCTAATCTCTAACGTTCAATTCAGGCTTACAGAAGGGCAAAGAGGACTCACTTTGGCTTGGTTGACATTTATGGCCAGCAAGCAGCTCATGGACAGGAAAAGGCAGCATGCTGTTCTCTGTAGGGTGTACAATGTGAAACAATTTTATCAGAAATGCTAGATAGGAATCTTAATAAGCTGGAGTTGAACAACTGGGTTTAACAACTGGGTGGTTTTAACTTGGAGGCAAAAAAAAACCCAAATAAAACCAAACTCCACTACATTTAAAATTCACCATATGCACAGTAACTTGCAGTTAGCAATTAAATTCTCACAACATCCTTCCACAGTGCCAGGCAGAGCATATTGGCTTAGGTTGGCCTGGTTGTCGAGCATGAACTGAAATGATTTCTAACAGCAATCAAATACATTTTGAAATATGCTCATAAAAATGCTAGCTCAGAGGCTCAAAGCAATAATGATTCATGTATTAGCAAATGAACCTGTCCTCTGCAAGCTAGCCGCTGAAATGTAATAAGGGGTCAGTCCAAGGAAAGAAAAAAAAGTGTGTTTATGAAGATGTTGACAGGTAATATTTTGGGATGGGAGTTTGGAGTGACATCTCTTCAACATCTATGGACTGAGGTGTTGGACTGGCCTCCAGAAGCCAGTCTTTGTCAAGGGTGCCTTTATCAAATCTATATCCACAGAGGGATTTAGGCAATGTGATTGCCAGAATCCCTCTGTCCCTTGGTAGTAGCCAAGGGAAGCTCTTTGGTCCCTGTATGAGCAAGACTGGGACACAGAGAAGGTGAGAACAACTGTCCTGCATCTCCCGTGCTGTGAAGATGCTCAGGAAAGGCCTGTGTGTGAGACTTGGGAGATCTTAGATAAATAACACAACTACCTTCCATTACCACTCATGGACATTTCAAAAAACACTCTGAAGAGACTGTGAATTTAAAAAAAATAGTAATAATCTGCCCTGGAGCCTAATGGCATGAGCAGTGGCTGGACACTGCCTAATCTTCCTTGTTTTGAGCATGAAAAAGGGGTCAAATTCTCTTGCCCCTTGAATGCTCATCACCTGGCACTCAGAAGAGCTCATGGGGCTGGAATTTTGACTTGGTGAGAAACAGAAAATTGGGGACCCAGGCAGACCCCGGGCTGGGCTCTGTTGTCATTTATTCCTGCACTCTCAGGCACAGCACCACCAGTAAGAAAATGAGAACAAAAGAAGAGTAGCAGCATGGAGAAAAAAATCAGTAAGGACTCAGGTATTTTGTGGGAGCAGAAGAGCTTTATATAAATATCTGCACAGAACCCCACTCGTGCACCTGAGATGCTGGTTCATTTTATCCCACTGGTTTTAATTTCTTGCCTGAGGCCACTCAGCTAAGTGGCATTTAGTGGCTCAGGGATGAAGGGGACAGCAGAGCAGCCTGCAGACTCCAGAGAGCCGTGACCTTTCCCAGCACCACAGAGAAAAGCTGCCGGTCTCACGAGGAGCGAACAAATCCGTGTGCCGCGGGCAGAAACCGGCACTGCCACCATCTGTAAAAGTGCCACCACATTAACCCCAGGCACAGCTGCCATCCTCCTGCCCCGGGGTGGGGACACAGGCGGGCACACAGAGCTGTACCCCAAGGTTTGGGGACATGGCTGGAACCCCACAGCACAGGCCCTCAGTGACCAGGCCTCAAGCCAGCGGCTGCTGAGGCCTGCTCCGCCCATGAGAGGCCATGTTGTGCCTGGGAGCAGCCCTTAGCTGGGACACAGCCACTGTCCCTGTGTCCCTGTGTCCCTGTGTCCTTGTGTCCCTGTGTCCCTGTGTGTGTCCCTGTGTCCCTGCCAGGGGGAGCTTGGTGTGGTGCAGCTGTCGTCCCTGATGGCTGCTGCCTGCGGACATGGAGGCCTGGAACAGATCCCACAGGGACACTTTTGGAGGAGGGCCAGGAGAGCAGGAGCTCCCAGCCACCTCAGAGTGTTGGAATAATGGGTTTTTCCTGAGGGGCTGGAGGAACAGTCCCACTGACACCCCCAAAAGGGTCAGCATTGAGTGTCGGCTGTGGCAAACACCCCGTGGTTTCCATGAGGAGGCTCAGGGATGTTCTGAGCTGCTTGTTGGGAAAACTGGAGGATCCTGCCCATCCTGTCCCTCCCTGGAGGCAGAGCTGGCACCACAGAGCCAGACAATGGCCTCTGCTCAGTCCAGGACCCTTGGGAAGCTGGGCACTGCAGTGCAGGAGGCACAAAATGTGGACACAGACAGGGTTCATCATAACACCTCCTGTGTATTCTCTGTGGGGTGTGGGCTAGAGCAGTCTAAATACACTACATGCACTAAATTCGTTTTTCTAGCACTCAGATGAATTTATTTTCCTTTCTGAAGCCTGTGCATGTCTCCGTGCCCAAAGCCATTTTAAGGTCTCAGGTGTAATACCCCTTTGGCTCCCCTGCCAGTCAGATTTGTGTTCTTACAGGTTCTTTGAATGCCATGCAACCTTCAGACACAGAAATCTTCATAAAATAAAACAAAATAAAATGAAATTGTTCCTAAAATTCTTCCCTCTCCCCATGAGGGAGGAATTCTTCCCCGTTCTTCCCTCCCCAAACATTCATGATGGTTTCAAACATCGAGACAGCAACCTGATTCTGACAGAGCCTGGAATTTTCTCATATGAGGTGCTGCTGGGACATCCGAGGCAGAAATTTAATCAGGACTAGGGGCAGCTATCAGAGAAGGCTGTCATGCCTAGGAAACCTCAAATTATGTGCTAATTATCCACCTACACTGCCAGGGAATAAATAAATAATGACTTCAGCTTACTGTGCTAAAGATAATTCCAGTTGTAACAAGATTGCAGGCTGAGTTTTTCCATGATGTGTTGGCAATGCAGTAAGGAGCAAAAAGGTTTGCTGAGGAGTGACTGGGTGGGTTTGGAGTCCAGTGGGCTCCAGAGCAGCAGAATCAAAGCTCAGGGTGGTCACTTTGGAGGGGTGACTGCTGCTCATTGCCTGCCTCCTGAAAGGGCTGTGTAATGACGTGTAGACGGGTATCTGCTCTTTTCCACTCCACTTTCTTGCTCTGTAGTGTTGCTTCTAATCACAGGAAAGGATTTTAATCAGAGAAACAGGCTTTGTCCTCACCTTGACCTTGCAAACAAAAGAAAATGCTGAAAAGAGGATCCTTTTTGAGACAAGGTGTAAGATGTATTGTTCAAACCTGAACATTTCTAAAGCTGAGATCAAACTAGATTAGGCTCATGCATGGGAGTGAAAAATAATGCCAGCCTTTCTTTTAAGTATTTGAGATGAATGTTTGCTTGCTTGCTTCTTTAAAAACTAGAAAAATTAACAATTTTTCCATTCTAGGAGCTCAGTGTTTGCTCAAGTAGAAAGGCTGCTGGCAATATGGAAAGGTATGAGAAGAGCTGTGAAATTAATTAAATTGACACTTAAAGAAAATACCTTTATTGTTGTAATCCTCAAAACAGCCATATAAAGCAAACTTACGACATTTTGCCAAATGTTATTTTTCATGAGTTAAGAAAAGCTAGAGATTTTGCTAAACTCTGAACCCTGGGGATCTGGTTTGATACACATTCTGAGGGTGAGAGCAACTGTTTGTTGAACTGCAGGCAGCCTGGATTTATCTCTCCTTTCCTGTAGCTGTCAAATAATGAGTTGCTCCTGGACGGCATTTTTCTTAATGACTTATCATTAAGACTTAAGTTCAAATTATGTGATAACTTCTTTATTTGGTTTTTTATTAAGTACAGTGCATGCTATGAAACCCATACAAATCAATTCCTGTTCTTTGAGAATCCCCGTAGTTAAATAAATATGAAGGATTATTTTTTCTAATTGTTCCTGTTTAGGTGTTTTTATCTCCTTTCCTAGGTCTTCCTTCCCCTGTTTTATATTTGGAATAATTAGCTGAAACTGGTGAATTTTGTTAGCACCAGGAATAAGTCTACCTGGATTTGAGGAGGAAGGGAAGCAGAGAAAGAGTGAGAAGTAGGAGGTAAGGAGATTAATGCAGGCGACTATTTCCAGCTTGCAAGTCAAGGTTTAGGTGGGGTTCTTTTTTTGTTGTTTGTTCAGGTTTGGTTTTCTCTTTTTTAACCCAAGCCATTGAGCATTGATATGTTTTTCTACATAAGCCTTTTTACTGGTGAAATTCAGAAGCATGTACATGGCTCTGCTTCAGGGTAATTGATATCTGCTGGGCAAAACAGAAACCAGTGCAAGAGTTCAGACTGCAGATCAGGGCAGGAGAAACAGATGAGTCTTAACAATGGCCTTGACTGCAGGGGTGAGTTTTTTCCATGCTTCACATATTTGGAGATCTGGATTTGTTCTCTAAAATGATGAGAAAAATGGCCCACATGGGAAACCATTATTGATTGCTTCCTCTGCCCTTCAGTGATAAATATTGCATGACTATCTGCTCATCCTTTGCATTAAAGGAACAATCCAATATCCATTTGTGTTTTCCACACTGTGCTAGCATGACAAGCTCTTTTCCAGTCTTCATATAAAGCAAAACCCAAAGAGGTTTCTTCTGAATGCTGGATGACAAATAAGAGAGCAATGCCTTCCACAGGAAATCTCATGTTGCTGTTATATACACTATTGGGATTTTTTTTTTTCAAAATTTATTGTGGAGAATATTTCAGAGCCATTTGTATTGGGGATAACTCTATACCTTGAATGTGTACTTACCATTAGGATTCCCAGGTCAGCTTTTGAAAGACACTTGAAAATGTTTATTTTGTTTGCTTGCAAAATCCTCACCTGCAAGCAGACTCTCTTAGAGCTTTTCGGAAATATATTGACAGAACAAAAGCAAAACTTATCCATTCCAAACCTCAGTACTCAGCTGCAAATAGTGGTTTTATTTCCTTTAGAAAAAGATAAAGAATCTTGATGATCTCAATGAGCAAAATCAATACAATAAAATTTAGGGTTTTTTTCCTTCCAGCTGTTCAATCTTAAACCAAATATTGCTTTCTTCTCCTCTGTAATTTTACAAATTGTTATGAACAATCCAGAATTTTTATTTAAACAATATGACATAAAATTTCTCTATTATTTCCATACCTTTAAGCATTAACAGCTGAAAAGAAATAGGGCCCTGACAGGTTTCTGTTGAAATCCCCATCTCACAGTTCCACTGTTTACTTCATTGTGTTTGAACTCTGCTTGTAAATTTTCCCTCCTGGGCTCCTTTGGGCAAGGGACCTGCTTGACCTCTGGGTGGCCCAGCTCTGACACCCAGCTATGACCCCCACTTATTTTCCTTTTATTCTTTCCATCTCCTGAGTTGCTCTGCATGTTATTATGCTGTTCTGGATAGGTTCTTAATACCATTCCTATTGATTTCCAGGAGATAAATGTCAGGCATGATCCATATATCACTGTGATCTAGCACTGGTCAGCCCAAGTGGACAGCAGAGGTGAGAAGCAGCGTGACAGCTCCACACCACATCTGGCCCCTGCTCTTTCCCCAGGACAGACTACAATTATCAAACCCTACATGAATAACTTAAAGAGAGTTTAAATAGGTGTTGGTTGATGGAAAGCTGCTGAGGAGTCATGGGTAGGTGGTACAGTGCTTTGCTGTGGTCTGTTGGCAGTGGTTCAGCTGATAAGAGATTATTTATTCCTTTCAAATCAGCCCAAAATGTACTTGATACATCAACCTTTCTATATGCAGTTCATTGTATCTGAATGTTATCAATACAGAAATACTGGGAGTGTCTTTCCCCACTGGTGCAAGTTGGCTACTTGGAGGTGCTGATTTAGTGCAGCAGTGACTGCAGTCCCTTCATGAGGAGCAGCAGCTGGTAGAAGCCAAGCATAAATTGCACTGGAATAGCTGCTCTGTGCTGCAGAAACTGCATACTGGGTTCTAGAAATTTCAATCCACTCATCACTTTGTTTATGCCATTAGACAGGCTCAAGTTACCAGGTCCTGTGGAAAACTACTTCTTAACCTTTTCCTATTATTTTTTCCTGCTGTATGTCAATAGTAAAGTGGGGAAAATGCATATAATTTGTGAATTTCAAGAATTTGGAATATAGATGCTAAAAAAAAAAAATCCTCATAAAATGCTGTGTTTTGCACTTTTGGAGGCTGGGGGGAAGCTCGTGCCATATATTCATTATACATATGTTCTTTCATTTAGTTATTATGACACAAATGTACAGGGATAACTGCAAGGGAAAATCTTTCAGCTGTGTTAAATCCCAATGTGTTGTTTGATAAGGGCAAGGCTTCAGCATTACCAGATGAATTTTTAACAGCAAAATAGCATTTTGGGAAATGCTAGTTGAAAGAGAGGATGATAATATTAAACTTGGGTTAGTTTTTATCTTTTTATCTTGTCAGGAATAAGGAAGAAAATTCTTCTTCCTTATTATGCCATGTGAAACATACATAATTTAGAAGGTTAAAATTATATTTTATTTCACTTAACATAAATATTTCTTGTCTTCTGAAACTGTTTTACACAATATAGACTTACTGAGAGAACCTTTGTTTTGGTTTTTTGGTTTTTGCAGCTCAGATCTATTCTTGGTTTTCTTTTGCAATTGTTCTAAGAAAAAGTAACACAGATTTTATTAATGAACTCATTGCTTACCTTGGTTATTATCACCTGGCAAGTTTCTCCAAAATTAAATGTTCTGGAGTGAGCAAGGGTTAGGTAGTATGAATTAAGACCAAATTTAAGCCAGCAAAAATATACCAGCTGGGTACTGGGAGACAGAGAGGGGGATGAAAAGGAGAAAAGGATAGAAAAGGAAAAATTGAGAATTGAGTTATGCTTCATGTATACTTATCAAGTTTTTTGAAAGGCAGAGCTGAGATGATGCAAGAAGAACAGTAGGGTTTTTCTACTCTAAAAAATTGTATTAATAATTAAATGATAAAATATTTAAACAAAAAGGAAGCACTTATGTTCAGACAGTGCATCACTTTGTCAGTGGTTCCCAAGATGCTTATTCCAGGATGCATTTTTTAACCTAAGCTTTAATCCTGAGCGAAAATGAGAGCCGGAATGTGAAGAGCCAGAAAAAGAGGAAAACTTGGAGAAGAAAGTGAGAATTCCACATTCATGAGAGCAGAAGATTAGACCTTGCCTTCCCCTTTGGAAACAATTGGTGCTCCAGACTCCCTATTCATTGGTTGGTTTGCTTCACCACTTCCCTCCCTAAAGTATTGGCAGTCCCTGGACAGTTTTAAGCAAGCTTTAAGGAAAGACTAAGACCAGAATATTCATATGAATATTTTTCTGAGTAATCAAACTTTGTACTATGGCGAGCTGTTCCCAATTCTCCAAACCCACCCATCATTTTTGTCATATGCTACACATACAGAGTTTGCTCTTTCCCAGTGCCTCAGCAGCAGCTCACAGGACTATAAGCACACAAATTTCTGTAGCACTATGTGCAAAAGCAATCCCTGGCTGTTGCATTTGTAGTTCTAAACAGGAAAAAAGCATTTAAAGCTAATAATCATATTTTATTGTGGGACTAGCAGTTACAAAGTCAGGCTGTTTCTTCAGTACTGCCATTTCTGAGCCACCTAATGAGAATGTGTTGCCATGGCAACCAATGCCATAAGTTTTTTTGGATTTTTTTAAAGTAATTAAACTTTCTAAGTCAATTTTCCCTTACTTGCCAGGTTAGGACATGGAATGTTGCTTATTGTTTTCTGCTGGAGCACTGAGGTGACTCAGAGGGCCAGCAGGGCTGGAGCTACCTGATGAGATATCAACTATGCAACGCCTTTGTTAATAAATTATTCTTTTTCTGATATGTGGCAGGTGTGGGAGGGCTCGATGAAAATTTGTGAATAATTCTATTCCAACTGGATTGGTGGGGTGTTGCTAAATGGAGATATGAGATTAAATGCTAAGACTTTGCTTTGTGACCAGGTGAATGTACAGGAGACGAGGATGCTCAGATGCCATTGAGACAAATGTGTGTGAGCATGATATGAAAAACAGCATCTTTGCCAGGCTGATAGTAGAATGAGAGACATCCCTGATTCAAGCTCTGCTTGGTGCTGTCAGATTTATTTACCAGCCCTCATATGCTGTACAACATGGAGCTTATTTCCAAGGCACAGAATGCCCCAAGAACATAATGGAGGGAGGGGACCAAGTCTGCTCAATTCCTGCAAAACAGGGATCTGTAAAGTGCCCAGATCCCTTTGCTGTAGCTTGATGTACAAACACTGCTGGCTGTTCAGGGCATTCTCTGCTCAGAGCCAGCTTTGGGAATACACAGAACATATGGGCCAGCCACAGAGCAGCATGGAAGAGTGAGGCCCATTTCATGCCTTCTTTGATTCTGCTTGAATTTCCTGAAGTCACTGTATGCCTTTCCAAATGCCTGTCAAACCTCATCTTAAAAACTACAGCTGTCAGCTATAAGATCCTACAAAGTTTATTTTAGCTACACTCTGCTTGTGCCCTTTAGCTCAAAAAAAATGAGTTTCCAGGAGAAAACAGAGGAAAAAGCTCCTTAAGTGTTTTAATTTTTAACTGTGAAAAGGCTCTGCTTAAGCATCACAGACAGAAGCAACAGCCCAGAAAGCTGCAGACACTTTAAAGCATTTGGTTTTATTGATCATACTGCTTGCTGTTCTACTGAAATGATATGAAATAAAGTATAAAGAGATCTTTGTAGAATATTTGGTATCTTGACTTCTGTAGGACAACAGAAGATCCAAGCAAATAATGGGGGTTTTTTATGTTTGGTGGCTTAAACTGGAATCAAATTTTCTTTCAGCTTTGCCTGAATATCACACTTTAGCTTTTTATAACAAACTAAAATTTGACACAAGTAGTCTTGGTTTAGAAGGAATTTTGTTATTGATGTGATTTCTTAACATAACACTGAATTTAGCTGTTAAAAATTACAAAACCTGCTTATTTTCCCTTGGAGCACAATCTTTTCCTGCTACCTAAAGAACATCTCTAACCTGTCCAAATATGTCTGAAGGCATATTTGTATGTCCCCAACCTATGCCAGTTGTTTCCTGCTCCCCTCTTCAAGTGCACTGATACATGACAGGGCTCTTTGCAGTATTTATTGTCTTGGACCGGCCTCTGCCCTGAGGGGCTCTCTGGGTGTCTCACTTGAAACGACTACAAATCTGTGACAGCATAATTAGGGCAATCTGCTGGATGCAGGTGCCTTTTTAATTTACTCTGGTGAATATGGAGCATTTTCACAATGTCATTCCCCCTAACAAATCAGAGCTCACAGATTCTCTTTCACAGCACAAGTTTGCTGGCTCTCGGAGCAGGTGAGTGATGGAGCAGGAGAGCAGCTTTGACACCATGTTTTATTTTCTTCCTTCCCTCTAAAGCCTGGTTAGCTGATATGAAAGCAAGAAGGCATTTGTCATGTAGGCCTTTGTTTCCCAAAGTGCAGAAGCTCACCTCTAAAACTCAGTCTTTGGGGATGGGGAAAAATATCTGCAACAGGTTACTCATGTTTGCACATGGGAGAAGGAGTCTGGCACCATCAAAACTTCCTGGTGTGTCCCTGAGCTTTTAAAATGTGGAAAGAAATAAGAAGAAAGCAATAATGAGAGGAGTCACAGATATGACACAAATAAGAAAGAGTGAAATAGAATGTAATTTGACAGCAATGAGGAAAATACTGAGAAATCTATCACATCTGTGCTCCTGGTGTTAAGAAGGCAGTGAGAGCTGTTAGGAAGGCACAGAGCATGAACTCACAGTACTTTTATGCAAAGGCTACAGTAATGAATTCCAATCTTGCCTGGGAGCAATTCTTAAGATAAGTACAAAGGTGAGACTGGAGTATTGATTTTTTTTTAAAGATGATAAATTGGAGTGAGTTGTAAAAAGTTAGTGCTGCCTGGAACAGTTCACATTAAATCAGTGCACAAGTAAAGAGGTGCAGGCTCAAAGGGGAGTGTATCAGGATTGAATTTTGGATCTTGGAATCATTGCACAGTAGGGTCATTCCTTCTTCCATTCTGTTCTCTTTCCCCTGCCTTCTTTGTTGCAGTAACCCCTGTGGACAGATCTCCAATTAATAAAACTTACCTTTATGTATGCATTATCATAATACAAAGGCTCAAGGGGAGCACAATCCCTTCATGCCTGAGCAAATTTAAAACTCATGATTCTCCTGGGATGCTTGCTGGGAAATAGAGAAAGGGAATAAAGGGCATTCTAACATTTCTGCTGAATGATTACTACTCCTTGCAAAGTGCTATGAAGCTTGTTAGATTCTGAACATTTATGGGAACCTTATTGCTATTAGATCCTTTGAAACGACTGTAATTAAAAAATTCTGGTCTTTTTTACATAGAAGGTCTGCACTGTGTGTTAAATCATTTTCTTGGAAGAGCCTGGGAGAAATTAGAAATGTGATTGGTACAATAAGAGCAAATGACCAGAAATATTTAAATTGCCAACATCTTTTAAGAGAAAATACTGTGAATGCCAGGTTTGAATGCACATATACATTGGCCTATATTTTATCCTTGGGACACAACTGTATGCTTATGATTACTGTTACTAAAAATTCTGAGGTTTTTACTTTTTGGTCTGTTGTGTGACTAGAGGAGTCAGGCCCATCATAGCTTGTGCTGTACAGAGCATTTATAGAAAGGCAGATGCCCCAAAAAATTGTTAAAATCTATCAGGGTTCTAATGACAGACTCACTTAAAGAGATGGGGTGAGGGAGAAGTCAATAGCCCAGTAATGCAATTATGGCAGAGTTATAATTAGTGATCAAAACACTCCAGCTTCCCAGCCATTGCCAAGTGGTCTTCAGCATGCCAAAGAGCACAACTGCAATCCAGGATTTGAGCAATAACTTGGTGATGTTGGAGGATTTGTAAGAGTGTTCACACCACACATGCACATTCAATGCAAATTGCTGCCCATTAAGCAGATTTAATAATACTTTGCAGAATTGTGACTTTCATTAACAATCACCTTGGAGTGCCAAAGGGACAAATGAGAGGATGAGTACATTAAATAAAGAGATTTTTACAATTTAGCCTCTCTGTAGAATACAGCAACTTACAGCTTTCATTTCTCCAAGAGTGAGCACAGCCAAGAAATGTTTAGGGCCCAGGAGAAGCCCAAAGGAGCCTGAGTCTCCTGTTCATGAAGCTGGGTGCCTAACTGCAAGGAAATCCTCTTTTGCCAGAAGAGGAACCTGGAACCTCACTAAACACCTACTTGACTAAGCCAGGTTCCCAACAGATAGCAAAGAGTTTTCGCTTTGATCTAAAACCTTGCACACAAGCAAGGCATTTGTTCTTTCTTTGTAATCCCATGTCGAGTGAGAAGCCAGCCACAGATTTATGGTCCAATTTTTATTTTCCTCTGTTCCATCCAGTTTTCTATGAATTTATTTATAAAAGTCCCGAGTGAGGGTGTGGAGATATTTCTTCTTGGTTTTATAACCTGAAGTTCATGAAAGATTTTTGTCCCAATGGTTTTGAAAAAAAGACAAGTTCTTGCTTCCCAATCCCAAACCATTCCTAGGAAGGCAAGGTCACTCCTTGGTGAATTCCTATACATATTTACTTTCAGCAATACCAGATAAATTCCCACAGGGACAAGTTTAATTAAACTGCTTGCTAAGTCATGTAGTTAGCAGCTAGTAGATAAATAAAATGAACTCAGACTTATTTGTTATTTGTTCTCAGTCTTTAATCACCCAATAGTAATTGCATAATTGAATTAAAGTACTTAACCATTCTAATGCAAATTGTCTGGCTTACAGTTCTTCAATGAGTAAATTATTGCAAATCAGGCACCCATGATATCAACATTATTCACTTACAGTTAATTTATCTTTACAATAATGAGCTAATTTTTATTTATTCCATAATTGGATGTCTTTTTATTTCTGAAAATTGAAAATTAAAATTTGGATGACTTCATAAAACAAAACTCTCCATTTGTTTTCTCTTTTTTTTAAATATTACTTAATGTTTTATCAGACTAGAAAGAGCATCCAGGAATGATATGGATCATAGCAGCAGGCCAGCTTCCACTGCAGTTTTGAGAAAGTGCAAACAAATGAAGTGTAAGCAACAAAAATGCTGCTAAATATCTGAGAAGGAATATAAGAATATTTATGAGAGCATACACACTGCTAAGAACTGTTTTTCATCGTTAAAAAGGACTTGCCTACAAAGAGGAATTATCCTCACTAAAAGAGCATTTTAATTAGAAAAATTACTTTTGATTTAACAGAATATTTTAGTAAAATTATGTGCTACTTTAAAAATATGTTTATTTTGCTCGTAAAATACTAACCAGGAGGAATTTACTAGAGAAGCTGTACTCAGATAATTTTGTAATTGCAGCAGACAGTCAACAACTGCAAGTTGCAAACTCTGTGCCACAAATAGAAATGGTCAGCAAGGCAGAAGGTAACTTCAGACAGACAGGCAGCATCTTTTCTAGTTAGAGCAGGGTAATTGGACAAGCTACAGTCCTGGGCATTTTGGTCTGAAAAGGTGAAAATGCCTCCTCTCCTAACTGATGTCTGATTAACCTCAATTAGCATTGGGTAAACAGGTGCCTTTGGCAATACAAAAGGATGGTGGTTGAGCTGCTGTGTTTTTCAAGTCTGTTAAGAGCTTAGAGAAGCCTTCTGAAATTATAGAGAAAGAGAAATTATTTTTGTTCTGTTCTTGTTGTATGTAAGCGTGCTTTTGACTTTGTTTCACAGAAGTAAAATATTGTAGTAGGAAGAACTTCCAGGAATAAAAAAAAAATTGAGAGTTGCTGACTGCTTTTGAGGCTACTCTTGTCAGCTGTGCTGAGGACTGAATTATCCTTCTACTACAGGGGAACTTGTACTGGTGAGTTCATAAGGGCCATGAGCATTTTGTTTTCCTTTATAATTTTTTTTGGCCTCGTCTTTTATTTTGTTTATTTTACTTTTTATTTGTTAGCTTTTGAAGTTCATTGTTTTAGGACCTAATTCTGCACCAAATATTAACCTGATGTGTCATCTGTCTATAGATACATGAGAGGAGGAAAAAACCTTATTCAAATTCATTCTCTAAGGATCACTCAGTCTTACAATAAAACAAGTCTAATTTGATAAAAGGCTAAGAATTATTTTATGTGCTGATAGCAGAGTACATATGCCCTTACAGCTTTGTTTGAATCAAAGTAAGAGGAAGCTCCTGATGTGGATTCAAAGCCTCAAGTCAAAGTTAAGATACCAGGATGGGAGGTAGGTGGTATTTATGTGCTGCAGTAAGCTTTATAACTTGTGCCTGGTGCTGGGGATGTCTTTGATGTGTGAGTGCTCTATGTGATCCTTGTCATGTGGAGCCTTTCAGGAAAAAACAGTGAGGAGCTTTGTAGCTCCCAGGATCTGTTGTCTGTGCAGTCTCTTTTCACTGCCTCAGAGGTTTCAGACGAGTTTGCCTGCAGGTGTAACTCAGAGTCAGATGGGAATTTCTGAATTAAACATAAATTGCCTTCACAATTTCTGAGGTAATAATCAGTTGAATGTTATTGTTAGGAGGAGACAACAGCTTCACGTTCTCCTTCCTCTATACTTTTGCAGTTAAATGCTGTCACTTTCTGCTCAATGTGTTGGACAAAACAGTTTGAGGCTCCAGAGCATGAGCTTGTCACTCTGTCTGCTGGAGCTGGACCACAGGTGGGAGATCACTTGCTGCTTTTTTTGCTCTCTTACTGGGATGACTTGGAATCTTCTTAGCTTGCTCCTGCTCTTTTTTGGGTGTCTGAATTCATAACAGACACTTCCCTAACAGAAATCCCTGTCATATTATTGCTCAATTATCCTTTTTTGTACAATGACTAATCCAATAGAAGGCTGGAATGGGATTGTGAATGCTGTTATCAGCTGCATGTGTAATACCCTTACTTTTTAACTTTCAGAGTTAAAATATGTTAGTTTATAGTATTATTTTTGACAATGACAAATAAATGCCAGGCACACTGGGAGATCAGAGCACAAAGTGGTTTACATGAAAGAGCTTTACCCAAGGTTAGAAATTAGAGTTACCATGAAAGGCAGCTAATTGGATTGCAAGGCTTGCTTCCTGTTTAAGGAACATCAGATGTGCAAATTCCCCCATTGTTACACTTGCCACGTACTGACAATTAAAGCTTTTACCTGAAAACCCGAGACAATCGTACAAATGTAAAAGGGGGAGAGGGAAAATCATTCTTTTTGCAGTATACTGGGGAGAAAATGATGGCTGGTACCTGATTAGGGTAACAAATGTACAGGAACTGTAAAACTCAGCTTTTCGTTTGCCTGGCTGTTTTAAATGAATGGTTTAATTTGAAAACGATGTTACAAATCTGGCTGGACTCTAACTCCCACTAACCTCTGGCTCCTTGAGTATCTGCTAATGAGGTGCTATTTATCAAACTCTATCATGAGCTATACTTTCCATAAAATGGTTCTGCTGGCAATATGATTATTTGATTCTAAGACTGTTGCCTTTGTAATCTCTGATCATTAGAATTATCCTCTTTCACTTTGCAGTTAAAATATAATTTCTCTCTTGACAATGGATTTGTGTTGGCTCAACCCCGAATGCCCTAACCAGCAGTTCCTGGAGTCTATGCTCTTTTTAATCCTATATGAGACTAAAACATCTCAAATATATTACATTCTTATGATCTGTCTAAGCTGGGAGTTTTCTGAAGGTGCTGGTGCTGTGACCTTATTTCAAAGTACCACACCTTGTAGAGTGAAATGATGGGAAGTGAGTGTTAAGCATCTCCCAGAAACATGAAATATTGGCTGTTAAATATCTTCTTTTATTTCAGCAGATCTGTAACAGTGGGGATCAATGTGGTGTTTATTAATTCCCAGTGATTCTCTTAGTAATGTACAGCAAAATGGTGGTTCTTAACCATTAGAGGAGTGAAATTCTGAAACAGCTTTATTCTACCTACAGTGGGGCAAGCAAATACTTTTAATTTGTGTAAATGAATGAGATTTTAATTATATGTTCACAGCAATTGCACAGGCTTAGGCTGGATGCAGGATTACATCCCACAGCTGTTACATCCCTGTTGCTTATCCCCATTCTGCCTGCAGTGCAGGGAAAGTAGAAAGGTGGTGTGAGCCACTGAAGCCCAGGCAGCTGTTACTGCAGAGGGTGAGTCAGAGCCTGCCCTGCCATTTGTGCTCCTACCTCAGACTCATGAGGGCTTAGCCAGGTGCCATAAGCTTGGAGTGTCCCAGCTGCTCTTTTCCTGCTCAGCAGTAGGAAAATAATCTGTGGGTTTTGCTGGTGTTGCATGGGATTGCCCCATTAGACCATGGTGTGTCTTTTGATGTCTTTTGCGCCTTGTGGTGAAACAGCAGAGATCAGGGAAAGCATCTGTATTTTGTAGAATAAAAGAAAGCAATACAACCACAAAAAAAAAAAAAAAAAAAAAAAAAAAAAAAAAAAAAAGGGGCAAAAAAAGCACTCGGGTCTCTTATCACACGTGATCACTGACCATAAGTTTTGTCTCAGTAGCAGAGCTGGGCTAATTTTGATAAGGAAAGGAAGGGGTTAAGCAAACTGTGACTGGAGCTACTGCCCTTTCTGCATTGTGTCTGTAGGCCAAGGTCTCCCTTCAAGGATAGAATGGGCTTGAAATTCTTATACTGTGGAATTTGTGCTTGCTGCAAGTTTTGGTATCCCTTTACTAATTATCTTACCCTTTACTTTCCCCAATACTAATAGGTGGGCTGCTAATGGTCATATCATGCAGTGTTTGTGACTGTGGCTTGCTGTAATTGAGAATAATGATAACATAATAATGATAATGGTCTATACTGCAGCTCTGTTTCCAGGCAGTGGAAGTAGGATGGAATTCCTTGTCAGTTAATGAAAAGAAAAAAACATTGCATGAGACCTGCAAAGGGAATGATAAAAGTGTCTGGGAAAGCAGTTGTAAAAACCTCCTGAAAAATATGAAACAATCTGTTTTTAAGATCTGCCAAATATGTTTTGGGGAACAGTAGAGACGGTTGTATTTAACCAAGCATTAGCATGATCTGTGAAAACAGATGCTCTCCCTCAAGGACAATGATGAAGCATTAATTACAGGTAGAGATGATTTGAAGCAAAGACTGGAAACCTGCTGCTACCAGAGCCTTTTTTTTTTTTTTTTTTTTGGTAGAGCTGATTTATTGTAGCTAACTGTGGAGTTTAAGTCCTAACAAAGACGAACCTTGATACCAGGCAGGCAAATGTATTCTTCTACAGTCCAACATGATACATTGAATTTACATCATGTTGGAAATTAGGCTTGGTATGAATTGCAGTTGTAACGAGCAGCTTGCCCTGTGATTTCAGTGAAAGCACCTGATGGTGATAACTGCCTTACAAATGCCAAGGACTCTTACTCTTCTTTAGAGCAAATTACTTCCTGGACCACATCAGTCACAGCGTGCTGGAGGTGCAGCAGGCCTAAATGAAAATGAATAAATTCAGGTGGGTAATTAAATGTTGCTGCCTGTGATAACCATAAGGCAGGAGATTAGCCTTAACTAAGACAGAATAGGTCAATTTATGGTGAGGTTTATTGAGTCAAAAAAGGCAGCTGATAGAGGCAGAGAATATCATACCTGTGAGTGTGTCAGAGCACAGTGTGGGTATATAAATGAGCACTGGAAACTGCCACTTAAAGCAGAGTAACTACAACTTCCTAGTAACCAAAGCAAGCTAGGAAAATGAAGCAAATAAGAATATGAAAGCTTTTCATGACTTTAATTACTGTACAGTCTCACAACTTTCCTGTTTTTTCTGATTTAATTTTGAATTAAAATCATACAGAGTTATTCTTTCATGGAATCTACTTGTTTTGAATTTCTCAGTTATAAAGCTATCACCTTTCCCAGGGAAAACTGAGATCCTGTAGGGCTGGATGTGTGTGAAGTTCACATCAGTAACCTGTTTATTGTACTGTAAACACGAGTGAGGGGGTGTGCTACAAGTGTAACTAACAGCAAAGTGAGAAAGGCTTAAATACAGGCATTGATCATGCATCTGGAGCTATTGGCAAAGTTGATTGCAAGGGGACAAGGGTCATGTATTGATCAGATTGTAATGAAGATGTATTGTGAAGAAACTGGGAAAGTAGCAATCTGTTCTTCAACAGAACAGGCAATTTGGGTGTGAAGGAAAGAGAATTAAATGCTGCTTTAAAGTCCTTGTATTTTTCTGTGTTCTGGGATTCAAGACAGTTTAGTATATCATTTATTGTCCCACTGGCTTTAGGGGATGTTTATACAGCAGTTTTCTGGCTCATACTTGGAATAACTGTTAGGGTACTTAAAATTCTTCCAACACAAGTGCTCTGATTCCTCAAGGCCTGTGTGGTCCAGGTTACACTGCAAGAAGCACAATAATTGCTGAACTAAGCCTGCAGAACTAAAACTGAGCTGTCTTGCTGTGGAGACCCTTCCAAGCCTCCAGGTGTACCAATGACCCCCATACAGAGGAAGTGCCTCTTGGTCTTTTAATGGCAGACATCTGGCTGAAGATCAGACTGATCTGTTTTCTCAGAGGGAATTCCTTGGACCTGTAGCTAAACAAAATTTTCTCCTGAAAAGACAAAGCTGCTCTTCTCCAAAGCAAATCATCAGCTCTTTCAGAAGATGTGGGCTGAGCCTTGCCAATAGTACAAATCTATTGATTGATTTCCAAGCGCTTTAAAATGGATTAATGTTGTTTCAGCTCCCAGTGGGTTTTTTACAGGGATTTGAGATTAGTTCAATGCTATAGTAGCTGCCTGGTCTCTGCTTCTGGTCCATGTGTGCTCCTATTGTATCAAAACTTAGCCCTCGTTTGGTTTGGAACCACTGCTGCCTCTTTTAATATCTTTGGGTGAGATTGTGCTGATCTTGCTGGCTAAAATCTCTGGAGTAATTTTAAATAGAATTTTTAATTTACAGCAATACAGCTTACAAATGCACAGAAATGTGTCTCTGGGCTGCACTTGTGCATGTGTGTTTTATTCTACTTTCACTCTTTCCAGCTGCTCCTGTGCAATTGTGTAATGAGTGCAGCAAGTCACAGATCTAATTGAGACAGGCTGGAATCCCTTCTTGCCAGGAACTGTTACACTATGGCAGGGTCCCAAGGGGGATTTTAGAATTCACTACAACAGGTTAAGACAAGAAGAACTGAGGTAGGCAGGAAAACAGTAATTGAAGATGACAGTTGTCAGAAAGAATAGTTTGCATGCCTGCACATCTTCATTGATGTACTGTGGTGTATTCCCTGAATAAAAGCTGACATTGAAACAATGAATTGGTCATTCCTAGAGAAAAACAGTAGTTCTTGCTTGATTAGCTGCCAGGAAAATGCTGTTCTTTTTCAAAAGTTTTTTGATGAGTATTTCCACTTTGCAAAATAGGATTGTGGTATCAGGCTTGGCTATCATCTTTAGTTTATCCTATGGAGAAAGTTGGAGATAATCTACCTCTAAAATATCCTCAGCCCTGGGGGAACAGCATTATTTCATCCTTTTCACTGATTTTCTTTGCTGTTTCCTGGATAAATAAAAACATTCAAGTTGTAAATGTGTTACTGCTGATGAAACTGATTTTTAGTTTGTTTTGGGGTTTTTTTAGTTGACATTTCTGTGAATACTGTAAACAGTCTCAGATGACTTTCAGCCAACTACAAACACTATTTTAGTTGTTCCAGCAACTATTCCTGCTTTTAGGGCTGCCAGTTATGTTTTGTGAGATGTGCAATTTGGATGGAAGCAAGATAGAAAGGCTTTAGATTAGAGCAGCCTAAAATTAAAACATAAGCTTTTCATAAGTAAACAAGAATAGTTCTTCCAGGAATATCTTGTTTCAGGGAGCTGCATTCCCTGTGGAATGAGGGACTGTCCAGCCACAGCTCACAAGATGGATTTACTCCCATCTCTGGCATTTCCATCACAAATGGAGGCAGATGGTGCAAATGGCAACTCTGGACCATATGTTCTTGGTTTGCTCAGTTGGTTGTTCCTTTGTCTGTGTTTGTAAGTCCGCCCTGGTTTCTCCACCTGCTCATTTGTGAAAGATGAATGGGCTCTTTTGCTGAGCCTTGTCTGTTGTATTTCACTTTATTTCCCCTGACCACACTTTTAAATGTCACTTTCTGGGAACTGCCAAGCAGTGACTTTTTGAGCATTTGATTCAAAAAGACCCAACCAAAGCAGCATAAGGCATTAAGGGTGCAGATGTCCAAGCAGTAGCAGAGCAGTCCTTTCAGATTGCTGATCAGTACATCTTTTCCCTGATGCTGGTTTAATTTCAGTGACTTTGCTCTAAGTGCTCCCAGTTTGGCACTTGTTAATGCTTCGACTCTAACTGCTGATAGATTGAAAAGAATTGATTGTAATTGTTTTGGGTGACATTTTGTTTAGCTACTGTAAGTTGAGCCTGCCCAACTTAGGCATCATTAAGAAAAATCATATGTTCCATAAATATTTTTATTAAAGCTTTATTCCCCAGCTGGAAGACAGAATTATCATTCTAAGATAACTGACAGCATAGTGCTAAATCAACATTACACTGTCAGGATGCAGAGAGAAATTTAGTCAAAAGAGGCTGTCACTACCAAAACACTCCCGTTCTATAACAAAAAGTAATGTGTATTCCTAATAGTGTTGAGTGAGCTCTTAAGCAAGTAATTTCTTTTAAAATTCTAATTAGGGTACATTGTTGCTGCTAAAGATGCCCTGTTTTATTCTGCAGCTGACAAGCAGTAGAGATGTGAATTGCCAGTGTAAAGGAAGCAAGCTGCTGAGGTGGAGCAGCAGGTTTTTGGTGGCCTATAAGATTCCTTAATGCCCCTTCTTCTCTTCTTCTCTGTCAGGTGATACCAATAAACCACAGTCCTGCCACAAGGCAAGTCCTTCCTCATCCTGCCATTGATTTAAGCAGAAAAGTACATGTGAGAATTGGCTGAGAGAGTTGTGTAAGTGCTTGTAGTGTAAAAACCAGTTTGCTGAGTCCACTGGTAGCACCAGCTGCTCTGGTACCTGCAGCCTTGCTGCAGTGCAGTGCCTGCAGAAATTAAACTCAGCTCTCTTTGCTAGGGCTTGGCTGCTGCTCTGTGGCAGAGTTAAACACCTTCACCAGCTCTTTTAGTTGCTCTAATCATGGCTAAGTTTAGACTTGGGCATTCTTCTCACTGGGATATCCTCATATTCCAGCATGTCCTGCTGCTGGTGGCATTTGATCAGGTACTTCTGTCTGTCCTAAAACACCTCCCTTGTGACTTTGTGTCCTCACACAGCCATAAAAAGGGCATTATCAAACCTCCCCAAATGCAGAGCTGGCTGCTACAAATGTCCTTCCTGCCCCTGCCAAGCTGCAGAACCCAGAGGGATGAACCAGTGAGGAGAAATTCAGTTCAGCAAGTACCTGCCTGGCCACCAATCTCCTTTTCCCTTCCGTTTGCTTAGGTGTGTGACAGATGTTGACCCACAAAGATTGATGAGGAGGCTTATTTAGAAAGATTTGATCTGGCATTTGAACCACGTTCATAATTGGGAACATTTTGGAGGATAAGTTGATTAATAGGCCCATTTGTTTAGCCAGGTTGGCTAAAAAATAGTTTTAAGGTGCAGAAGATTCATCTAGGAAGAACTACAAGTATAAGAAATAGCTATTTGAGCTGGAGAATGGTGTTGATGAGAAAAATCTAAATCATATAAAAACAGGCTCTGGATAAATTTAGAGTGGAATTTGAAGATGTACTATTATATCATGGTTTAAATTGAGTGTTTCAGTTTGGCTGGGTTTTTGGGGTTTTTTTTTTTTTGAGAAAACTGAGTTTTAGAGAAAGTTGGCTCAAATCACTCTGAGACAGGAAAGTCCATGTGACATCAAAGAACAGACTGCTGTTCTTTGAAGCTAGTCCTCCAAAACTTGCAAGACTGTCTCAAGACTCAGTGGGAGATGCTGTTAAAGCCAAAATTTTAAATCAACACTGATATTTCCAATATCCCTATGATTTAATCAAATTATGTCTGTGTTAAGACAAATACTGCTTCCTCTATAGCTTTGTGATCTTTGATACATTTTTTATTTAAATGTATTCTACGGGATAAAAACTATATCTTCTCAAACTTACAAACCATAATCTGATGTTTGCTGAACTTCCCACCCCAATGAAGTTTGGAAGGCACTGCTTTGTAAGTTTCAACCATTTCAGAGGATCTCAGTTTCGCATTTTCATATTGGCAAAATTAACTTGCAATCACATTTTTCCAAATTCCTGTTGTAAGTTAAAGTGAACTTTCTACGAATTGCAAAGCACTTGCTACCATTTTTGTGGTAAATCAAACCTTTTCTCTGGAAAGAAATGTCACTTTTACATGTTTTCCATTTGGAGGTGTGGAGATGGAGAATGTCAAGAAATGACCAGTCAGTTTTTCCTACCACCCCGTGACTGAAAACCAATGGAGAAAATTAATCTGGTTTTATCAGCCCTGACATACAGTGTGCAAGGTTGGAGCAAATATTTTTCAAATGGAAACTCTTCCCTGAGATTTGCTTTTTCTAATCTTCATCCATCACCCCAAAAGATGAGGAACAAATAAAAGCTGAGATATGAATATCAAAATAATGTCAGAAGGATGTACTTGCACAGTAGTCCAGGGGAGGCTTTAATACATTCCATGTAGATGATGATATATGTTGATTAATCCATATCACTTCACTCACAGATGTGCAGAAATTCCATCAGATGCTTTATTGCCTACAGAGGGAGTTACACTTAGAGTTCACCTGTCGTCTGCTCGAAATTTATTTAAAGAGGGAAAACAACAACCCTTCCCTGAAGAGCTGCAAAAGTTGAGGCTGGTTCCACATTCCCTTTCATTACAGGGAGCAGTCAGTCCCCTACCAATCATTAGCATCCTTTAAGCACAGTGACATTGTCTCCTGTTTTCTTAAGGAACCTCATTTTCCAAGATACAAGGTATTGAATGGGCTGTGGGAATAAGTGTCCTGCCTGCTGGAAGAGAGATTTCCTGCAGCTGGGCTGAGGGGCAAATGCAGCTGCTGCTGGGGAGGGGGGTGAACACAAGGCAGGGAATTTCACAAGAAGAGGGAGAATGGAAGTGCACAAAAAGCATGAGGCAGTGAAGTACTGGGCTGCTGGATCGCGTGTTGCACTGATGGATGAAGCAACACAAATTGTGCACAGTCATGAAACCAGAGGAGAGGCTCAGTTTGAGAAGATATCATTACTTTAAAGCCACGTGGGTTCATTTACTGAAGAACTAATTAGGTTAGTTTTGAAGAGGGCAGGGCTATTCTAGAATGGCATTCATTTAAGGCCTTCTCATTCTACAGAAAATTATTTTCACTGCTTTGCCAAAATTTCCAAGGATCCAACTTCTAGTGACCCATTCTATTTCTCTTGAAGAAAAGAGCCCACTTCTATTTCATCTGGCTAGAAAAATTAAAGCCAAAATAACATGGGTCATTTATCTCCTGGAGCAGCCACTGTTGTTTTCTGTTCTGTCTTCTGATTTCTAGACCTTGCCTAGTGGGAAGTCAGACTGGGTCCTCTTAGACATTACAAGGAACTGTCGGGCTGAAAATTGCTTTTTTTTTTTCCTTCCCAGTCAGTCATCAATACTCATTATATTAATATTTCTTGTATGTTTATTACCTTCTCCACTTCCCTCACTTCTGTAAAAAAAGGGACTTTTATGAGAGTCATGAAGGTGAATGTCTGAACTGGCAGTTTCCTTTAATAAGCCCTTTTAAGAAGATTTTCTTCTTGTGGTAATGAGAGCTCTATAAAGATATTTTATGCAGGATGAGCAATTCTGGCTGATGCCTTCCACTAGGACAAAATGACCAGCTTGTTAGTCGATGATCCCACTCCAGGAGGAAATAACCATAGATTATTATACTAAAGTGAGAGAGAAACGAGGCTTGCTTCCCTGACAGCTGTGAGTGGATAATCCAGAGAAACTGTTATTTCAGAAGCAGTGCAAACACAACTCTTTTCTTTTTCTCAATTGAACCTATCCCTATCCCTGTAGTTTTATAGCTGGGGGTTATTTTTTGGAGTCGTTGCGGGTTTTTTTTCTTGCCGTTTTGGTTTGGAAGGGGGTGCTGTTTCTTTGTATTTGTTTGGGGTGTTGTTGTGGGAGTTTTTTTGTGAAGTTTTTATGTTTGGTTGGTTTCCATGGAGTTTTTCCCCCTTACCAGGGATCAATTTATTCCTTGCAGGTAGAGAAAACTAACTTTTCTTGCTCATAAATAATTTTCTTGTCATGGAGTATCTAATGACCTCAAGTGGCCAAGGGCTTCATTTACATTCTGTAAGACTGTCTACCCTAAAGCTTACTTCAGAATTAAAATAATTATCATAAGTGAAAAACTATACAGCAAAGGCAAAATTTCAGGTGACTAGGAAAAAGAGCAGCATGAAAAAACTGTGTGTAAATAAATGGCTTGTCGTAGACATAAAAAACAAAAAATTATTCTTCTCTTGCCAGAAGGGAAAGGAATTACTGAAGCTGCAGATATTCATGCTCCTTGCTCTCACACAAGGATTTATGTGAATGTGGGTGTACATATATATGCATGCAACTAAATTTATAGGCTGCCTTCCTATGGAGATTGGAGGATTAAATGATACTTGCTCCAGCTGAAGCAGTGTTTGGTTGTGAATTGGTCATGCATCCACTTTATTTTATTTGTTTGGGGTTTTTTACTTCTTTTCCTATTCCTCCATCCCCATCTCCATGGTTTCACTCCTCCTGTGGTACCTGTTTTCTTCAGCCAGCATGTGTGGCCCTGGTAGGGAGAGGTTTATGGAATAGTTAGAAGCTTCTCTTTCCATGTCTCTGCCCTGTATTGCAGCAGCACTGGTGCTGGTGGGAAAGTCATGCATAACATGTTCCTCTGTCCCTGTGGTGATGAGAGGAGAGCCAATATTCAGTTTCTTCTTTGGGATAAATCCTGAGCTCCACCACTGTTTATTTTAATCTGCATTCCCCTGAACTGATGCCTCCTCTTCCTGTGGGACTGTGGCACCTCATCCATGCAGAGTTATCTCCCCAAGTGCATCCTCTTCAAACCATTTCCTGGAGGAGCTGTGATTACTGCAGGGAAACAAGTCACAGAGCCACTTGGATGGTGCCCCCAGCCACAGTTCAAGGCATGCTCAGAAGTGCATTGCTGTCATCTAGTGATGAACAATGACAGGCTTGCAAATTAATTGTATGGATCCCAGGCACAGCTCGTGCAGCTGTTACCAGGTTTGCTGGCCAAATCTGCTATAAAAGAGCATTAGTGAGCTCTCTAACAGATGCCTGGGTGTGGACTGCAGCCAGTTCTGCAAGAAAGAAGCCCACCAGCCTTTCCTGTCCTGTGATCCCTCCAGTTGGAAAGGAGCCTGCAAGAGTGCCTGGGGGGAAGGAAGAGACCTCATTACCTTGATTCCCAGCTTTGGTTCAGCACAGGCTAAGCTTGCACTGCCTGAATGGGGTGATGGAGGCTGCAAAAGACACTGGGAGCTCTTGTGCTGTGTATGGGAAGGCAGCACCTGTGGTAAAATGCCTGCCTGTCACACAGGGAGTGCAGGATGTGGGCTGTTCCTGTGCCTTCTGGAACAGCAGCCAGTGTGTGCCAGGAACAATGGCACAGCATGGCAACAGGAATGTAGGAATGTCAGGGGATCATTTGTGGATGTGGAAATGGCCAGGCTGTGCCTCCATCCAGTTACTGCATCCTGCTGGATACCTGCTGGACTCATCTCCTGACCTGTAACAAGGGACTCCAGAATAAAGCTAGGAGGAGAAATAACCTGTGCTGCCTCTCCCCTGCCTTAAAGCTTTTGTCCTAATGTCTAGTCACAAAAAAAAAAAAAGAAGAAGAAAAAAAAAAACAGCTACACATGGCTTAAGACCAGGAAGTGGAGATTTAGTGGACCTTGAAGATTTGAGGTCATCTGCCCACATTGCATAACTGTCTGACACCCACTCCCCCTTCAACTTTGATGGATGGTTTCAGCCTTAATGAGCATCTAGTGGCCAATGAATTTCTCAGCCTAATTACACGCTGTCAGATGAAGTGCCTGCATAGTGTAGGTTTTCTTTTTTTTTTTTTTTCCTAATCTGCCATCTTGTAGCTCTGATTAGTGTTGGCTACCACCACTAGCTATAGGATTGGCATATGGCAGCCCAAGCCTCAAATACCGAAGGGTCTTTTTTGCTCTATCCTGCATATCCAATTTTTGGAAATGCAGTTAGGATGCTATGCATGAGCTCTCAGGCAAAATCCAACCTGTGCTGGATCCTAACTGCATGAAAACACATGGCATCTCCAGATTTATGGCAGTAAAACCATTGTGCTCCAGACACAACAGTGTAATGCCAGTCACATCCAGGAGCACAGAAAAGCTTTGCCTTGATTAGTATTCTGATGTCTGCTGGCATTCTGTTTGACAGGGAGATTATCCTTTTTTGATTGCAGACTTATCACAGCTCTTCTTTGTCTATTAGCACCATTTCCCAAGGTGATGGGAAAAGAATTTTGCCATCTTCCATCTTTCGTCCTGGAATTATTGATTATCACTTTCCCAGGGACTCAGTTTTGCTTTGTGAGGAAGGTGACCCTCACAAAGGAAAGTGAGGAGAAACCTGGAGGGATTCTAATGTTGAGCAAGGTCCAGGTTGGTCACTAGCTTTACTTTCTATGTGTAAAAATGCCTTTTACTTTCTCTTTTTTACTGCTTGATATATCAGAGGAGAGGCTGGCATTTTTCATGGTCCCTCCCATCCTCTGTGTTCATATATCATCTTTGTTTTCACTGCAGTGTGGGTGTGTTTCTCCTCAATTAGAAGATGCAGAATTCACACTCTGCATGATTAGAACTTTCCACTTAATCCATGAACCAAAATCTTAGAAATGAGCCCTTGCAACCAATGCTGAATGTTACTAGGATCTATACCACAGTATTTTATGCCTCTTTACCTATGGCTCAAACAAGGTTGGGAGTCTAGATTGCAATAAATTGTTTCTTAAGAATAAATACTTTTTCTTTTTACTTTTGGAAGTTATTTATATCAAGTTTAACAGTCTTGATACTGCTGCATGCAATAGCTTTCAGTGCATTCTGCTCTGTTGTCCATTGTTCATTTTTAAGACCTTGTAGTTTCCAGGTTTCTTATTTTCTTTTTTTTTTTTTTTTTCCTTAATGTCATAGCTGACAGTATCTCCTGACTGAGTAACTTCAACTGCACTCCAGCTTTTGGGACTTGAGATCTACAGCCTGGGAGTGGAGACTAAAGAGGGAATTGATTATAGTACAGCTATATAAAAATAAATTTTAAAAAAGATACAAGCATGAATCTGTCAGAGGAGAAAGTAATAATCTTCTTCCATCTTCTTGTGTGTAATCTTCTGCTCTTTATTGAAATGAACAAAATATGCTTTGCTTCAAGGTCTTCTGTTTGATAACTTATCCTCTGTGATCTCTTGTCAAAGCTTTCTTCTCACTCCCTGTTTTCTTAGTTGTACATCAAATTCTCTTGTTTATTTAACATGAAGTCTCCAATGTGTCCCCTTGATCATTCTTAGACTTTCCTCTGCTGCATTTTAATGGAGACAGGAACTCATCTGCTGCAGGTATCTTCCTGAGCTAGAATGATTTGGGGCACTGTAAAAGGAAGGGATACAATGTCTTGTTCAATCCACTTTCCCTTTTTAGCTTTAATTATGGAGTTTGAGCAGGAAAAGGTTGACATTACTTAAAATAACTGTTGCAATTGTGTTCTCCTGGGGTATGTGAGGAAGCCAAATATTCAGAGCATACAAAGAATGCTGGGGAAAAAAAGACACTAATGGTGAAGCAGTGCATGCCTTAAGTAATTGTTACAACAAATCACCAAATGCAACTTCAGTCCTGCAGAAAACTCTGATCATCTGAAACTTTTGTCTGTCACAGAAAAATATTTCAGGGTGGAAACTTGTGCTAATTTTGAAAACTTAGTATCTAGTCTTTTGAAAACATGCTGTGCATCAGGTCTCCATGTGCAAGGAAGATTTTCCAGGCTACAAAAATTCTGTGTTATTTGTTTGGAAAGGCACAAATGTTTTCTTGAATTTTCTCATTTGCAAAATATTACCCAAAAGTATTTAAAATAGTACACACCCCATTTTCTAATAGGAAAACTTGGTTTTATTTGTGGTCAGTTTGGTACTATATAGACTGATAATAGCAGTCCATAGAAAGAAGGCAGTATGTTTATTTCAGGATTTCTGTCATTGAGAGACAACACATAAATAAAAGACAAAGTTTATGGTTTGTGTTTACAGACTCTCCGCTCTGTGGGAAGGAGAAAAGGGCTCCCATATGTTGTTGATCTAGATATGGTATCTGGTTCTCTCCACTTGAATTTTGAGTTAGACCTGGTTTTGAATTAATCATGAGAGATTTGAATGTCATGTGATTATTTTTACAGCATATAAAAACTTTCCAGAATTGGACTGGTTTTCAAATGACCAAATGAAGTAAAGCCTTTGCAATTGTTCAGAACTTCTAATGCTTTAAAACAGGAGCTATGTAAGTTGAACTTTTTGCATTAAAAAAGTAAATGTTACCTTCTCATTTTAGTAATGGATTTGAATAAATATTATAAGAGTTCAAATTAAATGTAATTTTGTAAAAAGATACAAAGGAAACTTTAAAATTAACATTTAAGTCTGACATCTGTACCTGGCTTCAAAGAAAAGGTGAGGACAAAAGCAAAAGCTCTGACAAATCTTGAGAAAATTGGACCATCCAAAGGAATAATAGGATCAGAGGCCAGATAATTTTATACCATGAGGTCGGGAAGGGGAGAAAACTTTTCAACTGATGCTTGAAAAGAAAAGTTTTCAAAAAAAAGAACATGCAGCAGAATTTAAGAGTCTTGCCCTGAAACGTGACACTAAAGGAAGGGAGTGTGGAAAATGGGGGAGGAGTGGCCCAGGCTGATATCCAGTGGAGGAGCCCCTCCAAAGCTTTTGGAATTAAAGCAATTTGAATCCCTGGCTCTTGGCAGAAGCCAGTGTGTGATGTGGTGCTGGGTAGGGGAGAGAAGGCCAGGCTGGGGTCTCTGGGGAAATCTCTGGAGCCCTCACTGCAGGTGAAGCTCCTCAGCTCCACTCCCTGCCCCACACTTCCCCCTGCTCTGCCCTTTGTGCCCAGGCACTGCACATTTACAGAACAAGCTCAGCCTCTGTGAGCTGGAAGGCAGGGAGCAGTGTGGGAGCTGTGATCTAAGAGTGAGGATTGATCCTGCAATGAAGATCTGAGGAAGGCGTGGAAAGAACCTGAAACCTTTCATGATTGTTTTCAAAGTTTCCTGTATCGATCCCTGCTGGTTAGCAGCAGGTGCCTCTGCAGTGTATCAGCTCTGTGGGAAGCCCTGATCAATAGCTCAGAGCAATGGCCTGACAGTTATTTACTCATCAGCTCATTAGGGTGGGAAGAGTAGATTACACTTCTCATAATTTCACTATTGACTGGCACACTGCACTATGGTTTTGTTGTTGGGGTTTTTTTTTAAAGTACTCTGTAATGAAGATGCCTGAAGGAGAGGAGTAAAACCAGTATTTTAAAATGAAAGGTGCTTGTAAAAGCAGAGAAGACTTATTCATGGCAAGAAAAAAAAAACTTCAGCCATGATAAAGAACAAGTAGGAGAAGGGAGGAGCATGGGCAGCTCAGCCCTGGGTAAAATGAAACTGTTTATTTGCATCATGTTGTGCAAGCCAGAATCCCTTGCAGTGTTCATCCAGCACTGTTGACTGAGGGGGGAAGAAGTGAATTTACTTTGAGGTCAGTGGTGGTGTGGCACTGAATAGCAGACTTGTACTGACACTTTCCTGGAAGGGCTCCAGCAGTTAAATGGTATTTTAGAAGCCTTACTCAGCAAATGTGTTGCTTGCAGTCCCTGATGACTTTTACAAATTGCTGGTGACTACAAGAAAGGGAACCAAGACCATTGTCATTGCCCGGAAGTGTCCCACTATTATGATCTCCTAAGAGTGGGTACCAAAACATTGACATTTTTCCTGGTTTTAGGTGGATTTCATTCACTTCAAGTGAACTCAAAAGGCCAAAGAGCTGAAGAAGAAATCCAAATACATTTTAGATGGGTATTTATGCTTTCATTTTAAAAGTTGAGCATAATTACCAGTTGGAACATGTTGCTATGGAGATTTTTGCCTCTCCAAGCCTTTAAGACTGTGGCCTGTCTGAACAGTTTTTATTTAGATTTAAATGAACAGAATTCATTTGTCCACTGAATAAAGAATAAAAATGGGTGCTTGTGTTGTACTAGTAATTGGACAAAATAAGTAGAACAGAAAATGTAACATTTCCAAGGCTCTCCACTAATGAATTTGCTTTAAACATGAAACTTTTGCTCTAATCCAAATTCATGTTCTATAAAGTTGGAGCCCCCTACCTGAAAATTCTTGTTCACCTCCCTGACACCCTTGTGGTGCAAAACATATGAGCAAGGGCAGCATCCAGTTAGAAACCATGGGATTTATGCACCCATTTATGTACTCCATGGAATAGGAGCCTCATTCTTCTGCTGAACCACTTCAGACCTATATACCAGGGCCTCAGTTTTCTTGATTGCTTGCCAAGCTGTTGCTTTTTCAATTGCCTATAAGGAGTGTTTTTATAATTTTGTACCTTTTTGACATGAGGCATTAATATTTGAGACCAACTCTCCTTGATTTGATGTATCTTGCATTTTTTAATTTGCTTTCTTTGTAATTCTTTTTGGGATGAGAAAGTACATTATGTTTTGGGGAGTGACTAGAATGCTGGATGCAGACAGTGCTAAATCTTTTATGAAGCAAAGCACTCCAAGAAGCTAAAAAACTAATTTATGAGAGCCATTCAGAAAAGGGAAGGTGTCAGGAGAAGAGTTCAGCCCTTGCATTGATTTTTCTGCAGCTCCTTGCATTCTGAACTGGGGCTGATATTCATTGCCTGAAAAACTGTCTGCTTTGCAGCTCCTGCCAAGGGTGTGTTTTGTATTTTTGATTGTAGTCTTATAAGGTCTTTTTCTCTTCTGCTTTTCATTGCCAAGAAAGAACCAATTTCCCCATTGTAAGAACTAAATGGCACTGGGACTGTTTGTAAAGGCATTAACTACCAGCTTTACTCACTGGATTTTCTGAAATATTGAGGGTGGCTGATTATTGCTTGCCCCAAAAGCAATCTTCCAAAATTAGACACTAGGCTATGTAAATGGACAGGTTTATTGTGAAAACATTTGAAACTGACCCAGGAAAAAGAAGCTGTCAGTGGCAACTTTTCCATTAGTTTCAATAAGCCCTAATCAAGCTCCTGTAATAACATAGCACTTCCAAAACACGCTGCTTCAGGGCAGTTGCAGGTCATTTGTGAAGAGCTGGATAGAAAAGATCAACAAAAAGAGTTAATCCATGAAACATTTATACAGGCACATCTTTAAAGTGTCATTGCTTCCTTACAGAGCCTTTGCAGGCAGGAATTCTTGTCCATTGAGGCACTACGGTCTTCTGATTTTTTAAAAAATAAAATGTCCAGAACCCTGTAACTTCCCCCAAAAAGAATGTGATGGCTTGGTGGACAGTTTTCTATTTTAGTAAATTGAGTTCTGAGGCAGTGTGTGTGCCAGGGCTGGGAGCAGCAGCAGCTACCCCAGGGTTACAGCAATCCCACCAGCAGCTGTGCAAGTACTGGGCTCAGCAAGGTCGGTGTGGATCCATTAGCACTGCCCCATAAAACATCCTCTGCCAGCCTTGCCCTGCTCCCTGCAGTGGTTAAAGCACAGCTGACTCTGCCTCAGCAGAACCCTGCACAGCCTAACCCATTTCAATTAACTGTGAGCTGAAGGACTGACAGTTTTATTTTATACAAAGAGAGGCAGGGAGACCCTTTAAAATGCAGGCAATGTCAGGTTAAGCCCTTAAAGTCATGTTTTAGCACTGAAAAAGAAGCCAAGTTTACTGGCTAGGACTGAAGTTAAGTGGAGGGAGGTTTAGTTTTGCAGCTGAGGTGTGTGGCTGGGGCTTCTGATTGCAGGGTTTTATTGGGGTCCAGGGAAGACCACAGCACTGCAAGCTGCAGTGGGGTGAAATGCATGGACAGGGCTCCTAGCACAACACTCTGCTGATGGATGACAAAGACAGTCTGTGTCCATCATTTCTACTTGTTCTCCTTCAAAATCACTCTTCTTCACAGAGCCCTTGAGGAGTGTCCTGATTGACACTACAGAATAAATGCCAAATTCCAGGACTAGGGACATGTCAGCAGTGAAGCTGAGGGGGCACGACCAGTGGTTAATAAATCATAAACCTCTTTTATGAGTCCTAGCCTGGTTATTGTTTGATCCCAAGATCAGCTTGCTAGAACTCATTTAAGGAAAATAGAGCTTGAAAAATAAAACACAAATGTGAAGCAGAGTTATGCCTTTTAGAGAATATGTGCAGGGGATGATTGAGAGCACGAGGTACCAAAAGGAGCAGCTGTGGGGCTGACAGCAGCAGGGCTGTGTTTGGGGGGTTTGATTGCCTGCTTGTATCCTGATTTTTGAGAAACAATCACTTCCAACTTTTTCATTTTATTTTATTTTTCTGCCTTCTCCTTCTCTCCTCTAACCATTAAATGGAAATGTGTACCTGGAGCTTGCTGCTAAGGTGCTCTGCTTAGAAATGGTGACATTCACTAGTGAGAAAAGAAGCACATAAATACAGCAGCCTTCAGCACAGGAGTCCTTTGAGAAGAATACTGCTCTCTGTATCACTTTCCCACTGGTCATCTTTGCTCATTTTTCTTATTTAGTTCAGAATGATCTTTAGTTTAAATGAATGTTGTGTGATATTTTCTAGGGAAAATGTCCTATTAGCTCCAGTGCCACAGCAAATATGATGCTTGCTCTGAAAAAGCCTCAGAATTTAAGATCATCTTTGGGAGCATCAGACACTTTAATTTTTCAGGGGTTCTTTACCTTCTCCCTGGATATAAATGTGAGACAATGATTGTAGATGCCCCAGGGTAAAATAACAGAAAATGCAGTTGTGAACAGAAAGCAGCAGCAAGCTGGAGACAGAGAGCACAACCCAAGGAGGGCAAACCTCGTGCCAGGAACCAGCTGCTCCTGCTGGGTGCACTCACATGAGCAGGCAGGAGCTGCAAAATCTGTTTGGAGGTGGAGAGAACTAAATTTAGAAGTTAATCTAAATGTTGCTACCCTAGCTGGAGCAGCTGGTGCAGTGCTAGCCCTGGGAGCCTTGAGACAGACACTCAGCTCTGTTGGTGGCAGTGCCTGGCACGTCCAGTGCTTGAATTTTTCCCAATTTGCTGATGAAGTCAGGAGTTGTTCATTTCCATGCCCTTTGTAAGTGGCTGATAAGCACATTCACTAGAGGTCTGCAGCTCTGTGGCCCTTATCATGGTGTGCAGTCTCTAAAGAAATAATTTTTTATTAGCCTTTTAAAGGAGGAGAGGCAGACAAAGTAGACAGCACGTTGATCAAATGGGCGACACTTGTTCCAAAGCTTTTTCCCTGAAGCAAATGTTATCTCTTTATTACCATCTTTCAGCTTAGAAATAAAAAGAGCTAAACTTTCCCAGTTGGACCTTGATTTGTAACTTTTCTTCTGGACTCTCAGCAATTTAGATGGAAATTCTAGTGGCATACTGAGAATGGGATGGAGACTTTACCTTTGTGAATGTGTGATATTTAACCATTTTCATACAAGCTCTCTACTATCTCAGGGAAAAATGGTTTATTTTAAATTGGGGTTATTCTGGGTCTTCTTCATAAATTCAGTCTAAAATTAAGTTGTCTGTTGACTAAAATTGATTTGTCCTCACAGAACCTGGAATGAGTTTGTCTAAATAGATTTGAAAAAGCCAGCACAAATGTGGAGGTCAAGGTGCTCTTTTAAAGGTTTTGTTTTGGAAGCTGGTGAAACCAAATGAAGAGAAAGAAATTGTTTGCTCACGGGAGGGCAAGGAAAGGGAAGAGAGTTGTAAGCAAAGCAAATTTTAAATAGCTGCTGGACAATGATTTTCAAAAAGGACTCCCTCATCCCTTGGAGAGCAGGGTGCTCAGGGTTAGGATGGGGACAAGGATGTGCTACTCCTGTAACTTTTGCTCTCCCCACACCACAGATGAGAAGGGCACTGAGGCTCTGGGTTAGGTCAAACCAGGTGCTGTCTTCCCTGAGCTGCTGTTTTGTAGGCAGAGCTTGTGCTGAGCATCTTTGCAGTGACACCTCTGCAGTGCAGCTGGCAGGGAGCACCACGAGAGGGCTCGAGAACTATTCCATGGCTCAGAGTGAAGGGATTTTCTGCTCCAGGTGTAATGCTGGTGTGTCCTCTTTCCTCACCCTTGCTGCTCTCTGCAGCCATGAATGGTTAGTGACTGGACAGCCCAGGAGCTGTTGGCTTGTTCACTTACACAGCACAATTTCCCTGGCTCCCCCACCTATTAGAGGGGCACTAAAAACCCCTCTAATTCCAAACCTGTGAACTGCAATACCTGTGAACAGATCAAAGTGCTGCCATTCAAGGCTTTCTTTAGCTCCTGTGTTCCTGAGATGGATGTAGGTCAGCACCCAGCACTCACCATTATCACTGACATCTGCCAAGGGCAAAAGCTCACTTCCCTCTTACTGCCCTCCTGGGAACAATTTCAGATTTAATCTTGCTGGGTAACTGCAGGATAAGGCTGAGCAGGAGTAGGATTTATTAATGGACAATTACTAGGATGTAAAAAAGTAGGGCAATCTGTTCTGGTTTAGTAAAATTAAGTGCTAGGCTTGGGTATTGCAAGTGTTGAAGAGATTTTGGGGTATTTTTTAATTTTTATGCAGCTGGGAAGCAGTGGTGTAAGTAAAGCTCAGGCTGAGCTCACTGGGGAAGGCAGGAGGTACCTCTGCTCCTGAGTTCCAGATTCCAAGTTTGTATCTCTGGGAAGAAAAGAATGGGACTGGAAAAGTATTAAATGGTTAGCCCAGACTGGGACAGGTTATAAATAGGACAAGATGTCTCAAGGCCCTGTGCAATATAATATTTAAGAGGAAAACCTATTAAACTTGCCTGATAGGTCAGTGACAAGGCACACTGGGGATTCATTTCACTGTCATTATTAAAACTGGTGAGAAAAGAGAATCAAACCTTCACTGACAGAGCATCCTAAACCACTTCAGTCTCACTGAGTAAACTTAATCCCTGACTTGTGAAATATTCCCAGCCTTTCGTGCTTTCCACAAATCCCAGAACTTGCCCACAGAGAAACACTTTGTATTCAAATAGAGTCCAAAAATGGGTGTTTTATTTCCTCCACAGCACTAGAGAGCCAGAAGTTTTTTTCTTTTTTAATCTGGCAAGACCTTTAACCTAAAGTACCTGGGAGACCAAATCCAGAATGAAAGCAATGTGCATTCAGAAAAGCATCCTCTTGATGCTAAAAGTTGTGGTAAATTCAGTGTTCCCTGCTGCTTGCCATGAGTGTCCAAGAAAAAGAATTAATCTATTTTAGAAGGTTCTTGAGAAGTTACTGCCTTGACAAAGTTCATATAGCAAAGAAGCCAGAGATATCTGCTTGCCTGTATTACAAATAATATAAATATTTAAATTCATGATGCAAGTATGGTTTTAACTCTAAACATCAAACAAGAAAACCATGCTCAGTGGTCTTCCAGATAAGTCTCTTCTTACAGAGAGAATGGTGCCAGTTGGATTTGTTATCCCTGTAATCTCCTGTAGAGCTTGGAGAGATGCAACCTGTGCAAATGCACAACCCTTTTATCTGCAGCACTGATGACACAACTTGCCTTATGTTTTCACATTTAAATGCCAAATCCTTCTTCAGTTGCATAGGAAATTGGTTTGGTGCAATACAGATTATCAGGCTTCTGGGCAAAAAAGGCATTAACTGTGTTAGAAAGCACTTTTATCTCCACTGGAGTGTTGTATAATTGTCTGCTGTGGAGCTTCTCTGGCTTTCTTTGAAGCATTTGTGGTTGCTGATTGAAAACCCACACAGGATTAGCTTGCATGTTAATGTGTTATGAGAGGTAGCAATTATTTCTTTTTCCAGACCAGAACAGTGGGTGCCTTTGTGATTAAATGGTTTATCCACTTTAATGGAACATAATAAAATCCCAAATTCAGGCTGCTTTGCAAGCCCCAGGTCTTGATGCTACTTTATTGGTGTTACCTGAAGAGCTTGGATCATGCAACTGCCATAAAAGTAAATTCAGATCCAATCTTCAACATTTTTCCATCTTTGCTCCTGTTTCTACCCATTGTTATGTACCTTGGCCAACTTCTTGTCTAATATGAAGCAGACCTGTGGGTGTTCCTGTGCCATATAAGGTGTGCTTGCTTTCACTTCTACAAGAGCTCTGAGTCAGCTACCACATCACAAAAGGTCTAATTATTAGCTGGACCTCCCTGCCTTTCCTCTCTTGCCCCATGAATTTTATTTTACCTGACTCTCTGTGTTCTTGAGCATTTGGCTTCACAAACTGGCACAGCAAATGACCACAAAGGGACAAAAAATATCTTCCTGCCTTTTTGTCTGTGCTGCAGCAAAGGTTTAACACATTGGTTGTACAAAGCACACGAGTGGGGCAAAGGCAGGTGGGTCAGGGCATCAAGGGACCTGGATCACACAGGTCCAGAGCTATAAATGTCCCTGTCTAGGAACTGTATTCCTATCACAGTGTGCAACTGTATTCTTATACTTCATGACTGTCTGTAAGGCTCCTTGAGAGAGAATGGGATTCACACTCAAAAATAAACTGTGACATTTAAAATGTGCATCACTCACGTTTTAGGACAGCAAAAACTGATTTCAAAAATAAACCAACTTGTTAAATGGATTTTCCATATCAATTGTTACCTTGTGCATCTGAACCAGTAGAAAATCAATCACTAGCTGCCAGGGAAGTTGTGATCTACAAATGTAGATGGCAGAGGGAGAGTGAAAGAAAACATGGCTTTAAACTTTGCAAACACTTTGCTAGAGCAGCCTGCTTTGTGGGAGGCATGTCCAAAAATCCTGGCTCAACCCTAAACTCCATCTGGGATGTGAAGTTGTTGCGAGAAAAGTTATGGAAATAGCCCTCAATATGGGAGGTCAGAACCAACCCACCTTCCAAGTGCTTTGTTTCTGCATTATCTCATGGACTGAAACATCACAGACAGATGTTTTTAAACATGCTCAATTATCTGTTGTAATTAATTAGGTCTGGTAACTTCCTTGCCCCTGGATAGGACAGCATGTGTTTGGGTTAGGTAAGGACCTGGCTCATACCAAGGCCATCCTTCCTTCTGAATGCTCTGCTATCTCCAGACCATTTTTACAGTTCTGAAATTGTTTCAATTGCCAGCTTCTGTCAGGTTTGTTCCTCATTAGGCTTCACAACCCATTCCCTGGGAGCAGTGGCCTGGATGGCATCCCTTGGAAAGAAGAACTTTACTCAAGTTCTATGTGTTTTTATACTGTTTCATTTTCTAAATCAAAGCACAAACTCAAGGCATTTTACAAATTACAGAGCTGAGCATGTCAGACAAGTCCTTGTTTCACGGGAGATAACCAGTAATCAACCCACTGTACAAAGCATAGAGCAAGCAGAACTAGCAGGGGGCTTGCAGGTCAAACTTCCAGCTCCATTTGTTACCTTTTATTGTACACAATTACAGTCCTGGCAGTTATTTGAAATGAAGAGCTCCTTTAAATGCAGCATGCTATGTGCCTTCTCCTATTCTTTGATATTGAGCTGAAATTTCACAAACCATTAGTCCTTAGAAGTCTTTTTAGATCTTGAAAGCAAAAATCAGAAAAGCTTTATGTGATAAGTCTCTAGAACTAGTGGATGTTTGTGTATGGAAAGCAATTCTTGCATGAGTATTTTATAACATTGAACTGTTTCAACCTGATAGACTGAAAAGTTTATTAAAGCTAAATACCCCATGCACTAAATAGCTTTTATCTGCTGATTAACATGGTGCACACTAAGGATCTCTGCAGTAGTTTATTTGCAACAGGAAAGTTCGTGACATGTTTCTTCAGAGGGAAATGAGAGAAGTTTGCACATTTCATGTGTGATAGTTAGTTATTTAGTTAGTTCTGGAACTACAGTTAGTTATTTAGTTAGTTCTGGAACTACAGTTTTAGAAGAAAGTACCCACCAAAGTAATAATAGCTGAACACTTACAGGCTCCCTGACAGTAGATGCATAAAAGCATTAAAGGACAGACCTAATTTGAAGCAATCAGTATTAAGCATTCCTTGGCAAAGGGACAGGTTTTCTAGCTCACTAAGCTCACTTATGTCATTGAAAACTGAAATTGTCCATAAATGATAGCACCAGGACTCTCTTTTACAGGGCACATACCAGGCACATCTCAGAATCACCTCCTTTCCTCTCATGCCAGGCCAGGAATGTGTGGAGCTTGACTCTGACTCTTCATCACCTTCCCTTTCCTTCCACATGCAGATGGCGGGTCCTACCCTCATGCCAAATTCAGGGGGCAGCAGACTATTGAAAAGCACCACCTCTCCTCTATGCCTAAACAAATATGAACTGAAGCAGCTGATCCTGCCCTGCTCTGTTTTGGCTGGCTCCAGGTGCATGACCTCCTGGGGTGGTTCTTTGCAGCAAAGGATGGGGACAGGATGGGAGCAGTAATCAAGGTTTTGGTGGGTTTGCAATTTTTTAAATATTACAGTCATTATTTCCTTTATGTATTTTGATATCTGGCTGTTGTTTTGATGTCTAAGGTTTTACTGTGAGTGATTTGAGTAGTCCAAATTCTCACAACTGGATAATGCCACATGTAGTGCATCAGAAGCAAGAAACCATTACCTGGGTGTAATGTAGGGCTGCTGGAATATTATCTTTCTGCTGTTCCCTGACTAAGTAGACACCTTTTTAAGCAGACTCGTGTGCACAATCAAAATGTTCTTGACACACTCCATCGCTGGTTTATGGATGTGATAGCTGGGACTCTGCAAAGTCTCTGAACACATGGAGGGATTTCAGCTCCAATGCTATATCATCTCCTGCTTCCACCTGTTCAGGAAACTGCATTCCATTTTATTTTAATTAAAACCTAGCAGATGTTCCATTAGAGTTGATCCAAACAAAAAGAATGCCAGTTTCTCAGCAAAACAAAACTGAAGTAAACTGCAGCATCTTGTGCTCCTTCCACCTGGTCCAGAAGGTAGTACTTTTGTCCATGGCCCAGATTATATGTCTAAAAATTGGTAGATTGCAGAGATTTTATTCATGACAGCTGGTTAATGACTGATGACTAACTACTCATAACCATTAACAGAGCAGCAGAACGTTCACCTCTGTGCTGAAGAGACTCAACAAAGCTTGTAGGCACGCTATTAGCTTTGTTAAACCTCTTTTCATCACAAAACCAAATCCATCCCTACATTATTATTAAGCTTGATCTGAGAAATAAATAATTTAGGAGGCAGACCTGGGCTGGAGAGGCCTGAGGTTGGAAGTGCAGCTTAGTGGAGATGCACAGCACCGTGTGCTCCATGAGTTTATTGAAGCACGTCAGGCCATCTGCTCCACGCTGCTGCCTTTGCTTCTCCACCAGCAGCACCTGAGGCAGAGCAGCAGCAAAATGCTGCTGTCTGACAGGGTCCTGCTTTGTCCAACACCTTCCTGGATCGTGAATAAAAGGGCTGACTTCAAACAGCCACTTTCAGTATCAGTTCACCGGGAAAATGAAAGAGAAATAAGCTCGGAACTTTACATTTTATTTCCGTGAGCACACGCTCATGTTCAAGTGAAGCAAAATTACACAGCACAGATTTTACAGGCATAAAAAGCCTTTTCCACCTGCTGTAGTTACCAACAGCATCTTTAAAATAATGGGAGTGCAATGGTTTTTTAAAATCTATTACAAAAATATGAGAAGGCTATTTAGTACCTGCCATTATTTAATATTTTGTAGGTTGCTTTTTTTAAAGCATCCAGCAAAGCTGGGAGAAGTTTCAAGCAAGGCTAAGCATGATTTCAAAGACAAGCTGTTTTTCAGCTGCCCTGCAAATTCTTTAACCATGTGTACATTGGTGAAACGTGACATCTACCCAGGTTAAGGGTGTTTGGATATGAAACTGCCTGCTGTGACAGCTGAGGAAGAATCAGAACTAGAGGTTTCTTATCTGAGGTGTGAAGCAAATCAGTGAATTATTTGGTATTCAAATGTAACAAAAAGAACTCCTCACAAAAGTTGTTCAGATTCCCCCTGGATCTCTATATGCTGGAATAGGACTTTGAAATAGCAACTGAAATTGAATTATAAGTTTGATACCACCTCTCCCCCTGGGGTTTCTATAATTCATGAACTCATGAAAATTCAGCTCGGATACAGCATCTGGTTCTCATTAAAGTTCTTCTCTTAACCTGGTTTTTTAGTATGGTTACTCAAAAGTCAAATGTCCTTCTTTGAGGTCAAGTAAAAAGCAAGTCCTTTGCTGATTTCTGTCCCAGAAGACTGAGTTTGAAGAAGGTGTGCCAGGAAAATAGTATTTGCTGTATCTTCTTTTTTTTTCCAAAATAAACAATAGCACAGCCTAGAGCAAGATGCCAGAGCATCTGTGGACAGATTCACATGATCACATACTGCTATTACCATCTAATGAAGATTTCTGCAGCTTTAAACTTTCTTTCAGAAGGAGTGAACAATCTTAATTGAGAATTATTTTGACATCAAATTTGCTTTTCCCTCCTACAAAATTTCCTGTATAAAGGGCAAGTCCTCATACTTCATTACAAATCTGAAATCTGTGCTGTATTTCCATGAAGACCAAGTACACCAAAAATCAAAAAATGCCAGTAAGGAATATGATTCATTTGTCACTCATAAATAGTGTTCTGTCTAATTAAAGGGCATGGACAGTGCTTTCTGCCAATGTTAGGTGTTGCTCCCACTGTTCTGCTCTGTGCCTGCTCAGTTCTGGTTCTCTTTTCCCTATTACCCCTTGCAGTGATCCCCAGCCAGGAGAAGGTGCTATCTAATTTGACAAAAGGCATTAGGAAATTTCAGAATTCAGGACAAGTGCACTGGTTCTGGAAGCTTAGAACGCAGCAATCCCAACACACTGCAATTTCTCCACACAGCATTAAAGAAATATTAAATGAGGCTGTGAGATGGACACTAAAATAGTGGCTTGTGGGCACTGGAAATGATATTCCATGGTAGGCAGAGTTTCAGCTGGAAAATATTGTATGCTTATGTGGTCTTTTCTGCTACAAAGAATGGGCTGAAGAATTTCAGACAGATAGTCCTGTGCTGAACACAGCAGCTTGGTCTGGGCTATGGAAGATGAGCAGCTTTGATTTGAAGGCAATGAAAGGGAGAATCAGCCTCTTTCCCTCATGATATGTTCCAAAGGTTAA
Organism: Passer domesticus; assembly: GCF_036417665.1. Taxonomy (NCBI): domain Eukaryota; kingdom Metazoa; phylum Chordata; class Aves; order Passeriformes; family Passeridae; genus Passer; species Passer domesticus. The sequence goes on from NC_087490.1 coordinate 8,335,294, forward strand.
TCACCAATTCATAGCTGAACACTCTGAAAAATGACTGTGTGTTGATTCATCTGTTTCTGTCTCTACCAAAGCATCAGCTATTCCAAGGTTTAGGTGACCTTGCAAAATATCTAAACCACAATTTTTATTTGATAATTGCATCAGCTTCACCTTTGCCATCTCCACAAAGAGTAAGAGACAAAAAAAAAAAAAAAAAAGAAAAAGACAAGAAAAGAAAAAAATGAACATTACTACAGTATATAGTGTGGATGTGTAAGAAAGTGCTAAAAAACTTTAAGTAAAGTTAGAGGGGGTTTTTTCCTGCAGGCTATTCTGACACTGACATTCTGATGTACTAAGACTGAACTCTGAATCCCTGTTTTTTCATATGCATAAGCTTCTCCAGGAAACTGGAATCTGGGTGCCATTGTGACCTCCCAGCTTTCTGAGGAAAGTGGAGCAGAAAGGAGGGAAAGGAAAGTTGTTGTGGCATACTAAAATAAATACTCCTGCTGCCCTGGCAAAGAGAGAATTTCACCCGAAGTGAGATGATTTATTTAGGTAAATTTATTTGGATTCTTGCTGCTTACCTGTGTGGGTAACCCACGCTAGGATACAGGAGAGGTTCAGCTACTGGAGACATGAGTTCAGTTCACTTTCAAGGGATCAAGGATGCAATGAACTCTGTTGGAGTTATCAAAATAAGAAATAAATATTTGAACTATTTAGAGCACTGATCTGACGGAAATGGATGAATTTAAGGGACAGGGGCTGAAATATTTCAGTATTCCGAGTGTTTAGGGTTGTTTGAGGCTTGTAACGTGTCTTTTCTTTTGTCTTCTTGGCTTTATTTATCACAGTTTTGAAAACCTTGGGGCATTTTAAGATGTCTTTTTCCTGAAGTTGGTTATATGTCTCTGCAGTGAAGAAAATGAAAATATGGCTTCATTTAACTTCAGACTGAGGACTATAGCTTCAGATTCTTCAACTGAAGACTGACTTGAGCAAGATGTAATACTGTAAAATAATATTCTACATGCAAGAGCAGTAGTTATAATACCTGGAAGCCAATATGAAACATGAGGATGAGGGTTTTAACAGCAGAGAATTAAAAAGCCCCCACATTTAAATGGCTAGATGATAGTAAATTGAAATTCTGTTCATTAGTGACTGCAGCACTTTTTAAAATGCTCAGCATACACCTAACAAAACAACACACACACACACTGCAAAGTTGTGAGCTGCAGCTTCTTGTGTGCTGAGCAAGGTTATCAGAGCAGAGAGGCTGAGCCAAGACAGCCCTGCTGAGGAAGAACAAGGATTAGATTTTCATCAAGGTAAACACTGAGATAGCTGAGCTGTAATTCTACAGTGGAGCTGTTGTTGGCTAGCAAAGAGCACACACTACTGTGCACACACCAAATGTGCACACACCACTGGAGAAGTGTTCTAGATGATTTTTCACAAGCTGAAATGCAGCTTTTTGGGGGAGATTTTGGAGGGAGTTGTTCTAATGTAATGCTCAAGTGAAAAGGGAAGCTCTGGGACTGGCTGGATGATCCCAAAATTCAGCACCTGCAACCAAGAGAACAAAAAATGGCTGAAATACAATGAACTTGAATGTGTTTGGTAAAGCTGCTCTACCTTATGAAGGTGGTGTCCTACACCTGTGGAAGGATATTTTATTTTTTTGACCTTAAGATCAGTCACAGATGTTAATAGTTTTACTATTCAATATATATATTCAAAATCCATTCTGCTTGGTAAAGCATTTTGGTTTATATCCCCTTGTTCTGCCCTGTGTGAAGCACAACTGTGATTAGAATCACTGTGTTTTTCCTGACATTATACATTGCAGAAGTGGCAAATGCAGCAGCCTGTCCTTCAAATTCAGGTTAGTTGAGGTTCCTGGAAATTGTAGTGTTTGAAGATCATATACCTGCCAAAATAGAAGATTCTTTTGTAAAACTCCAGACAACCAAAATAAGCAACTCTCAAACTGGCTTTGCTCTTAGTAACTTCATTGGTTTTGTGTGGAAAATGTTCAGATACAAAATATCATGGTGGAAAATTTCACTCAAAGTGAAACAATATAATTTTGATTAAAATGGACTGGGATGACAGGACTCTTAAGATTTGTGCAAACAGAATGTGTGACCTTCAGAAAGTCACTACAGGTCCCACCGTCTCCTCTTGCTCCTGATTTCCATCATCTGCTGGAAACCTCTCCCAGTGGTTCTTGAGCAGGGCAGCAGAGGTTCTCCCACACTGTGTGCACAAAGCTGCTCCTTTGAACCAGCAACAACAGTGTGGGCACAAACCCTGCTTCCCAAAACAAGGAGGATGCCAGCTCTCTTCCAGGCACTTTTTTTTTTTAATTTATTTTTCTTCACATTATGCTGCTGGAAAAGGAAGGAAAAAAAAAAAGTCTGAGGAGAGCTCATGGATGTTTAGAATGCAGATATGAATCAGATTACATGATATTGTAATGCAAGCCAGCTGTTTGGGGTGTGGCTGCCCTGCTGTGTCCCTGCCAGCTGGGCCTGATGTGGTCAGTGCTGTCACCTCCCTATTGACTGCTTGAACAAAAACCTCTTTACCACACCGCATTTGGAGGCACAAGGGGATGTGGATTACAAAGTAGAATTAGTGTGCAAAACAGGAATCAAATTTGGGATTTAATTATTCCCATCTCTGCTCATTACCTCTCCTTTGCTGAGAAGCTGGAGGATGCATGAGAGCCATTTCCATAACTGAGCTGGCAGGCAGGAGCTTGGGTGTGTGCTGGAGCCAAGAGTGAGCTCCTGCAAATCTTCTGAGACCAGGTGATCGAGTTTCTTCTGTCAAAAAAGCACAAAAGACTTCCATATTTTCAAGGAAAATACATTTGGTACAGCTCAATCCACTGGGACCCACGGAGCTGCATTGTGCTGAATAAAATAATGTAAATATTCCTGGAGGCAGAAGTGTTATGCCAAGGAGCCTTATGGAGGAGTTGGGACTTTCAGACACAGTAGTGTGCTATTATGTAAATCACTACTTTGTTTGACAACTGAATGGTATTAAAACTGTCTGCAAGTTTATTTCTTGGAGCAGAGAGTTCCTAAGAGCTACATTTGACATCATTTAAATTACAGTGGTGCTGTGTGGTATGTAAAATAACTGTCTTTGTTCAGCAAGGTGTGTGTGCTCCTCTGCTCACCTCCTCTCTCCCCACAATTATTTCAATCCCAGGCAAGACCTTTCCCCACAAAATTCAGTGTAGAGCAGACAGGGGAGTATTACAGAATGTTCAGAAGAATTTGGTGGTAACAGGAGCAGCCTCAGTGAAGAGCTGTGTGGCAGGAGACTTTCTCCACCTCAGGGGGAGCAAAGATGTGCACTGGGAGAGGAGGAATCCTTTGGAGGAAGCGTGCTCATGGATGTGATCCTCAGCAGGAGGAAGAGCTGCAGGGCCAGGAGAGGGATCCTTGGGCTGGGAGGACACAAAAACCTCCTGGGAATTTGGCATGCTTGACTTTTTCCTGCAGCAGGTCCCCACAATGTAACTCTGGAACAGCAAGGTGAGGATCAGAGCTGAGGTATCCCACTCATCCCTTCTGCCATGGGGCTGGATACAGCTCAAACACAATGATGAATTTAAGGGACAGGGGCTGAAATATTTTAGTATTCCGAGTGTTTAGGGTTGTTTGAGGCTTGTAACATGTGTCTTTTCTTTTGTCTTCTTGGCTTTATTTATCACTGTTTTGAAAACCTTGGGGCATTTTAAGATGTCTTTTTCCTGAAGTTGGTTATATGTCTCTGCAGTGAAGAAAATGAAAATATGGCTTCATTTAACTTCAGACTGAGGACTTTAGCTTCAGATTCTTCAACTGAAGACTGACTTGAGCTCGGGTGTTTTCCTATCCAGCATCCTGGTGCTAAAAGTGAGACACTCAATCACAGGAGTGCCTGCTCAGGAGGATGCTTGTGCTTCCTAACTCACGTTCAGGTGAGAACCTGTCTCATCCTGACCTGGACCTTAGACATCCTGCCATTCCTGGAGCCTCTAGAAAATGCATTTTCTACAATTTCTTTAGATGACAATAATCTTTCTCTTACACAGAACGGTAAGAAATGGGTGCAATTGCCACTGTAGAACCCTGGGGGGGGTTTCTGGGCCAGGCTGGATGGTGCAAACCATGTGGAAATTCTGAGTGCCCAGACCCTGACAAGCTCCATGTGTGAGCAAAGAGGAGGCTCCAAGCCAGCATGGAAAGTAATCTTCTATCAAAACTAGGAGGCAAAGAGCAGGATCCTTTCCTCTTCCCACAGGTGCATTTGCAGGCATCTTGTTGGCCAATATCTTGTTTTTTCCTCCTGTCTCTACACAGAATGCAGCAAAGGGAGAATGTGGGGTGTCTGTGAAAGCCTCAATTGTGAATAAAACTGGATGTGAGGAAATGAGTTTTCTCAGGAGTCCAGTTTCAGCACTCATGGGATCCACTGAGTTTGCTCTTCCCACCTGAGAGGTTGTGTGACTTGGTGGTTCAAGAGGGGAAACTTAGCAGCCATTTTCTTGGAAATAGCTGTATTTAAACCTTGTATCTTGTGCTGAGTGCTCCAGAAGCATAAACCTGTGCAACCAGGGACTGAATGAAATATTCAGCCTTTCCATTCTCCTGCAGTTTTTCCTGCCTGCTTGGCATATGGAATCACTAGATATGCTTGCCAATAAAGAACTCCCCTGGAAGAAATCATTTAACAAGGGATGAAAATGTGATAAATGTTTTATAATCAGGGTCCCACAAGCAAAAGTGAGTGTTAGGCAGCTCTCATCTGAGTGGGAACTGGCTGGAAGTTTTAATATTCACTTGGCACTGGATTTTTCTGAGTTTTGATGTGAACAGGCTCCTTCCAGCAGGCTCATTTTTACAGGCATTCATCTCTGCTGCAGCTGCTCCTGCTATAATTTATACAGATGCTATTACTCACAAGCAGTCTTGTCCCCAGTACTTTTGATGTTAAAATCTTTTTGTTGTTGTTGTGTTCCAAATCAAAAGATCTACTTCTACAAAGTATAGGTAATTCATGCAGTTCCACTTATCTGCATGCTGATGCTAAGGAGCCTCATCTAATTAAAAAGCTGTTATCAAAAGTCTCTTCACCCCACAGAGAGCAGATAAAGTTGGTTTACCAGCTTCATTTCTAAACTGCAGGCTAATGAATATAATTTTACTGATGAGGGATTTCTGTATGATTCCCATATGAACTGCACGTTTAATCCAATGGAGGACTAGTTGAGCTTGCAGTGACAGTCAAGTCATTTTTCAAACTGGGGCATAGTCAATATCTTTAAAATCAAATTGTTACTCTCTATTAATTGCTGCAATGTATTTATCTGAAACATAATAACTGGATTGACAGTGCTTATTAACAGCCAGGCACTTGTAAGTGTGGTGGAAAGATCATAAATGAGAATTGCGAGGAACACTAATGAGAGACAGGGGAATATTCAGTTCTGTGCAGTGAGGAATTTCAGTGTGGGTACCTGGCTGCTGCCTCTGACATCTGTCAGCAGCTGTGGCACTGGATCAGCTCACAGGGCATCTCTGGAGGTTTTGTGCGATGGATTAAGGCTACCACAGCAGAAATTTTAAATTTACCATCTCATCCAGGGATGCTCGGGACAGAGAGAGGCATTTTCCTACCTACAGAAAGCAGAGAATGTGAAGCAGAGATGCAGCAGCTGATGTGGGGAGGATGTGCCACTCTGTGAGTGGAGTTGTGCTCACATTCAGAGGGGGTGGCACCTGCTGCCCGTGGGGATGTGGCAAAGATACTGCCCTGACCCCGTGGGAAGGACCAAGCTGTTTTTGTGCAATGATAATTAGATTAAAACTTGGCTTGGGATGTGACATGAGCTGAAATAGCAGACTTGATTTTTTCATCTTACAGAACTCAAGGTTCTTAGAAAGATGTTGCCTTTCAGTTTCTGGGAAGAGCAGAACCCTCAGCTAGATTTAGATTCGAGGAGAGGTTTTTGTTTTGGAAAAAGTGTGAGGATTTAAGGAAGAAAAAATATCGATGGTTTGCCAATCTTGTATGGCATCACAGTTTTCCTAGTGCTTCATTATTCAAACAGAGATTCACCTAAATCTGATCATTTAACTCACCTCCTCTACTTCCTAATCAGAAAACCAGCATGGCCATGAGCTCTAAATCTGCTCCTTATTTACTTCCCCTGGCTAATGGCCACAGAAATTGTTACTGCTGCTGAAAAGCCAGCACACTTATCTGAACCGCAGTTTGTTCCATTATTACAGCTGCTAAGTATCTTGGATGAAGCAAGAAAAGACAAAAACATTCTATTTCTCAGCAGTTAAATGCTGCTCTGCATGGCCATTCAGTCAGGTCACAGAAACCAAGGTAAATTTTCAAAAAACAGATGGTTACAAACCTCTGTAAAATCTGCTTGTGTTCAAATGTCAAAGGGAGCCCCTTTTTGAAAAGTCAAGCTAATTAATACCTGTGATTTTGTAGGAAATGAAATGCAGGAAGCATTCCCTTGTACCTTGCCCCTAACTGGATAGCTGGAACTACAGTAATTACCTTGTATCAGGAATGTCATTTTTCATTTCTTGCAAGCCTTGTTTAGGCAGACAGGTTCTTAAATTACTGTTCATTGTCTGCTCTGTAGAGAAGCAAACCTTTCAGTGCTGTTTTCCACAGGTGGAAGCAGGAATTCAGAAGGTGGCTGACACGTCCTGAGCAAAGGCACGTGCTGGGCAAAGCTCTGGCAAGCCTGTGCAGCTCCATCAAAGCATTGTTTCTGCTAGCAGTGGGCTGCTGCGTGTCATTCTGACTGATCCCACAGGAAAGGAGAACATGAAAAGCATCCCACTGTTAAACTGACAAACTGAGATGTTTGTGGTTCTGGTTTGGGCCACTGCTCGAGCCCATGGATGGTTTGTGACTGGGCAAAGAGGGGAGAAGTCACTAATATTCACCTTATGTTCTTGATAAGATCTCATGGGGGTCTGGTTTATTTTTTTTCCCCAGGATCTGACTCATTAAGCAGTTACTACTAATGAGGGGTATTTTTCTGGGACCTACACTTATCAGAAAAGAAATCCCAAGAGGGAAGAGAATCAACAGGTCCCATTCTAAGGTAAGGATAATTCCCTGGCCACAACAGAGTTGCCTTTTCCCAAAAAGTAACTTTCACATTTCTTCTTTGGCTGACCTCAATCAAATGCCCAGGTGTACCCAGCTTTAGGTACATGGGACTCTAATGAGGTGTGGGCTGGTCTCCCTAAAATAAAGATTGCAACTTCTTCTCTTTTCAATATGAATAAATCCAGTGTACATACATTTCCTTGTACATATTTTTTTATTAATTCTCCTTGCTTCATCCTTATGTTTTTTGTATCCTGTGAATAATTTCTAGACCATGGATGTTTTTATTCACCATCCCTGATGTAAGTTCTGCTGTCTAGTTTGTATGTTTAAAACTCCTTAATCTGTCTGCAAAAAATGTTCCCCTATGTTCCATGTGGTCAAGGCTGGGCTCTTTGTTATTATTAAGGGCTAACATAATTCTAATTAAAATTCTAAAACCTCTTAATGCAGATGACTAGTGCATAACAGATTTTCATTAAATATGCTTTATTCATATACAGATGTTTAAAGGCATGATGTGCTAAGAGCACTGAACTGATTCAATCCAGTACTAAGCCCTCTGACAACACTGTGAATGTATAATTCTGGTGGTGAGATCTCAGCAGAAGTGTTGTCTTTAATATCTGCTCCCTGGCATCAGTGGGGCTTAAGAAATAAGAAACTGGCATATTTATTCACCACCTAAATTTTTTAACAGCAAGGGTTCTTAAAGCACTTGCTGAAATATTTAAGCCAAGCAAATAACAAGTAGATGATGTGTGACAGGGAGAATAAATTCCCTGATTTATTGAAGAAAAGTGAATTCTAGAACATAGTGTGAAGAACATTCTTGTTAAACTGACTGGAGATGATTCTCTAATTAAATTGTTTGCAGCAGATTATTGAATCTGAGAATCTGTAAAGGAGTTCCAGCCCAACGTTGTAATCTGACCATCTAACCCTTGTGAATGTCAGTCACTGGCAGAGATGAGTCTAGAAAGGTTTGCAGAGCTGTCAGCAAGTTCACCCAAAATCAGCTGCTTGGCAAGAACAGATTAAGAAGGGACTTTAATGTGCTAATGCTGCAACCTGCCATCTCCTTCATTTTGTGCTGGAAGTGGGAGAGAAGAGTCAGGTTTCGGGCTAGTGAAGTGTCAGACTCACAGTTCTCTGTCAAAAAGGAGTTCACAACCTGGTTTCTGATTTAAAGCTCTTCATTCACATCTATTCCCCCTTTCCCCCTTCCTTTTTTCACAAGAAGAAAGCCTCTGAAGGGCATCCAGAAAGAATAGGATGGAGAGGGAGAAGCAGCAGATGTACAGCTCTTATAAACACTCACTCTTTCTTGGCATTTATGGGCTGCATCATTTTAACAGCTGGATATATGTTCCTTTATTTGCAGTTGATCTCTTAAAGTGGCACTTGTTCAGTGACTTTTATGACCCTTCAGACTTCAGATGCCTGTACATATTTTGAACAAAAGGCAGAAACTAATAAACTGTGCCAGTCCTACTCAGAAGTTTCCAAATTTTCCTAACTCTGCATTTCAGAGCAAGTTGCCAGGTTTTGCTGGTGGAGGAGGCTGTGGCTCTCTCAAAGGCAGTGTGAAAGGAGCAGGTTACACTGATTTCCATTCTGGATTCTTCTCCCATGCAGACTAAATTGAGAGAGGCACCGGGGCTTTTCCTGCCAGCAGCAGAGCTGCTAATGAAGCTGCTCTCACTTCACCTCTCAACCCCAGAGCTCCCCTGGAGCTCAGGGCATTGCAACTCCTTTCTTCTGTGGCAGGGGCTGGAAACCAGGGAGACACACAAACCTGAAAAGCTTTGCATACCCATTTTGCCTTTTAGATTTCGCTTTGTGTTTGGGATGAGCTAGTCTAACATAAACAAGTGCTCTGAATTCTCCTGGGAAGGAAGGGTGAATCTGCTAGGAACCCTAAGGAGCTGTTGGCTGGCTAACTGAGCAACACCAAAGCACTCAGGCTTTGCCTCCTCTTTATGTTTAGCCCCACATTGCAGCTGATGAGAAGGAGGTTTCAGTGAATTTGGGAATAATCCAGCGAAATTCTGGTTGGTTCTTTATGCTGCAATGTCAAGCTGTGCTCAGAGCAGGTCATAAGGGTGGTGACAAGGTAATGATTCTCCAGGATCTGATCACAGAGCAGTTCACATGAAGTAGATGATGGAAATTTTACTTCAATGATTTGGAAATAATTGGGCAGATGACTCAGTGTTTTTGGGATAGAAGCTGTAACATCACATGCTCACATGAGCATTCATGTAAGGGTGAGGGGGTTTTTGCTTCATGACCTTCCTTAATCATTTGTATTTGAGAGCAGAGGGAAAATAGCATGGTATTTTTTAGGCTGTGAGCCAGAAGTTTTGCTTCAATATTGGCAAATTATATTACTATTCTTCAACTTAGGTATTTAGAAAAATCTCCCTATCAGAGCGAAGAACACTTCTCTTTTACAAAGAGCCCCCAAAGTCACTGTGCTCATGGCCAGTTTCCCCATAACACATCTCCAGTAAGCAAATGGAGCAGGTCAAAACCCAAGTGCATAACACCTGAGCAGTTTAATACTTATCAGCTCTCGACCCTGAATTTCACTGGGCTGTCTTTTCAAGTGCATGACTGCACTAACCTTGCTGTGTCAGGAAACTTTGTGTCCAACCCTGTAATTATGCATTAGATGTCCTGGCAGGAGAAAAGCAATGGAGTTTCTTTGCTGAACTCCAAGTGCAGCCTGTCATTATTTATTAAAGAGCAAGTAGCTGAAAATTCAACTGTTCTTGACACTGCAGCCTTTCCCAGCCTTATTTGTGCAAGTGGAAAAGTCATTTGCAGAGAAAGACATCTCCAGACACTTCTGGGGGAGCTGAAATGATACATTTTTCTTATTTAGTGAGGGCATCTGTTTTTATTCCCGTTTAAAAGGTGGGACAGGATGGTCAATTCCCCTAATGCTTGCAGCTCTCATTTCAGCACGCCTGCAAAAGGAGAATCCCAGCAGAAATCTCAGGAGCAAGTTGTAATTAATTGAAGCAAGCAGATGGCTCCAGCTTCGTGTGCCTCAGCAAAGTGACAGCATCTGATGGAGGAGCTGTGGCAGCACAGGAGAGGGGCTGGGATGAAAGCTCTCCATGTGCACCTGCAGCAGGCTTAACAGGGTCTTTATTCAGACAAGTGTTATCTCACCCCTCATTGAATTATCTCCCTCAAATGGCCTTGGGTAAGGGATGGCTGTAAGGGAAGGAGAAAGAGGTGAGCCAAGATTTATTCTCAAGAAAGCGTAGGATAAGTTGCTAAGTTTGAATGTCAGGCCATAATTGGCTCCCAATTGGCTCTGTGAGTTGTTTTTTCTTATTTTGGAACAGGAGTGCCTTTTCTGAATAAAACCCTCTTCTAAATGGATTAAACAAATTCAATTAAAAGTCTGAAAATGCTGTTTAAGGATGGGCACAATCACAGATGGAATGAGAGTCCAAAGTAACTTCTGGCATAAAAATATCCTTATAATTGTAAATAATCAGGTTTGTGCTGTTTCTGAAGGGTGTATTTGGTCTTTAAGTCAGGGTGGTTTGAGCAGAGAAATTCAAGAGCATCTTTTCTTTAGGAGACTCCTTCTGGATACATAAAATGTGACAGATGGGGGAACTTGCTGGATCTTGGATAAGTTACTGAGATATTGCAGAGCTGCTGTAAATATTGTAGGACCTCATGACAGTCAAAGAAGATGAAAAATGACACCTACCCAGAAGGGCTGCAAAGTGTTTGTAAACCTCCAGCTTTTAAGAAGAAATGAATTTCCATCTGCAGTTTGGGGTCCTTGGACCTCAGTCCTCTAAGGAGAGTGGTGGTGAAATGGATCTCCCCACACCCCATCAGTGTCTGGGGAAGGATCCTCCAGGGTTTCATGGCACATAACAGCATTTGCTGCAGGTTTAGACTGCTCCAAGCCACTTCCCACAGGTGGCCTGAGTACCTTGCCAGAAGAATTTGGTTCTCAGGGAAAATCAGACTCTGGCCTGACCTTTACAGCTGCAGGTGACAGGGATGGATCAGTTTTCTCTTTAGCTATGTCCTCTCTTTCTTTCTTTTGTCTGGACATGCCCAATTTGTGCATAAGCTTAGTGCCAGTTTCTCACCAACATTCTGAATCCACAATTAAAACAGATTTTTCTTTATAAGATCTCTATGCACTGCAGCCAGCAGAATTTTCTTTAAATCCTTATACCCAGTTTAATCTCAGGTGTTAAAAAAGTTTTATTCATTACCTTAACTATTGATTATCTCATTTTATTATTATCTTCAGATACTCTAGAGTCTGACATGCCAGCTTCTTTGGCTGCAATTTCTGATTGTGGGGGAAAGCTGTCATAAATGAGCACTCCCTACAGAGCAGCTTCTCAGTTTGGGTGGTTTTGTACTGCTCTTACTCAGGCAAACTCCCAATTGTGGCAGGATCAGGCCTCTTATTCTGAGGTTCCTGATAATTCAACCTAAAGTTTTCCATCAAAACTTCTTCCTAGTTCAGCATAAGCATAACTGATGGAGTCAAATCCAGTTCCCTGCTAGTGCTAATTTAATACCCATCCCTTATCTTCTGATTCCAAAGGCATGGCTGGATGAATCTTACATGTCCCTTCATGGAAATATTTTCCAACTTTCTTTCTCCCATATCTTCTGGTTTTGTGTGTGCATATACTTTTTAAGAAGAAAAGCTTGTTTATGTGCCAAAAAAATTCTATTGTTGCTTTTTCTTTGTTCCACGGTTTCTCTGTTTAAATTGCCTCACAGCAGTTCCTTTTCATTCACATGTGTTTATCAATTTTTAACAATTTCCAATTACCATATTCATTTCAAAAATTTGCAGGAGTAATGTTGCTGATAGAAGCTTTATATTTATTTACTGCCTTGCTTCCAGCCTGTCTGAAAAACACTGAAAATAAGTGTGCTGTTTGTGGAGATGTCTGACATTGAGTCAACAGCCATCCAAACCAAACTGGTGCACACTGACGTCTTTGGGATCTGAAGGAATCCAAATTAGTCCTTACTTCGTAGCCTACAACCTAAAGACCTTTTCTGGGAAGAGTTGGAATCAATTACCTGAAGGGGCATATTCTCAATTTTCAGTATTTAGCATTTCATCCATGTTCTGTGCCTACTGAAAAAGAGTTTGTTTTTTTTTTTTTTTGCTAAAAAACAAAATATCTCAAGCCGTAAAAAGTTATCTGAAACTGTGGAAAACACAATTTGACCTGCACATACTTTTCCTTTCTAACTCTCCTTTAAAATAAAAAAGGAAATCAAACCAGTTGGAAAAATAATTAGCAGAACAAACACTGCTGTTCCCAGAGGAGACCCTGTGTGCCAAACCAGTGGGTGGAAAGGATGGGTACAGCTGGGCACAGCCCTCCTTCCCCCTCTGGAACACAGACTGGAAAATGCTGACAGACCCTGAACTGTGTCTGTGCAGGTGAGAGTCACGCTGCAATAAAGCACACCTCTGTCAAGCAGATAAAACCTGGATTTAATTCAGAATCTGATGCTTAATTCTGCATCATCACTCCTCTCTTCCTGTGTTTATCACACCAAAATATGTACTGTTTCCATCTGTTAATACTCCAGAGCCTGTTTGACAACTGAATGCAGCTGAAAGCTCTTAATTCTTGATTTGTGTTTTGGTTTTTAGGGGATGGGCCTTTTGTTTTTCCACATGGCAGTTAACACAACAAAGCTAGATGCTAGGAGCTGGCCTGTTCTTCACTGAAGTTTGCCCAAAACAGAACAAGATTTGGAAGAGAAAGCTCTACTCCAGAGCTTATTAAATAAAGTTTGAGTGGATTGACAGTTATTTGAGGCTGATGTCTATTTAAAAAGCACCCTTGGAGAATATGTAGGAAATCCCAGTTTTCAATAAACAAGGAAATTGAAAATATTATAGAGATGCTAATGAATGGAACTTCTACTCTGTCAGAATTAGCCAAATTCATCCCTGATATGTAATGCCTAATATTTCACAAAATAATAAAATCTGTGGGCAATTCTGAATGAGAGATTGGTTGTGCAGAGCCCCGTGAGTTCTGCTGGAGATGTGCTGTGATTTACAGCCACTGAGACTCTTGTCCTGTTGCAATCCAGAGAAGGGGCAGGGTGTGATAGGTGGGGAAATACGTCTGAAGGGTCCAACCTGAGCACAAAACAGGCAATAAATGCATGTATTGGCCCAAAACCAGCCCTCCCAGGGGCCTCCAGGTGCCTTCATCCACATTGTTAGGTGCCAGGTTTCATTCATCTTTTTATTTACATTCATATTTTCTGAAAAAAACCCTTTGCCCAGGATTTTTCTCCTGGGAAGCTGAGAAGCCCCAGGAAAAAGGAAAACAATAATTATCTCATTTGCTTCTCCTGTGTCTTGCCCATGTGGAATGTGTTTGGAGATTGTTTACCCACAGGTGATTGTTTCATTGGATTCTGGTGTGAGTTGTTTGGACTCAATGGCCAACCAGTGCCAAGCTGTGTTGGGACTCTGGAGAGAGTCATGAGTTCATTATTGTCTCTTTAGCATTCTGTAAGTATCCTTTCTGTATGCTTTAGTATAGTATAGTTTGGTATTCTTTAATATATAAAAAATATCACCAAGAAACTGGAAAATTGTTAGTGCTGAGGTGCTGGCAGCACAGAACTGCTCTGTCCCCTGGCACCTCCTGCTCCTTTCCAGGAAACACTTCTCCAACACCCAGATCTGGCTGGGATTGCAGGGGTTCTGGAGGTGCCTTCAGTGGCTCAGTGTTGTAGCTGTGCTGGAGGTGGGACTAAATCCCAAGATTTGGGCTGGGAGAGATGCTCTGGGTCACCCCAGATGGCAAACAGGGAGTTTGGGAATTGTCGGCTGAGGCAAAAGAAAAGCAGGAGACACAGCAGGAGAGTGGGTTCTTCTGGCACAGCTGATTTCCAGGCTTCTTCTGCAAATACACAAACCCTTTGGACAATTAGGAGCACAAGGACTCTCTGTCCCCATTAAAAAAAAATGGGGTTTCCATGAAGAAAAGGTCTGGCATTTCTGCACAGCAGCAAAGGTCTCTCAACTGAACTTTCCCTCATTTTCCTTGCAGTTGTTTCCTTTCCAGGTGAACTCAGCAGGCAAACCAACATCTCTCCCTGTCTTTGGGGGTAGCTGTGCTTATTCCAGGCCACAGAATTGTTTTGTAGGCTGAGACACTGACCCTGGAGGAGTCCTTGGTGGTCTCCTGGGGGAGGCAGGACACCTAGCTGGATGGACCAGAGCTCAAACCTTCCCCAGCATCCCTTCCTCCTCTGCTAAATGGAGCTGTGGGAGCCTGGGGTGAGAGCACAACCAGAGCAGAAATCCCATCTGTGTGCAGCAGAACCATGCAATGGATGAGAAAATCTAGTTATGCTGAAATTTCTCTTGCTCTGTCTTTTGACCTTTTGTGATACCTGGTAGCTCATTTGTCTTCCAGCACTAACAGAAATAGGAAGAAGGAAGCAAATTAAAACTACAGAGCTCAGAAAATTGAACATGGATTCAGATGAGACAGGAAAAGCTGATTTTTATTGTGGACATGTCCATTATCACTCTTTTCTCATCCAAGTTAGGTCAAACTTTTCAAACTTGGAAAATATTTTGTATTGTCTGTTGAACCTAATCAAGGCATGATTCAATTAAGTGGGTTGAGAAAAATTCTAGTGAGTTATTTGTGCACCTGCCAGTGTGTGCTGAATACTAATAGTCTGGGTAATGTTCTCCAAGTTCTTCATCAGCAGCAGCTGGAGCAAATTTTTTACTTTGATGAGTAGGGAAAAGAAGAAATCTATTTCAGTGCAGCGACAGTAGTGAATTTACATTACAAACACAGCAATTGCTAAGCATTACTGGAATTCAGCTGCCAGAATAAAAGCAGTGTCATTCATTTAGTTTCACTTCCAATTATAAGAGATCCTGATGAGTTTTTTTTCTCCAAAATAAAAACTTTGCAAACCTAGCTTAATTACAAAACTACACGGGCCACTACCCTCCTTGTCTGGCTATGGCTGTTGTCAGCTGTTATCCCAAGCATTTTGAACTCAGCTGGGTTTTAGGGAGGAGAAAGGCAGTTTTTGGTCCTGTGATTAGTGTAGAACTTCTTTTATTTCACAGCTGAGCATGGCAGTGGGCAGCCTGGTTCTGTGAGGAACAGCTATCCCTGGTGAATTCAAGACATCCCTCAGCTCTTGTTCACTGTGGGAGCTGAATCTCTGTCAAGCAGCTCCTCTTACTGGAGTAAATTTTTAAATTCACAAATTTAAAGTTTTGGGTTGATGAGACTGGGACTTTGAATTTTCTGTACCCCACCCTGGTGTCTTCTCCAGCCAGTGGGACATTCCCTTAACTCCAGTGTAACCAAATTTCCTCCTGTGTGGTTTGGACAGGCAGTGAGCAGAGGGTGTTCGAACAATTCCCTGCTAATCAGAGAATTCCTGACAGCAGCAGCAGTGCAGGAGGGCTGGAGAGGGCACAGCCAAAGCACAGCAGTGCTCCAGGACAGCAATCACTCTGGTCACTTCACTGCCTGCAGCTCCCATCTCAAGGCAGGTGACCCAGTAATAAACATTATTCAAGGGAATTTGTTGGGAACAGATATTTTAAAGATGAAGCACATTGAAACAAATCCTGCTGTCAGCATAGGAGTGATTTTATTGAAAGAGCAGGGTGGAAAGAATCTTTCCTTTCAAGTTCTGCTCAAACAAGATTACTGAGGCTCTCCTTTTCCTCCCATACTGAGGCCCCCAAACCCTTCCTGAGACCCAGCCCTTTGACCTTCCTGCAGAGTTTCTGGGAACCTAAGGAAACTAAGACATGGCAATAGGCACAATGTCTAAAATCTCCTGTTCAGGGCCCAAATTTCCTGAGCTCACAGCAGGAATGAAATATTTCAGCTGTGACATAAAGCCTCTCATGTTTGTTGAGCAGAGCAAGGCAGGGATCAGATCTGATTCATTAATAAACTTTTGTGTGCAGTAGCTCTGTTTTTTCTTCAGGCTCTTGCTGCTATACAATGAAGTACATGATTAAACCCAGCAAATGTCAGCTCAGAATCAATCTGGTTTGAGCAGGTTCTTTTTAATTCAAGTTACTTCAGTGGTGTTTTCAGTTGCCACTTGCTGAACAGTTGGAGGGTATTGGTTATGTTACAATCCTCAGGAAAAATTAATTCTGTTCAGACCTAGTGCAAGCAAATTTTATTGTGCATGCAGCTGCTCAAGATTAAGTAATTATATAGTGAGGCTTTGGAGGCAATGAATTTTAGATGAAGCATGTACACATTTTATTATGCATACATTTTTCTTGATCAGTTTTCTCTTCATTTGGTCACTCGCTTATGTAGAAGCAATGAGCAAAATCTGCATATTTCACTCTTTAGAAAGAAAATTTCCATTTACAAAGCTGTGATGCTTTCAGCCCACACATCCTTTAGTGAATTTTCAAAGCCCACTGATCTATTACACTCCACACAGCAGCTTTAATAAACAGGTCATCTCAGAAAGACCCAGGTTAGAGCCTCAGCTGTCTCAACAGTCTTTTCTCTTTTGAGCTCTCTTTGAGCTCACTTAGAACCATTTCACCTTCAGGTGAGCAGGGGTGGCATCATGACCCAGGTCTCATCAGGGGATGTTTTACGTGGGGTTTTTTGTTGTTTAGAAAAAGGTTATAAATCAAAAGTTTCCTCTCTTTGTTTTGTTCTTTCCAGGCAGCTGAAAATTCTTTCTGTTCAAGCTGGTTTCTGAAAAACACCAAAAGAAGACAAAAGGGAGAAAAGCAATTCTGAAACAAAGAGCAAAAGGAGACGTTTCAAAAAGAGCCTTTCAGCAATTTTACAGTCCAGGTTACCTGAAGTGTATTTATGTAACTGGTCCAACCTCAGCAAAGCCTGCAGCAGCTTTGGGTTGCAGGTCAGATCTGTTCACCATGATTTTGGCTCCACATCTCAAAGAGGGACTTCTGCTGCCACCCTGAGCACTCCCCTGGCCCTGCTCAGACCAGAGGCTTTGCCCTGGGGCAACACATCCTGGAACTGTTCCAGCAGAGGCTGAGGGGTCATTCTCCTGTCTTTATACCCAATTCATGGGACCATCTAGCCACACGGATTGGAACCACATCAAGCATGCAATTGCACCTCTAGTGAATTGGTAACATGTACAATAAGGAGCTTCTGTTTATTTTCTGGTAGCTGAAGAGGATGTGGGATCTCAGAAAATGTTAAAGTGCTTCAGACAGCTGGTACATGATCCTGACAGTGAAAACTGGTACATGATCCTGACAGTGAAAACTGAACCTCTCAACTCTTTAAAAAATTTAAATCAGCAGAACCAGTTCATAGTGGGTCAGTGCTCTGTGTCTAACAGCTGCAGCAGGTTTGGTCTAAGATGGATAAATTATATCAGTGAACCATGATGTGAGCCTGCAGAAGATGTGAATGCAGCTGAGGGAAATGTGTTTCTGTCAGAAAAACACACTCTGCAAGGTACCTCACCTTAAAGCTCTTTGGCTACATTAATTTTGAGCCTCTCTGAGAGCCTTTTTCCATGACTGCCTTTCCTTCAAGCCCAGCTTTTGCAGCACATTTCCATAGTGTAGTACACAGAAATACTAATGCTGTATTCTGAAGAGGTTCTATAGCAGGAAAAAATAAGTATATCTATGCATTTACAGATATTTTTAGATAAATAAATAAAGGTACAAAGCTGCTCCTTGTCACATGGCAAAATACCCAATGTCTACCTGTGTGGAGCATGAGTCAGCTTTATAAATTCAACCAGCAGAAAACTCATTTTATTGTAAATGCCATCCAGGACTGCCATCACTTATCTGCTGGTGAAAGAAGACACCATAAGCAGGTGCTTTTTACTGGTGCTGTGGAAGAGCTCTGTGTGCTTGGAACACAGATCAGGGCTGAGAATGCTCCATAAGACTTTGCTGTAGAATGCAATCCTGGTCTGTCACTCAGCAGTGGTGCCCAAGGCCTGTCCAGCCCCCTGATGCCACATCACACCAACAAGAAACACAGGTACAGTCACTCCATTGTAATGTTGTTTTCTGTCAGCAGCTCCTGAAAAAAACCCTGATATTGTTCAAAACAATAGATAGAAAAGTGATGTACCTTTGTGATCCCGTGCGCTTCAGTACTGCTTGCATAAAAAAGGGATAGATTTCTTGTGGGCTGTATTTTATATTACTGAAGCTGTCTTATCTGCTCAGACTGATGCCTCTTGTTCTGTATTTTATCTAAATGTGTGTTATAAACTGCCTCATGTGGAGGCAAGAGCAGCAGTGTGGTGCCAGAGGGGCTCAGGGGCTTTGCTTAAATCAATGCTGTGTTGACTTTAGTGAAGCAGGGTGCTGACCCCCTAACAGGGCTTTTGATGATACATCCAAAGCCACTATTTGTACTGCAGTTGCCAGTAAATGAAACCAGCAAATTCTTTATCAAATGTGCCTTCAGAAGTGAGAGGAGATTTGCAATGATGAAAAACAGGACCTGAACTCTTAAAAGCTCAGCTGTACTCATTTTTTCTTGGTCTGTACCAGCCATGGGTAATGACAATTACGTTGCCTGTCCCCATCTCATATGCAGGAAAAACATATGAATAGTTGGAGATATTATTTTTTACTTTTAGACATTGTAAAATGAGGAAGGGGAGAGGAAAAAAAATCTTGTTTGTATGAACAAGGGTCATAAAAATCAAAACTGGAAAGAATAGCAGAACACAAGACAAAAGCATTTCATTTTAGCTTTTGGCAGTTTGTAAAAAAACCTTTTAATGAAAAACTGTTCTGCATGATAAAACAAAATATCTCAGTGAAATGTTTTGACTGCTTTTCATGGCTTTTTAAATGGAGCTAAAGTCCAGAAAGTTGTACAAAATAATACCATGGGGTCCCAATGCCAGTATTTCTTTTTTTTGGTGCTCCAGAAGCATAAGAAAAAAAAATTTCTGTTTTTTCCTCTGAGGTTTTCCAGTTTATGTTTCATGTTTGTCTCAGCTGCCTGGCCTGGGTGTGAGGCTGTCCTGGCTGCACCTGTGGCATGCACAGAAACTCTGCTTTTCAGGGCATTTTGGGGTTCACTGGAGCTGCACATGCACAGCTGCAGCAGGGCAAGGCCAGCTTTGCAGGGACTCCTGCAGTGGATTTTCCAAGCAATCAAAGATTTTCTTTTATAAGCTTCAAACCTAATTTCTTGCTGAAAGAACTCAGCTTTTACC
The DNA here is from genome assembly GCF_036417665.1 of Passer domesticus. Lineage (NCBI taxonomy): Eukaryota > Metazoa > Chordata > Aves > Passeriformes > Passeridae > Passer > Passer domesticus. The sequence continues at coordinate 8,354,686 of NC_087490.1, forward strand.
TGAGAGGTGTGCATGAAAGAAAACTTCAGAACAATTACTTTTATGGCATCTGCCAATATTTTCATTTTAGCTTAACGGGGGATTTAAATGATTATTGAGTCCTATTTTCTGAAGAGAGCAAATGCTCTCTTTGAGAAATTTGATTATATTGAGCCTCTAACTGAATAAACATAATACCAGCCCCAGTGGACTAATTCCATTAAGACTTGAACTATCCACCTTGAAGTTGCTCATGAATACAAAGTGCCAGAGCTGCTGGCATTGCTGGGTTTGCAAAGCAACTTGTACATTTATGTGTCAGATAATAAAAGCCATATTTATTTGGATATTAAAATGAACTGATTTAATAATATATTTTAAAACGTCACTGTTACTGGTATGGTCTTTCTCTCTGCGTGAATAATACTCTTTATTACAGCTGTATATTACCTCCAAAATAACTCTTGCTCTGAACATTGCAAGGTGGTGGATCTGTGATCTGTAGCATAGACAGGTGGAGAATTTTAATTTTCACAGCAGAAATTTCAATTTCAGTATTTTGCCTATCCAAACTCTGCTCTGTCTTACCAGTTTTTTAATTCTACCTATCTTTTAGATAACTCTTTTCTATCTAAATAACATATTACTGCTGAGGTTTGGGAGTCATTAGGGAAGATCTGCCCAATTAGCATGTTAATTAGGACCTACCCAATTCAGGGATAGGGAGGTGATTGTTTTATTAGCATTCTGTGAGATGAAAGAAAGATTAATGACTGTGCCTGCACCCCTTGAGGGGTAGAGAAGTAACACTTCTTATTTGAGATATCTGTGTGTGTGAGGAGGTGTTTGAAATGGCTGGGCTTACTGAGGGAGTTGCCTGCTGATTAGTTATGCCTGGAGCAGAGAAAAGTATAATTGAGTTTGTTTCTTGATGAGAAGAAAATGATAGTGCAAAACAAACATAACAGGGTAGAAATGTCTGCTCTTACAAGTGCAGTCCTGCTGGTAGCTGGAGATCAGCTGAAGCCCTGCTCCCTGAACTGGGCTGGCAGGGTGAGGCTCTGCCAGAACCCAGGACACCCCTCTGGGTGCCCTGGCTGGCTCAAAATCCTGGCAGGGGCTCGGAGACCCTGGCAGGAAGCCAAAGACACTTGGGAATTCAATCTCAACCCATGGAGCAAATTACCAACTTTATATGAAAAATTACAAGTCACAAGTGTTTAAGTAGCATAACAGTAGTTGTCACAGGGTGAAAGGTGAAATTTTGAAGAATTTTGCTATAGGGATCTAGGAGGCAAAATGGAGGGATTTGGGTGTTGTCCTTTCCTTCTCCCTTCTTCTTTCTAGCCTCCATCTTCTTGGTGATGGTTTAGAGTAGGAAGTCACTGTCTAACATGGGGGATAGGTATTGGAACATAACTGTAAATATCAAATACATAGTTTGTAGTATAAAAGACAACCCCAGCCCCGTGGGAGGGCAGTGTGCCTCAGACTGACCTGCTGAACAGACCTGGGCAGGCCAGACAGAAAATGTTTTAGATAAGAAATAATAACCTTGAGAACATGAGCTGAAGACTTCTGATTTCTTCTTCAATAACTGGGTTGGGAAAAGAGACTTTTAATACATCTCGGGGTCATCTCAACCAGAGGAGATCCCAAGAAGGCTCCTGGCTCTTTCTTGCAGTATGGTTTGTGCAGGTCCTTAGAAACCTGGTGGCTGTGGATGGAAAGTTGGTTTATAACAAGCATCTCTTCCAGATGCTGTTTCCTCCCAGCCATGTGCTGCCCTGCAGCCACAGAGCATGGTACCTTCAGCAGGCTGTGCCCAGGGCATTAAAATTCAAAGGGCCTGAAATAAAGTGCAGGAGCCTTGGGGATATGTTCTGGTTTGGCAGACTGTTGGTGCCACGCAGATTTGCTCCTCTTCTGCCTGTGATGCTGTGAAACTGATACATTCCAGGATTCTCTGGCACACATAACCCATGCCTGTCATTTTGTTGCAAAACTCCAGCACTGATTTATTTCAGGCTTCTCAAATATTCATGTACCCGGGGAAACACCAGATTGTTGGTTTCTTTGCTTCTGAGTTCTGCATAGACAACACCTGTTTTGATGCACTTCTGTCTGATATAAAAACTTTGTTCTTCTTTTCCTTTGTTAATTTTTTCTGTAAGGAGTATCAGCTTCTCATAATGCGGAGGGTTCTCAAGGTGGTCTCATCCACAAAGGCTCAGGAAATTGCACTCCTGGCTTTGGGATTTGAGCATATATGCCTTGTAAAGCAAATGATATCTTCTTCCCAACATTATCCTCAACAGCATAGAGGAGACCAAACCAAGTTCCCTGTGGGCATTACCAGTTTACCAAAACTTGTTCTGGTTGCAAATGCTGTTCTTTAAGCCTTTGTTCTATTATTGTCTGTGGTGCTCACCTACACCTCTTTGTTTGTCTGTCACTCGTGCCAGTCTTAAAATTTCTTTTAGAAATTGATGCAGTTCCAGGTAGATTTGCTAGAGGAAACGCCTTCATATTTAGGTGTTTCTGTTTGATGATCATAAAGAACCATTTGATGCAGTAAATTCCCAGTGCACAAGCACAGACCTTATGCTTTCAACGTTTTAGTTGTCTCAGTGTTAGGATTTTTTTAAATCGAGTAGAGCTGGGGTGAACTGCTTTATTCAGACTTTTTTTTCTTCTGTGAAGCTGTGTCATCCTTATCCATGTGAATGCTTCTGGATCTGGATTGTAAATTAATCTCTTGCTGAGTTTTAAATTGGGGTATGAGCCACTCACTCATCTCCCAGAGAATGCAGAAACCAGGAGATAAGACCTCTGTGCTCATGTGAGTTACAGCCAGGCTGTTCAATAAAAAGCTGCAGATAGCCACAGTTTGTGATAACAATGTGGTTTTTCAAGTCGCCCTGAGATGGAGTTTGCTATTTGTCAAACAATACCATTTTGATCAAATAAAAGTAAAAGCTGCCTACGTTATCTTTCCACACAACCAACAGTACCTGTGGGAGACACAGTTCTGTATAAAACAACTGATTCCACTGATATAAGCAAATTAGGTTTTTGTGACACAGGGAGGAGTTTTCTTTTAGCCTAAAATGCTCCCCATTGAGAACTCCCACCAGGTGTGCTATGCTTTCTGAAGTCATTAATGTAGATCAAAGAATAATTAGGCTTTGGCAAGCATAAGGGGGTGTGATTAATCAGTCTGAACAGCATCCTTTTATCTCATAATCCCAACTGTTGAATCAGCCTGGCGTGGCCAGGCTGCAGGAAAGGACCCACACAATTGTTTTGTTCTTGCACAAAAGCATGGCGTGAGGAGGAAGCAAATCCATCCTTTTGTTTCTTACCTTTCTCAAAACTGAGGACTGGGGCCGAGTGTTTATAGCAAATCACAGATGCAGCACTGAGCAGAGAGTGAACCAGAGCACCCAGTTCTTTGTGACTGATGGACACCACCCACCACAGAGAAGTGGAGAATCCATGCAGTAAATTATCTTTTGAGGGCAGTCCTGTGCAATGAGACTGGTTCTCACTCCGTGTGTGTCAGAGAACACACCAGGACTTTCTTGCTCACTTACAGGAGTTTGCTTTGCTCTTTGAAACTTTTGTTTGCTCTTCATAGAAGCTTCCTGTACTTTTTGAAGACATCTATGCCATAGCTATGTAAAAAGCTACCTCTGCTTGCAGGTGGCCTATCAGTTCCTGGGATATAAATGTTGATAAATGCAAAGGGGAGAAAGTCAATGTTGTTAACATGATCCTGTGTCTATAGAACACCAGCAAGACTGTCTGGTATAAATGTGATCAGGGTTTGGCCTACAGAGACCTCCTCTGGTTTAATTACCTGGCAAGACCCAGAAATTCGCTATCAGCATTTTAAAATCCATTGATTAGATTAATCCAGAGGCAAAGAATCTGACCAGAATTTTTTTTAATTGACTTTACATGCTTCTGTTAAATAAGAGCACTCAGTCCTTCCCTGGGGAGGAGGCAGCCACTCAGGTGTCTTTTTTGTGAATCCCTGGAGAGAGCAGGGAAGAGCAGGTTCTTAAAATGTAAGGGGACTGTACAAGCCACTCACCAGGCAAAGAGAAAATGGGAAGAATTTTTTTCCTTCTGCCTTTTCTCCTGAAATGGTGCTCCTGAGAGAGCAGCAGGGTGCAGGATGGAGAGGCTGGAGCAGCAGCCCCTGCCCATCCCAGGGCTGCTGTCAGAGCCCCTCATGCAGAAACAAGGAAAGAAGATGTTACAGCAAGTAGGCAGCATTTTCCTAACAATATTATACTGTTTGTCTTCTTCACTTACATCAACATTTCAGTGAGAAAACAACAAAGCGTTTCCCTCCACCTAGCAGTAAAATATATCTCAAATAAAATGGGGCCAGTAATGCTTTTATTACCAAAGTATCTGCAGAACAAAGTGCTTACTTTCTCCTACTTATTTCTAAATCATATCCACACTAACTGTTGCATCCTTTTTCTGCATCCCTGACTGTGTGAGAGAAACTTGGGGAGAAATTACCTCAATAATGTCTTTCTAATCTTCCTTGTTTACAGCACACTTTTTGTTCAAAGTCATTATGACAGTCATGGAAGATTCTGAGTATGATGCAGTTATTGAATTTTAAATGAAAACTAAATTGGCTGTGGTAGAGGGGAAAAATATCTCATAACACAGTAATTTTTCCTCAGGGTACTGTTGCTACATTTTATTAGAAATAAGCAATTTTCACCATGTCTCCAAAATGTATAGTGCAGATAAATGTGAGATATTAATCTAAGGAAAAAAGGCTTTTACACGTATTTAATGCCAAATGGCTGTTTAAAGTTTGCATGTCTTCCACATTTTTCTGGAGTGCAGCAGAAACTATTTACCCATTTTACTGGAGTGAAACATATCTCAGTTCTCTGCACTGGTCAAAAGCCTCCTGTGGTGTCAGTGAGATGGGATTTAATTGAAAGGTCTGGAGGTTTTTTCTGCTTGGTTTCTGCAGAAAATGTTCCTCACTTCCCAAATTTCTTGATTTGGGAATGAGGAACATTATTTGTGTGTAGAAGGTATCAAGGTGCCTGTGTGGCTGCTAAACAAACCTGCCTGCAGGGCAGGTACCCCTTTTCCCATTCCAGCACCCTCCACCAGCCCCGAGGCTCTCAGGGGGGTTCTGCTGGCAAGGAGGCAAAGGGGAGGTGTTTGAGAAGATAAATATGGGGGTGAAATAAAAAGCACCTTCATCCCAGGGCTGCAGCCAGCTCTGTGAGGTGCACTCACAGGCTGGCTCTGTCAGCTGGCAGGGAATGGCTTGTCCCCAGCACAGCTCAGAGGCTGCCAGGAGGGAGCTGGGAGCAGCCCAGGGCCATGGGCAGGCCCCTGGGCACCCCCTGAACTCTCTGGGCACTCCCCTGAACCCTCTGGGCACCTCCCTGCCAGGGCCTGGAGAGCAGATCCCTGCAGCATCCTCCCTTCAGCCATTCCTTCCTTAGCCAGCAGCACTGGTGCCCTGGTTTTATGGGTTAAGATTTGCTTCGTTCCCGCAGCAGCTCTCAAGTCAGGCTGCAAACAGGAGCAATGTCCCAACCAGTGTTTAGTGAATTCTCATTAACCAGGATTAGTTCTTGCTCAGCTTCAGCTGCAGTTGCAGTTTGTCAGGCAGGGAGTGGATGTGAATGAATTGTTGCAGAGGAAGGGGTGTATTTCAGTAGTAGGGGTGTATTTCAGTAGCTGCAAAGTACAAATTAGTGTGGAAAATGCATCCACATGTGCTTGGTGGAGTCCATAAAGTCATGGTTTTACTCATCCTGGCCCTGAGCTGCTGCTGTGACCAGCCCAGAGCATTGTCCTTGTGCCCAGCCCTTGTGCTCGTGTCTCCTCTTTGTTTCATGGCTGTAGCTCACACTGGGAACCTAAACCCTCAGCAGGGTAAGGGCTCAGTTTGGTCAGAAAGACCAAAGTGGGCTTGACAGAGGATGCAGTTCTGGAGAAACCATGGTTTGCTTGGCCTCAGGTACCTTTGGCCTTTGGGAGGTAAAACCTGCATAGACAGAGTCCAAAATGAGTGCTAGAGGCATGTCAGGGGAGTGCAGACAGAGGATTCTGTAACATCCTCACCCATTTGCAGAAAATCTGGTTTGGATTTCAAATTTTCACACTTCTGCCAGGATGCTAAAATAGAAATTCCAGGGAGGTTTGCAAGCAAGCTCGCAGCAAACCTCACACTAAGTGAGCTAATTCAATTTATCAGTCCTGGTCGGGTGCTGGCACCAGAGAACATTTAGAACTGAACACAAGTCTCTTTCCAGATTAATCACAAGCTGTTATATTTTTATGATTTAGTGGTGTTGTTTATGACTAACATTTATGGAAGATAACTAGTAAATTTTCAATAAAAGCTTTTCACCTCAAGCTAAGATTATAACAATTTTAGGGATAATTGGGCAACTGTTGAATTCAAAAGCTGATAAATATAGGGAGATTTTCAAAACTGTTTATTGCCTACTGACTTAATGGCAGGTTAGACTGCCAGATGCATCTCTCTGTGATGAATGTATGGCTTGCTAAAAATAATATTGTTGTTCATCATTTGAAATATATGGCAGCCTGTAAGCAAATGAGAGGGGTCCTCTCCAATTTCAAATTAAATCAGTTGTGAAAAGCATTTCCTAATTAACAAGGCTTCATTTTAGAGCAAATAACAAAATCCCTTATAGTATACATTTCAATCTTCTGTGTTTTCTCTTTGTAAATATGCCATCTTTTGTTGCTTTGCTTCCCATGTTGTCTGTTTGGCCTTCATAAACTGAAATGGGAGAGGTGTGAGTTAACAAAAATTATGAAAAAAATATGTGTACCTCACTATATGATCTGTGAGCTGTCTACAGAGGCAGAAAGGAAAGACAACCTTACAGCCATCATGGCTAAAGAGTGTTACAGTAATCTGCATCAGCCTAGAAAAATATTTATAGTAAACAGGTTGAAAAAGGTCAAAAATCTCTGTTCTAAGGGAAAACTTTATCCCCTCTCCCTCCCAAATGGAATTTCATGATGTTTGCATTTTGCTCTCAAATTTCCTGTGGAAGTGCTTGAATTTCAGTACAATTGCTGTTTACAGTAATTTAACACAAAAGCACTCTTCAGAATTCTTCTGCATGTGCATGGGTGCAGTTTTGTTGAAGTCTATCCTCCACTTAATGATCTTTTAATTAATTGTTTCCTGGTTTTCAGCTTTGCATTGACTGCCACACATTCAATCTTGGCTTCATATTTTGGACAAACTCTGCAGTAAATAGTGTTTCAATTTCTACACAGGGAGTGTAAACGTAATTCTCATTTCCAGCATCATTCAAATGCCCACATAACTCTTATCCCTGTGAAAGTAAATTGAATCTGTCACGTCATCTTCTATGGCAGCCTGATTCTTGGGAACAAAAGATATTGCAGCTGACAGATGGAGCCACACACTACATAATTAAGTCTCCAGTGTGTGTCAGCTGCAGCCTTTCAGACACAATTAGAGTCTGACCAGTTCACCCATTTAGGTACTTTAAATAAAAACAAAAAATATCCCTTTGGTGGATGTGGAGGTTTCTGTTTAAAAAAAAAAAATGAACTCCAAAATGCATTAAACAGAAAAAAAATAGGATTTTGTTCATTGCCAGACCTTCCAGTGATAAAAATTGATAAAGGTCTTTAAATCCTCGTTTTACCTCCTTTTCTTTTGCATTTATTATGTCCTTAGTGTAGCTAAGCATAAACTCTTCTCAGTGGGGAGGATCATGGAAGCAATGGATAGAAAACACATTTTCTTTAGAAAACTGGCTTCAGGAACACCCAGCTGTGCAGGAGATACAATCACATTGGGTTTGTAACAGAAGATTGTAAAACTTGGGCAGAACTATGAAACAGAAAACTTTAAGGAAAGACAAAAGGCATGAAGTGGTGTGTGATGCATCCAGAATTAAAGATGAGCCTGATGCACAACCTTGTGATCTGGCCTCAGCATCTGCCACCTCTGGGATCTCCATGTTTCTGTGACTTTTCCTCACAAAGACAAATGGAGAAGAGATTTTGGATAATCTGCTCCACTCCTGGGAAGGGATCAGGTGCCTTACACCCATCACCTCTGCACACCTGAGGTGCTTTGGTTTGTAAGAACCCTGAGCAACACCAGATCTCAGTGTTCTCCTGTGGTTTTAACCTCCAAAGCTGATTCCATCTTTTCTGACACACACTCCTTTGTTCAGTCTTTCTTCCCTCCCTAAAACACACCCAGCAGTTGCCTGACAGTCCTTACACTGATGCACCAGCAGCAGCTCACAGAGTTACAGCTGCTTCCTCACATTCTTTTTTTGCTTTTTAGGTATGTTTTGTTTCATTAGAGAGAAGTTCCATGCTGCTTTTATTACTCTGACTACTAATGAAGGATAAGCTTATTAATTCAGAAGTTTTAATTAAATCACTTGCAGAGGGACCTGCTTGGCATGAAAATATATTCAGTGTGTGACTGAAAGGAGCCCCTGGTGGTGCAACCTTCCTTGCTGACCATCCACACTGGACACTTGTATTCCAAAGCAGCCTTGGTGAGGAGGTCAGGAGGCAGGAGACACAGGGGTGCACTTCCCAAATGAAGGTCTTCAACCACCAGGGCAGAATTTCAGCTTTCAGCAGACATCTAAAAGCTAAAATTTAGCTTTTATGTCTAAATGTAGAAAAACAGGTTGCCAAGAATGTCAGTCAACTTTTCCTACAAAACCCGGCTAAAATGGGCTGGGATGCCTCATAGTTGATCCTATTGGGTTACTGCTTTAGGCTAGGGAGTCACTTCTAGCAGTTTAAATTAGGACTGGAGTGAAATTTATTCACTCCATTCGAGCCTGAAATCTCCAGAAAGCACATGCACCTCTGTAGTACTTCTGCATTGAGAAGACCCAGGACTTGGTTTGCCTCTATGGCTTATATCAGATAGACTTGATTTTAAGAAATAAATGTTTCCTTGGGGAAAAAAAAATTAAGCTACTTTCTTATTCTGGGAACTCTGGTGAGTATGGCCTTTGACTTCCCTCTTTCATGCTCCCTGCCCCAGTCTGGCATAGATTTACAAAATTGATTTAAAGACTGATATTTCTCATCCCACCCCCAAAGTAACCAAGTTACAAAAGGTTTTCCCCTGATAAAATGCATTCTTGAGAATGCCATCACCCCAGGTGGACTCAGGCAGGAAATATTTTTCCTTGCAGCCAACAAAAGAATAAGAAAAGACAGAGAAAAATTCCTGACTTCATTTATCAGACTTCACCCTGTTGCTTCCTTTGGCCCATGCCTCTCAGTTCTGCATTGCTGTTTGAGTTTGCACAGTCCTGGCCCTGACAGGGCTGTCGTGCTGGGAGGGTCTGGTTTGGATCTTGGACACTGGTGTAAGGCAGGAGAAACCCCCCAGGCAGGAGCTGGTCACTGCAAATCCAACTAAAAGCTGTAACAGCCACCATCCATCAGGTGGAAAACCTGGAGAGAGCAAATGCTCTTATCTCAAACGCTGAATTTACAGTAATTAACAATTGTAAATGCAATTGCAGTGTATTATAGGCTGTTCTTTCTATGATTGTGGGGAATGGAAGTTAATGGAAATACACTTGATAATAGTTGTTGGCTGAAGGGCTCCCATTAGCTGATCCAGTACCTCCAAATGCACACTTAGGTAGAAATGCTGTAGATGAATCTGCAAGAAATTAACTGGGGTTTTTGGTTGGTTTTGTCATTGAGAGAGATAATAAAGATGTTTCTCAGTAGGCTCAGCTGGGATATTACTGCTGTTTGTACAGCCAATGTTTTGTTGGAGATGAAGAGCTGTGTATAAACTTGTTCACTACCAGAAACCTGACAAGCACTGAGCTAATATCATGTCAACAACAAACTGGGGGTAATGCCTTTCCTCTCCTTCTAATAGATTTTTCCTTACATATAATCATAAGCAATATTAAAAAATTACAATGGGGGTAAAAAAATGGCCTCTGGAAGGTGTCTGCTCTCTGTGATTCAGTTTATCTGACTCGAGGTATCAAGTGCAGAGAAGATGAAAACAATTTGTTTGGGGATTACCTTCAGAAAGAAACTTGATAATCAGTCCAGTGAGTAGCTGCTGCATTTGCCTGCTACCCTCTTGCCTAGAAACTGTTGTTGAATGCAATGAAATTATTGTGTCCAGGGGTGGGGAGTGAAGGAGAGCTCATTGCTCATGGAGCTGCCTCTGCTTCCCTGTGCAGAAGTGTCAGCAGCCACTTAGCAGGGCTGTTAATTGGATCTACAGTCACTGACCACTTAATGCTCTTTGGGTTTTTTGTCCTTAGGGAAACATAAACACATAGCACAAACAGGGAAGTTTAATGCACAGACCAGTTTAGTCCTCAGAAAATGCTTAGTGCATCTTCAACACAACATGGCAATCAAAGGCACACGTATAATTATGTTTTATAAAGATTTTATAGGAATGGCCGGAATAATATTAATGATGTGTGAACTTAGGTGACAAGACTTGATTTATGTTTCAGGCAATTACATTCTACAAGCTGAAGTAGAGAACAGAGGTAATTAACAAGAATAATGAAAGCACTACCTTCCCCTAAATCACTGTTAAAAAAGAGTAAATAATAGAAGACAAAGGGATTATGAGTCAAGTTGTGTCGTTATTCATCAATTTTAGAGCAGAATGGTGGGTTTAATTAGTGAAATGGCATAGCACTTTCTTGGTGCTTTTCAAGTAGTCTCCAAGCTCTTCTATCACTGGGAGCAAACATCTGATTGAATGCAAATGGCAGTGATTGCCTTCTCCACACTCCTGATCAGGGAAGGAAATTTCCTTTTGTGCTCCTCTGAATGAAGCAAAGGAAATGATGAGTGGCCAGGCTGGACTGGGGAGTTTTGCAATCCTGATTGCAGGCGAGGGTCTCCCTAATCTGCAAAGGATGAAAGCTCCCACTTCTCCAGCAGTTCCAGTTTTCTGAGTTGTTCTGTTCCAGTGTTTAATCTGCAATGCTTTGTGGATAAGAAAGCAAATCGGTCTCCACTGTAAGGACCCTTATCTATTAATTAATTTTGCCTTGTCTGATCCCAGGAGAAGACATTTCTCATGCCAAGCTGATGCAGAATTGCAGTGCCACGAGCAGCAGGAGCCCGTGAGGATAAGCACAATGTGCCTGCTCAGACAGCAGAGGGCAAGAGCTGCCACAGTCCCAGAGCAGGGTCAAAAACTGGCAAAATACCCAGCAAAGTTTCCTGTTGCAATATTTTAGCTGATACAAGGACTGTTCCTTTGGAAGTTGTTTTATATTCTATTCATTCCTCTGAGGGCTGAGCAAACATGGACTGAAAAAGTGACTGACTGAAGAGAAGGCTTTTTTCATCCTGATCAGCTTGGGCACTGATTTTGACTGGCTTTACAGACTGAGGGATAAGATAGTTGCTACTTGTAGATGCATTTGATCTCTCATTGCCAGGAGGACATGCTGCCATTCCGATAAGGAAAAGCAGCACTGAGTTATTTCTCCATTCACAGAACACAAATCTGGTTCTGCAAGCAGTTTGCCAGACGTGATATCAATCAGTACAGCCTCTTTGCTAATCCCCAGTCGAGGGCCAGGACAAGGGTAATGCAGGAGATCCTTTGTGAAGAGGTTCAATATTTTCTTGTGCACCGAGTCAGGGAAAAATCTCTGTGGTTCAGAAGCAGCACTGACTGACCAGAATCGTGTAGCAGCCCTTTGGGTTGAAGGCCTCAAGAAATTGGACTTCCCAAACCTTTTTAGATCTGACTGAATTAGAAACTTAGCCTGAAAAAGATATTTTGTGCTGGTTGACTTTAAAACCCCCAACAAACAAACAAAAAAAAAAAACCCACACAAGAAGAGAAATAATTGTCATCATTACAGAAAGCTAAATCAAACTCTGTACATCTCAACTCTTTACAGCCCAAAACCCAGATGCAAGTTCTGATATTAGGCTTCCTCCACATCCTCAACTGGCAGGCAGCACCATATTTTAAAAGGAAAATACAGAAGGTTTGCTCTGTTTTTCAGAGCCTGGTCCTTGCACAAAGGCTCTCTGAGCTCGGTGTGACTGCACGGGGGTGAGAGTGGCTCTGCAGCAGCACAGGTGACATCTGTCCTGCAGCTGACACAAGCCCAGTGCAAACCTGAGCTGCCTCAGACCTGTACTGCCAGCGTGTGACACAGTCAGAGCTCCACAGAGGCAAACAGCTTTTTCTGGTGTCCTGCCTCATTGGAAACTGGCCAAGAGAAGCTGCTCCTCTGGCAAAATCCTGGCTCGCTGAAAGAAAAGCACATTATGAAACTGCCTGTTTTGAAGAAATAAGGCAACTTTCAATTTGAGCTTCTTGGAAATTAACACAACAATTTTTTCTTCAGGAAAAAAGCAAATATTTTCTTGGGGTTTAATATTTGAACTTGGTATGAATGTGTATATAGTGCACAATGTACAAAAGTGTTGTCCAATTTCAATGACAGATTTCTTTCTTGATTGAAACACAATGTTTCAGTGGTCTGAAAATTAGTCTGAAGTATTTTAACTTACAGCAAAAAAAAATACAAACACAGCAAGTCATGTGACAGTTTCATGGAAAACAGGAATTCTGATTTCAGTTTAGACAGGACTGCATTGGCTACTTTGAGTTTCAGTCCTAATGGATAAAAGCATAACAAGAATTTTCCTGGAAATCCTTGGAATTTCAGTCTGTGAGGGGCAGATTCTTATTCTTCGTGTTCACCCCCTTTTTTGCCTGTGTCTGGGCTTGGGGAGTGAAGCAGAGCCATTTTAAAGATGCCACTGAAAATCAGGGGAGGGAAGAAGTGCTCCAAGGCTTGTAGTGGGTGTGTGGAGGGAGGGGGGAATTTTAAACAGGATTTAATGGAGCTGGGAGCTGGGTTATTTAAAACTGGTGCAAAGATCCTTTGTATTGACAATTCACTGTATGAGCCATAAACTCTTCACTCTGTGCCTATAAAAGATGAAAGGACCAATTACTTATTGAGGCATTAAACACCCAGGGGACAAAGATGCCTGTCTAGCAATAGTAAACATATTGACTGAAACCTATTTGAATTTCAAATTGCCAAATGTCCCGATTTTTTAAAAGCTTCCTATGATAACCAAGGTCTGGAAAGTCAATTGAAACTTAATTCTCCTGGATATCTCATGGGGGGAAAGTACATGAATCTGGACAGATTCAATTATTTAATTTTAATGAAAAAATAGATAGCTGCTTTATAATTTCCTTATAGAGCCATAGATGGGCACTCAGCTCCTTTTTCTAAGATGTTATCCTGGGATAAATGACAACAGTGGTTTGGCAAACACAGCTTGCCAAGAGGTTTATGTCCTAGGGTTTTCTGCTTTCTCTTGTCCTTAGATCTTTTTTCTCTCCACCTGGGACCAGGACTCTCTGCTATGCCAGCCCACTCCAGAGGAGCATTTCCTCCCTGCCCAGGGACAGCACAGGTGGAATTTATAAAGCATTGCCCAGGGGACCTGTTGGAGGATGCTGAACATCCCCACACTGCACAAGGACACGTTTCCTGTCTCATTTATTGGAAAGACTCTCACAAAGCAAATCAGCTACAGGCCAATGCTGCTGCTGCTGAGATGCCCTGTGGCTGACACAGGACAAAGTCAGTCCTGATAGCAAGTGTGGAAAAACAGCCACTGGCCATGTCCTGGAATCCCCCACCCTCAGATGCTCCTGGGACTGGCCATGATCATCAGCCTGATCGACTTGCCATCAGCTCTTGCCAGGAGGCAGCTGGGCAGAGCTCATCGAATTAAAAGTTACAGCTAACTCCCCCTGCCTCGCACTGCTCTCACCACATTCATTAGCAGAACAGCTCATTGTATTTAATTGCCATTACTCTGAATACCAGTGGAGTTAATTACTTGCTCTGTATGGGCAGCGCTGCCTGAAACGTTGACTCCACATAAACCCATTAAAACAATTAGTGCAGTGTAATTGTGGGTATTTACTGTTGGATTCATTTTCCTTTTGTTTTTACTGTAATGTCATACACAGAGCAAAGGTCCACAGCAGCAGCAGGGCTGTTATCAAAAACTCAGAGGAGTTTATCCTCCTCTTTATATGCTCTGCACACATGGAGGGAGCATCCCTAATCATAACAGCTGCTGTGTGCGTAGTGCTGGGCAGGAGAGGCAGCACTGCACCCCTGTCCTTGACCTTGGCATAATAAAGCTTTTGTCAGATGCAGCCAACAAGAGCAACTCAGTACTTCTGTCTGAGCAAAACTGGTGTTTGTTGTTGCTTTTGTTCCAGCAGAAGCTGGTTACAGGAGGATGAGTGGCTGCATATCAGCATCCTGTGGAAGAGATTCCATCTCCGCCCTTTGTTTCGGGTGGTTTCTGTTGGGATTCCCATCATGCAGTCATTTTTATGTATTCCATTTTCTCTCTGTCTTGGTGTACAATCATAAATGAAGGCAAGCATTTATCACCACAGCAGCTTTAAATAACAAATGCTTGATGAATTTACTCTCAGCTGGCCGGAAGCAATACTGTGATTGCAGCGTTTTATAATCATCAAGACTTGTTTCTCTAAGCTGAATTAATTTGCATGGGCAATGTGTTATTAACAAAGTTGCTGGTAACTGGTGTGTACAAGCACACTGTGGGAGAGGACTCTTTCTGCCTGTGCTTTCGTTGGGCAAACTTAACCTTGTGTGGTGTTTTAAATGGATGGGTGAAGAATTGTACCCAAGGGAAAGGTTTGAAGTGAGTGCAAGGATTCTGACTCCATGTGGGACAGATCCTGCAGAGCCAGGCCTTGTCTCTGGCCATACAGGACATTCCTATATTACTGTCACACCTCTCTCCAGCCAGGGTCTTACAGGACAGTAAATCCAGCACTAGGGTTTGTACTGCCAAGTCAAAAAATACAGACAGAAACATTTTTCTTGCAAAAATTCAATCCATTGCTCAAGAGTATTCAAAAATTCTTGGTGTACCAACACATCAGGTATCACCTGTCCTTCATGCAGCCAGAATAAACCAGTTGATGCTGTAGATCATGTCTGGGGATGCATTGACCGGAATAAACTCCTTGTTTACACTTCTCTAAACCTAGTATTTACACTTTGGTGGGCTGGTAGCTTATGGATCTGGAAGGATGCTCCAGATATTTGCTTCAGTAGCTGACATGTGGCCAGCATGTGTTCTGACTTCCTCAGATTACTTCTTTTTAAGATGGTGGAAGGTTTCTCCATCATGTCTGGGGGTGGATTTTTGTGCCTTCAGCAGAAGCTTCAGTCATTCCTTTCCGTGAAGGTTCTTAAATGCTTCTCACAATTATTTTAAGTGGAGGGCACTGTTTACACTTCCCAGTCTCAATGAGGTTTCTGCAGCTCATTGTGGTATTTATTGCTGTATTAATTGCTCATGCACAAAGGCTTGTGGTGGTGTGCAAAATGCTAATGATGGATCCTAATGACTGTGCACCTCCCTCTCCTTCTCTGGTCGGTGCTTTATTGATGTATTCATTAAACTGCCTGAGCAGCAAGGCTGGATGCACATACCAAAACATTTCCTTTTCATCGGAGAAAAAGACAGACCCTGAGAGAAATTGGTGGTTGGAAGATGCCAGACAGTTATCTCTGAAGGATGAACAAAGGCACTGTGAATAATCATGTAAAAACTGACAGTCAGAGTGAGAGGCTGTGCCTCACAGAGAGAGGGAGGTGTGGCAGCATGTTAAAGGGCAATTTTTGCATTTTTGAGAAACTTGTCTGGAAATGGGTCCTGATCTTGTAGAGATGCTAGGAGATAATCATATGGACATGGAGCACATTGTCTTTGAGGGAAGATGCAGTGGGTTTGATGTTTCTGTGTATTTGTAAAGGACTGCACACACATGGAATTGAGCTAATGATCCTGGAGTGTGTCCCCTAGGAGAGCTCCCTCTTTGCCTCAGGATGGAGACACTGGCCCATACCAGCTTTAATAATTTATTTTTATTTATTTCCTTGAGTATGTTGAGAGGAAGGTGATGAGGAAAGGCCATGGGCAGCTTTGGGTGCATCCCTGTAGAGTTTTCCAACAAGAGGCATTTCAGAGCCTCTTACAACAGAAGTATCATAACCTCCACATGCCAAAGGAGAAACCAAGGCACAAAGGCATTCAGGAGATGAGAAAAGGGTTAGGTGTCCCAAGACTTCAGTGTTTTGTCAACCCCCTTCACTGTTGACTTTAAACTGTGTGTCCATCTTTCTTTCTTCATTCCAGGGAGGTACAGGGGAGAAGGCAGTGATGTCACACCATCTTTGTCAGCATCACAAAACACACACTTATAGAACAACATCTATAACATTATAAAATAATGTAAAATATTATATAAAATATAAAATACTGTTATAAAATAACAACATTTTTTCAGTTCCCGAGTTTATGCCAGAGCTCTGTAGAAATAATTGATTAGGTTTCAATTTATGCTCAGAATGGTAACTGACATGGTAGCAAATGTGTTCATTGATATCTAATTCGGTGTGGCTAATTTCCTCAATGCCAGCTAAATGCCTGGGTATTTCTTATCACATTAAGGTATTATCTGAATCTTGTTGCACATTTGTTCAGTGCTTCTGTAGCCATGACTTAATTACATGGCAACTGACTTTATACCCTGGCATGGAAGGATTGCTGCTCAGGTGGTTTCCTCTAGATAAACAATAGATAATTGCCATGCTCCTACTTTAATTAATGTGAATTATAAGATTATTTGAATGATCTTGGGTCCAGCCTTGGTTAGACACAGATCACCTCTCCAGCCATGCTGAGCTCCCACAGCACTGAAGTTTTCAGAGCAGGTTTTCACTCAGCTCTACAGAAATTGGGACTTTTGCATAGGAAAATACTGTCCCTCAGCCTGAGGGAATGACACACACAAAACAATATTTAAAATTTTACTCCTTTGGCAATGTTGTCAGTCTGCGTCTCGCAGGAGAAAGACAGGACCGCGCGGACAGGGAAAAGGGAGATGTTTATTGAAGGAGCGTCGGGCGCGGACAAAAAAGCTTGCTCGGCAAGGTCTTATAACTAGAACACAGCGACCAATCTAAAATTTTGAGAGGAGGGAATAACGCATAACAAACAGCTCAGATGTCCAGTGTAAATAAATTAGGGGTTGAATCCTGACCTCTAAACCAATCATTCAATGTCCAGGCCAGAATGTTCTGGATGAGTGGGCAAGGACCCTGAATAACAGACAGGCAGTTAGGGAGGAATTTAGGAAAGATAAAGTGTAGCTGACGGGACAATTCAGAAGAGGGAGAGAGAGAAAGCCCGGGCAGAACCATAAACAGAATGGGGGGTACAGGAATAAACCAACTTAAAACTAATGCACCCCTACATGGCAAGAATTCCCTACCCCCAACCCTCAGAGGCCATGCAGCACAATCCTGCACTGTGTGACCTACTTGAAACAAGTGGGAGTCAATATCTATTAACTTCTCTCTGTTCTGTAAGTCAATGCCTTGTCTTTAAAGCAGTTGTTTCCCTCTCCAGGCTGCACAGCTCATGATCAGAGGAAAAAGGGAATTTTCTCACCTCCATCCCTCGATGCTCTTTCCCATTAATGCAGCCAGGTGAGGGGAGGTTCCCAAAACCAGCCAGGAAAGGCAGAGAAGCAAGAAGGGGATGTGGGGGCACCTCTGGGTGAACAAATCTGGTTTTCTGGTGTGCAGGAAGCTTGTGTCAGGATTCAGCTCTGGGTGTGTGGCACAGCCTTGTGAGCAGAGTGAAGGGAACGCTCATGGAGTCAGAAATGCTGGGGGAAAAACAGAAGTGATCCTTCAAGATACCTAAATAACAATTTGTGACTCAAGTGAAATGCTCTCATTAGGCCCTCTGGAGGAGAATTTGGCATTTCCTGTGCCACCTGCAATATTAAAAGAAAATGCTGCTGACTTCTGCATTGTCTCCTGAAAGGCACAGGGGATGACAGAAATGTAATTAAATTACCTGCAGCATTCATCTGTTGTCATAGCAGCCCTCACAATGAATATAACGATAATTTCATCTGTAGCTTAGCTTAATGCAGTTTTGCCTACAGCAGCCAGAAGACAGTTTGCTATTCCACATCTGCCAGAGTCCAAGGGTTTCCATTTCAGTGGTCTGGAGTGGAGTAAAATCACAGATGGAGGCTTTGCTGCACTTCCCCAACATCAGGCAGCACCCACGACCTGTGAGGGATCTCGTGTGATCCAGGAGCTCAGATTAGATGATTATATTTTCTTCTAGCCTTAAAAGTCTCAGAATCACTGCCTCAATTTATAGGCAGGTAACAGAAGCACAGTGAAGTGTTCTTCCCATCTCAATCAAGCCCACCAAGAAGCTCTGGCTGTGCTCTACACACGTCCTTAATTTCCCTGGAGGAGTTTCAGGCTGGACATGTGGAGCACAGAGAGGACACAGCAGTTTTGGCACTGATGTAGGGCACAGCAGACAGGGTAGAATTAATCTTTTCTTTATTTTTAACTTGCCAAGGAGTATGTTTTAAACTGAGACATTATTGATGGACCCAGGTGGCTCCAGGCACCTCCTGATTCTCTCTTGCTAAAAGTGGGATGAGCTCAATGCCCTGCAGGGCAGTGATCCCCATCTCTGTGCTGAGGGTGAGGGGACAGCAAACTGTCTCTGTCCAAGGGCTAAAGGACTGAATTATCCTGGACACCTGCACAATGTCTAATACCTAAAGGTAGATCATCCATTTAGTCCAAGAAAAGGTAACAGGCTACTCCTAATTTCTATGGCTTATCCTTCTTTGGATATGAAGGAGCTTGTCATTGATTTATCACTGTAAGGAATTTCAGAAAACCTTGCTTTACTTGCTGATATTCAGTTCTGTTTTATTTTTGCTATTTATCTCTACTTTCTTCCAGGAATGACTGCCATTTACCACCTTTCTCAATTAAGCAGTCCCATAATTCAGTTATGTAGCAATAATATTTCAAGAGAACAATTAAAAACAAGCCAAGAGTAGAAGAATGTGATAAATGAGACATACAGCATCTGCAACAAATATGTAGCTCCACCCAATACACCTGGGAAATATCTCCTTCTTTTTGCTTCTATCCACTCCATTCCTGTTTGGGGAGGTTTAGGGAGCCAAGGTTCATCCTGCAATGACTTGTTTTTATCTCACATATTCAGGAATGTACAAGTTGAAGAGTTCTAAATACCGTGTGAAGAAAGGGTAACTTGTGCATGGCCAAGATAAGCTGATGTGTGAGCTGAGCCTTGCCTGAGCCTGGTGCATGGAATATTCCTCCTTCAGGCAAGCTCTGCTCAGAGCTGGGGAGTTTTCTCTCTCTCCAGAAACTGTGCATAATGACCTTCCCAGGCTGAACAGTGCTAAAAGGAGTTGTTGCAAATTCCTTATGCGTTGTAATTTTCCTTTTCCCTCTATGAATAGACCTAATAACACAGCCACATGCACAGTGCCTCACCTCTGATGCTCTCACTTGCTTTACCCAGTGCATAAACAGCATTTATTCCTGTTTTACTGATGAGGTAGGAGGGATGGCAGCAGCAGGAGAGGCAAGTGTCTCTCAGCAAGAGTGAGATGTGCCTTTGCCATGCTGGATCATGCCAAGCAGTACTGTCTGAGATCTTGGTAAGCATCAAATAAATGTCGAAGGCAGGTCTTGCTGAGGGGCCATCAGTCAGTGCCTGCAGTGCAGAGCTGTGAAACCCAACCCCTGGTACTTGGCCACCAAGCTCTGGAGTCAAAGGATTTGCTCTGAGTTGCAATGCAGGGCTGGAAATTCTGAAAAAATCTCCAGGGGCTCAGCCACCAGGCCCTGGTTCACCTGCAGATACCTGATTTTCCTGTGATCCACGTGTTCTTTTGGAAAAGCTCCAGTTTATCCTTTGGAGAATATTACAGCTTGAAATCAATTCAATTTGACTGAAATCACCCACCCTGAGAGGCACCAGCAGGTTTGTCCCACAGCTCTCAGGGGCTTTGGTCTCATTGGGCTACAACCTTTGAGCATCACCCTGCTACAGGGAATGGGGGAAAGGGTGGAACCATCTCCTTCCCAGCCCCAGGAATCCTTGGCTGATGGGTTTACAACCTGTTTGGGAGCACTGGAAATGCTCCATGTTCCAGGGTTCCACAAAGGATGCTGCTGCTGAGAAAGGATTGAATGGCACCAGTATTTCTGATCTGACACAAAAATGAGATTGGTTGTGAAGAAGTACATTAAAGACAGTTTTAAAGATCCAGCAGTAAATATGCTGAAGGTCATGGGACATCACAAGTTAATAAACTCAACTGGATAATTTAATTCAGCACAAAGAACTCGTCTGTGTGCACTGAATAGGAGGTAAGAGTTTGACATGACGAGATGGAAAAAGCTTTGTTATCCTCTTGTCTTGCCAGGATTTGCTTCAATTACACCAAAGAATGTTACTTCATTCTTGCCCTAATAACACTGTAGAGGAAATTAAATTACTCATATATAACAAAAGTGAACTGATTTTGACATCTCTTCTAGGCAAACCTCCTGCTGTATTAGCTCCTAAGCACATTCTCCCTCACTTAAGGTCTCATGCATATTTATGATTATCACTCATAGTAAATATAAGCACTTTGTGAGAACACAAATTAACTGCAGGATGTAATGGAGGTTGCCAAGGGTGGTTTTTATTGTTGACTGTGACATGAAGCCTGCAATATGGGCACTATAATGGATGGATCGTGAGGCATGGAGAAATAATCCCATCACAGAGTGCTCTGAAATCAGAAACCACAACAGCAAAACCAGTGCCACTCCAACCTCAGGCTGGTTCTACTGTGCTTTTACTAAATTTCACTTTGAAAGGAGCTCTGCTTTAGCTTGAAATCTTTTCTTTATATTTTTATAACTCATCGATTAGTGAAAATAATTAAAGGTTGTAGAGCTAAGAAGGAATTCATTTCATTTTTAAGGCTGACAGACCTTAGCCTTTGGTTTTAGCTGGATTAATAATGGTGGGTTGTCTCTGTTGCAATGGCTCTTTCTTAGAGTTTGATTGCTTTTTCATTACATTAGCTAGCTAGCTTTTGGAAAGATTTTATACAGTAAATTTAGCCTCTAGAAATAAACCTCACAACCTTTCAACTAAGGTTGAACCCTGCAAGGCAGAGACCATTGCATCAGTGATGGCTCTTGCAGGCTTTCATTAGGAGGAAGCTGGCACATCATGAAAAATACAGAATTTAAAACAAAGGAGCCTTATTTTAAAAAAACATTATTTCTCCCAGCCCATTCCAAGTGCAGCTGTCAGCCTTTGCTCTCTCAGAAAAGCAGAGAAGTTCTCTCTTGTTCTCTCTTATCTGACCTTTAACTGGGCTCCTGTCTGGAACCTGCCCATGCCAGGGCTCTGCCAGGAGCAGGTTCAGTCTGGAGGTGGATGCAGGTGGATTTCACCTCCCAGAATCTCATGTCCTGACAGTGAGAGCCTTTTTGGAGATGGACATTCCTGCAGTTTTTTCCATAACTTCTGTCTGGAGCCTCAGGTTCTTCCCTTGAAGCGGGGGTGGAGTTTTAAGGGGCTTTACTGAGCTTTTTGTTTTAAACTCAGTAAAAGAACACAGACTTTGTGCAGGGCAGGAAAGAGGCCAGTGGGAGCAGCTCTGCCTGCCTTCCCCTGGGGATGGATGTCTGAGGGAGCCAGGGACAAGTCCTCTTTAGGCTGTGAAGGATGTCCCCATGCACGGGAGCACACTGCTGCTCCCAGGGTGAGCACAGGAACAGATCAGAGCAGGCAGCACAAGCATTGCAGGGAGGGGACAAAGGGAGCTGAGCTTCCACTGAAATTGGCAACATCTGCTCCACCCATGAGAAAAGCAGGAGGAAAATGGTGGCAGATGTGCCTGGGTTAAGTGCAAGCTCTCCTTGCTGCAGCTGAGCACAGCACACAGGGCAGGGCAGCAGAGCCTGCAGCTGCTGCACCCACAGCTCTGCTCATGCCAGGGAAAAACCCTCCTCATGCTGCCTCCAAACGAGAATTCCAAATCCAAGAGTTACATTAGGCAGTTACAAAAATAAATTAAATACAGGGACTAATAGCGGAATTTCTTCTTAATTTGCCCATCATCACTTTTGTTTCTGAAGCAAAATGAGGCTGGCATGGAGATGATGGGGAACACAGCATTGAAATGACACTTACAGCATCCCAGAGGACCATTGAAAGCAACAAAAAAACTGGTGATGTCCTTAAAGACTGCAGATGGTTTCTTCAAGGTGAATAATTTTATTGTTTATTGCCTGCTCTGTGTACTGCAAGGAATGACATTTAAGAAACTGCTCAAAGATGTTTTTTCAAGGCACAAAGCAAACATTTAGGAGCCAAATTATCCATACCAGTGACTGTGTCATCTCCAGAGCTTGGAGCTTGGCTTAGAGGCACATAATAGTTTTGGGACAGTGAACTCTTAGAAGGCATGGAATACAGGTCAGATTTGTGTTTCTACAAAAATATAAAAATCTTGGAACTGAACTGCTTTTACATGGCATGTAAAGATACACCCTGTGAGGGAAAAAAGTGTTCTTATAAAAGCAGGTGATACTAGGAAGCTTTTATTATACAGCTTTTTCATTTTTCAGAAGAATTAAATAGCATTCACAAGCTCTTCTTTTCCAAGATATTTCAAAGGTTCCAGATCTGACCAAAAAGAGATTATATAGTACAGTCATATTTGGAAAGTGTCCTTAAACCCCTTGTAAGCTTGTGTTCAAGATTTCATCAGCAGTAAAGATTTAAATACATTCTATTTGGCCAAAAATTCCACTTCATTTTCAGGCTTGGATTGTTTGGGTTTTTTTTCATTTTTCCTCTTCATCTTCTCCCTTCAACTCCTGTCCCAACAGATATCTGTCACTTCTCCAGGAGATGTTAACACCAAATAGAAATTCAAGTGTGACCTTTTCCACAGGTAAAAAATTTATTGCTCATTAGTGCAAACTGGTTTGAGACTGCACCTCTCTGCTGCCCAGTCCAAAGCTTCTGCTGCCATGGCTCTGACCATTTGTTCTGATTCCTTCAGATTTGAAGCCTGTAAAGCAAGAACATATTTTGTGAGGGAAAAAAAACCCACACTCTCTGAAGGCAGAAGAAAGAAAATATCTGTTTATAACCCTTTGGTTTGGCTCTGGGGGTTTTTTCTTTTTTTTTTTTTTTCAGTTACTTGTGGAAGGATGGTGAAAAGGTCACAGCAGAATTGCAGGACAAAGATGTCCACAGACCAGCTGTGCAAGCTGTTTTCAAAGCACATTTTTGGGACAAAAATATAAAATATAATCAAAGCAACAACTTTGCTTTTCTTTTACCTGAAAGGCCATGTAAAATTTGAGCCTTTAGAAGGATTGAGGGAGATGCAGCCCCCTGGACCAGGCAGAGCATCACCTGTGACAGCTCCAGACTCCTCACCCATGGGGAAAGAGAGCTGCACCTTGGGAGAGACAGGGTATTCTTTGTTACATTTGGGTTTTTTTTTTTAATTTAGACCTGTCTTTTTGTTTTTCCAACACAAAAAGGGAGCTTCTCTTGCAGCTGAAAGCCTGGGCAAATAAATATCCATGTGCTCAGAGGAATCTGTGAGCTGTTAAATGAAGAAGCAGCAGCAGGAAGGCAGAGAAGGCAGGAAAGCAGAGTGGGTTTGGGGTGTTATTTTCATTTTTACTCTCAGTGCAGGCCTGGAGTAGGGGATTGGCAGCTGGGAATGAGTCAAGCAGAAGCCAGCCCTGAACAGCTGGCTGGTGAAAATTAGTTGGGGAAACACTGTTAAATCCAATAAGCAGGCACATGAAACCTGGACCAGAAGCATCTCACCACAAAAGTTATGTGCAAATTAAAAGACAGTGAAGAGAGGGAACTTCAGGCTCAAAGTCAAGAGGCATCACCAGCAATGGTTGGATTTCCTGGGTGCAGCCAGAGCCAGGGGCTCCTGATGTGAGAGGAGGCTTGGAACTTCCTTCAGATCAATATTGTCCTGCCCTGGCACTCAGCAGAGTGTGGAGTGTGTGAACAAACCTGCCAGGACACTTCTGATTACATGGTTGTTCTTTTTTTTCTTTAATGTAAATTTCATGGCTTTAGCAGCAAGAAAGAAAGGAGCTGGGAACAGTGGTTGGAAATATTAAAATGTCAGAAAGAAAACTCCTCTCACATAGTAAGTTGTTCCAACTAGGACTTGTGGGATAATGAAGGATAAGATTTTGGGTTGTGATTCTGACTGTGTGATTTAACAGGCTGCAGAAAAGGTAGCCATGGAAAACAGAGAAATCCCACTGGATTATCATGGAATAGTGAGATGTCCTCCCTTCTCCCACCTCTCTCCTGCACTTGGGCTCCCATGTCACAGGGCAGGAAGGGCAGCAGCTTTTCCTCATGGATCATCTTTCAGGTTTAGGTGCTGGTCCTTAGCAGAGCTGCTGAGGCAGAGTTCCCTTCACCTGAGCAGTGTGGAAAAGCACACCTTGCCTTTTACCTTCTTTGAACCATTAAAGCCATTTTCCTAATTGATTACAACTGTTGTAATGTGGTAGTTTTAGCACTCTGAATAAAGATTACATATGATTAGATAAGCAGTTTAGAAGCTCAGAGAGCTGAATTAATTGTGAGCATTTATTAATTGTGCTCACTCATTTATCTTTGTGCTTTACTTACAATACAGTCCCTGGATCCTTAATAAAACTGAACCACAAAGAAAAGCTTATTACATGGAGAAAAAAAAAAGTTTTTTACTTTTAATGAGTTCAGTTTCTGTGGCCCTGCACAAAGGGGTCTTGCTGTCACCTGGGTGTGGGGCAGGGACCTGACTGCATGGCTGAGCCCCTCTGTGGGAGCATTGTCCCCTCCAATGGATCACCTCAGAGAGAATCACAGGCACACCTGGATAGTTTGAACTGGTAGTTTGAATCATTAAAACTGATGATTTTTTTAATAAAGTCTGAAAACTCTAAAAACCACCAGTCTAAGCAGAAGCATGGTTTTCTGCTTTCAAATCCAAGGCTAAATCTTCATGTCCTCCCTCAGTTTGAAGGAAAGGGTGAAGGTTTGTGCTTTGGTCTGTTCCCCCGGCTGATAAGAGATCACACTCAACTGTGGAAGGTTTCAGCCTTGTGTATACATATTTTTAAAGAAGTGGCAAATTAAAAGTAATGACTCAGGCATTTTGTGTTTGCTCTTTCTCCTGGCCATAATAAATCTTTACACAGAACTGCTGGAAGTATTAAATCACTCCAGAGCAACTTGTCCTTGTTCCTCACTGCGGAGACAATAGGATTTTAATAAACAATATCTTTGATTAGGTTCAGCAGGAAAGCCAAGGATAACTAGGTATTTGTATCTGTCAGGGATTCAGCAAGAATTCTTGTAATTCACCTTGACTGCAAAAGCTATTGCAGTCACATGCAAGACTTGATAATAGGTTTTGGTTTTTGGGGAGAGGGGGATTCTCAAATACAGGGATGCACCAAGTACAGCAGTACCATCCCCTTTGGAAAAAAAAAATATCTCTCTTAAATACAATACTTGTGCCTAGATAGAGAATATGATGATAATAAATCCTTATTATGATAAATGCAGTCATGTTCCTCAAATAAGCAGAAACTCACCCAAAAAAAAAAAAAGCCAAGGAAAATGAGGCTGAACTGGCTTGATGAACAGTAATGATATATAGCCACCAACATAGATTTGCAAAATGCACTTTGACTTAATTTTAAAGTTGTTTAATATTCTGTGATATCTGTAATAGGCTCCAATACAGACTTTACACTGCTTTAAACATGTTGTTATTTATGTTCCAGCCACAGTGAAAAGGGATGCAATATGTGCCCAATACTTAAAATGAAAGAAATGCCCAAAATGAAAGTGGGCAAAGAAAACGGAGAGCTTTTGTTTCAGAATAATGACTGTCCCAATGGGATCATTAATTTCCCTTAGAGCAGCTTGTTATTTTTCAAAGATATTATACTTATGCAGATTTAACTGTAGAAACATCATATTGTTGTAATTTCTCCAGTGTGATGCAGCTCTAATTACTCACTGCTCAGAGCATGAAAAGGAAATGAAAGTTGAGCAGCAAGTTAATTTTTATTTTAAAAACAAAGATAAGTTTCAAAAGAGGAAAACCAGACCATTGTGTATCAGACTGGGAGCAGGGATACATTTCATGGAAAGAGGAGCTGCAGTAATTCTGGGTTTTCCCAGGAGGATGCTGCCAGAGGTGAGCCACAGCCTGGAAGGAGCTCGAGGTTATTTACAGCACTGACAGCAGGATGAAAGCAGCACACCCTGAAGAACTCCCCACCAAGGGCAGGAGCTGCAGCTCTGTGCTTCTGTCACCTGTTTCTTTGCATTTACCCTTAATCTGGCTGTACACTTAGCTTGGACAAATCTTCCCCAAAGCTGGGGATGCCGTGGTGCCTTTGGGGATATGTTTGGCTCAGGGCTGCTGCATCAAACGTGCTCCCAGGGCACAGGCTGCTCCTTCTCTGCCCTGCCTCTGCTTTGTGTCTGGGGCTCATGCTCTGCCCTTTCAGCCATCCAATCCTTTTTCCCAGGCTAAGAAAGACATTTTCTGCCTCATTTTTCCTTGCCTTTCCGAGGCTGTGTACATTGTTGGTCCCTGCAGACATTCAAAGCTCCAGATCCCTCTGAGGGTTGGAGCAAAATGCTCAGTGCAAACAAACTCTGAGAGCTTCAGTACTCCTGGAGAACAAAAGATCCTGGTGCAGCAGCAAGGAGCTGGGATGTGAAGAGGTGCCTCCCCCAGCCACCAAAGCAACAGGAGCTGCAAACACCTCCTGCTCCTGAATTCTGAGCTTGGGGGATTGACTACTATGTCCACCTTGGTTTTTCCTTTTGTAAGCAAGCCCCTTTCTGTAAATGACCCTTTGTTATTGCACGGTGAAGTTCAGAGGTGCCAGGCAGTGCCATGCAGAGCTGGCAGTGCAGCTGGCACACCAGATGCTCGGTGGTTGTTGTGGTCACTGGGATGCTTGTGAGCCAAGAACAGCCCCAGCACACTCAGCAAGCTCCCAGGGGAGCAAAGGCTGCACGCCCTGCCCTGCCAGCTGAGCAGAGTGAAGATTAAATTGAAATAAACAAATAAGCAAACACTTTACAGAGGAGATAGAGCACACAGGGTGCCTGTGGGCAAGGATGATGCTGCAGAGTGATGACACAGGGGCACGCTGGCACAAATTAAATCTGTGTCTTTGCCCTTCCTTCCCAGCTCTCAAATCAGCCTGGGCATCTCCTTTCCAGCTACAGGGCCACTTAGCACAGGTGCCAGGGTGCTTCACTGGCCCTGTGAGTGACAGGCAGCTCTGTGTTTGTCCCTGGCTCCTGCACAGACCCCGCAGTGTGACTGCCCCACCTGGCACAGCCCTGCCCATCCCACGCCAGCCAAAGCTGTGCCAGGACACCTCCTGGGGAGGGAAAAAAAACATCAAAAATAAAACAACCACAGCCAAGCTGGTTCTTCCCTCCAGACTGTTTGGAGGAGCCTGCTCAGACACAGGAAGGTGCCAAGCACCTGTACCAAGTGCAGGGCATGAGCACATCCACAGCAGGGACAGAAATCAAACAGAAACTGAATGCCACGGTTCCATTCTCACCTAACAACGGCCAGAACAAAGGCAGGAAAAGGAATTCCTTGGCTCAGTTGTCATGACAATACTCTTGAAAAATATCTGCCACAGGACCAGCCCTCCTGCCTCTGTGAGTGCTGCTGTTCCCCATCAATGCAGCATCTCTCCCAGCTCAGCTCCAGGATGGAGCAATCACTCCCTGCTGCACGTGGAGCCAGCAGACACCAACGGTGCAGCTCTTAATGCAGCTGCTATAATTAGTTTGTGAAATGAGCACTGCATGGGGAACTCCTCAATCCCTATCATTGCAGAGAGGATGGGATGATTGCGACGTGGCTGCATTGTATTTCTTTTTTTATTCACATTTTTCACTGCTAATAATCTTGTTAAATAGTGACAAGTACAAATTTTCATAGCAGAAAAATTAAATGCAGATGCTACTGCCATGCTAAAAAAAAAAAAAAACAACAACTAACCAACAAAACCCCAATTTGCTGTCTGTTTTTTTCTGTTACCTCTGCTTCTTTGCTGGTCTTCAGACTTACACTCCTAGGGTAAAACTGAAGCATTTCTTTGGAAAATTATCTTTGTTTAGAATGAGATTATAATTTTGGTCTTATTCTTAATATATATTATGTTATTATATTAATATTTCTATTTTATATTTATATTTATAGTATTGTGGTTTGTTTTATTATTAAATTCTATCTCTATATAAATATATATTTTATATATTTTAAATATATATTTATATATAATAGGTAAATTTTATTAATTATATTTTATTAATTTACTTATTGATATTATATTTTTGTAAATATTACCTATAACAATATATATATTTATATTGTTATATATAAATACTCTTCCCTGAGCTCCTCTGTGCGAGCAGGGGCTGACTCTGGTCACATCCTTAGCACTGGGGCAGACAGGGCTTCTGCCCTCCTCTTCCTCCTCCTCTGCTCACACAGGGATAACACATGAGGAGCACTGTCAACCACTCCTGACTCCCACCAAAGAGTGAGAAGAAGTGAGAGTCCTGACCTGGGCAAACCAGTGTCTGCATTTCCCCTGCTTACCCTCCTTTCTTCTGTAAAGGCTGGCACAACCACTATTATTATTATTATTATTATTATTATTATTATTATTATTATTATTATTATTATTATTCTCCATAACAATTGTTGGGCCAGTGCATGGATGCAGGGTGTCACTGCACACAGCAAATATCTGGCCTACATGGAAAACTTCTGAATGAAGCAGATGAATTTCTCTTTGCCCTGGACTAGACTGGAGCCACTTTTGGACAAAGCAAATGATACATGCAAGCAGCAGGCCATGCTTTTTCTGTCTTAAAATCCAGAGAGCCACTTAATTCCTGCTTAAGCCAGACCCACTCCCTGATGGTTTTCAGCAGTGTGCTTTGGAGATAAGACCAGATAGAACCTTAGATGATCCCAAAATGTTCCATGCAGTAAGCTGAAAGTTCAAAAATCAAACTGAAATCTAAACAAACAAACAAACAACTTAAAAAAAAAATCATCTTACCCTTATCTCAGATGAGCTGAAACAACCTAGAGGAGAAATGATATCATGCAGTAGCCGTTTCAGGCTCTGGGAGGATGTTCTCATGGTTTGGCAATACTCCCAGGGTTTCTTTCCTTGCTGCAAATGAGTTGGCAATAGTAAAAATGAGTAATTGAGAGCAAAGCCTTTGCTTTAAATCTAACCAGGACAGGGTTAATGTGGCAGTTCTTTCCAAAAGTATAGGAAAAAACACCCACCAGGCTACAACAGATGATGAATTTTCCTCCAAGAAGCCTCTGGTTTTACTAAGCACAGATTCCAGGACATTGGGAACTGACCTGCTCCTCCTCCAGGTCTGCATTCCACCCGGGCTGGAGTGCTCAGAGAGGGCTGCAGCTCCTGGGCACTCACTGGGATCTCAGGCAGGGGAGGCTCTCAGGAGAGCACAGCTGTATTAAATGGATCCTGCTGCAGCTGAAGGGAGCCCCAGCACAGCCCTGCTGCTCCTGGCCCAAATCCTGGTGGAAAGGAGCTCTAGGACATTTCTGCTCGGGGCAGCTCCTGTCCCAAATCCTGGCTGAAAGGAGCCCCAGCACAGCCCTGCTCAGAGCAGCTCCTGTCCCAAATCCTGGCTGAAAGGAGCCCCAGCACAGCCCTGCTCAGGGCAGCTCCTGTCCCAAATCCTGGCTGAAAGGAGCCCCAGCACAGCCCTGCAGCTCCTGTCCCAAATCCTGGCTGAAAGGAGCCCCAGCACAGCCCTGCAGCCCCTGTCCCAAATCCCTGCCCAGGGATCAGTGCACTGACAGCTGGAAGAGGGAGCAGGGCAAGAACCAGCCTGGCCAGGCACAAACTGCTGCTGCAGCCCCAGCATGACACATTTGGCAGCCGTGTGGGCTGGAAAACAGCCCGAGGGACACCTGGGATCAGGTGGCACAGCTGGCTTGTGCCATCACACTGGCGTTAGCCAGGCCCTGCCCAAGGTCACCAGCATGAGCTGGCCCAGGGCAGCACCACTGATTTTGAAAGGACACAATTCATTAAATGAGCCTCTTGTCATCCTCCAGTCCTTGCTGGTGACCTGAGGTGACCCAAGGCCACCTCTGCAAGCTCAGGGAATTTGTCACCAGAGTGGTGCAAAGTGACCTACGAGTGGTGGTCGGGGAGAGCAGATTCCTGCAAGGCTGCAATTTGCTGGCCATCAAATAGGTGTGGACGCCTTGGCAGATCCAAAATTACAGTGCAAGTAGGAGTACGGGGGAAATTATTATTGTCAGGATTTTATGGAGAAAATAACCATGTAGAATGTATTTTAAGGTGGTAGTTTAGACAGGAGCATGATAGCATCGTAAACCATAAGAGGAAAACTTGAGGCATTTAAAAACATCAGAGGAAAAATGAGAGTGAATTACTACTGCCTCTTCTTTCCTAGTTATTTGTTGTCTTAAATGATATGTGTGTGCCTGAGAGTGCATTTTTAAATATATTTCCTTTTTTTCTCTTCAGGTAGATTTTACAAATGGAAAAGCTCACAGTGCTGCTGTATTAAGGAGTAAAAATAAAAATCTGTGAGTGTTTACAAGTGCCAGCCAGAGAGAACAGGTGAGTAACTGCATCCCTCCAGAAGATGAAGGATGCCATCAGACCATCTGACTGCAGCCACCAGAGCCAGCAAACTCCCTCTGGAAACCTCCCACCCCTCCTCCCAGAGCCCTGCCAGAGCAGGCACACACCCCTCTAAGTAGGTTTGATTTATTATGGGACCTTCTCAGTGCTCCTTTGTGCATCAGCACTGCCTCTGGAGCGAGGGGCAGGTGCCAGGCTAGAGATGAGGGCGTGCAGGGAGGTCAGGATGCACCAAGATGGTTCTGGTGCTTCTGTGGAGCAGCCCAGACCCTCGGGGATTTATGGAGCCTGAAGTTCACCTTAAATTGCACTGCCCTGTGCCATCCCACACAGGGGTGGCACTGCACAGGGAGTTCCTGCAAAGTGGGAGAGGCAGGGCTGTGAGATGCTCACCCACCAGCATTTCACACTGTTCCCCAGAGCCAGCGTGGGGGACACTCCATAAGTCCTCCATTTGTCATAAATGAATGTCACAAACAAATGTCCTCCAGGAAGGAACTGAGTGTCAGCATTTCCTGGGCCCTGTTAACCAGACTCACACTGTGCTGAGGATTTCTAGAGGGAAGCAGAAGGTGTGGGTGCATGGAGACAGGCAGTGGGATGGGAAACACCTCATCTGCCCAAGGTGGGAGGCTGGAAGGTGGCAGAACAGCTTATTCTGGGAGTGTTTGTTGGCTGAGCTCTCAGCTCTGCCTACTGGCCTGTCACTGAAAGCTTGTGTCTGATAAAAGAAGACATGGATGAAAGGCTAAAACGTATTTAGGCAACTTTCTAGGAAGGATTTTATCTCTTTTTAAAAAGTATAGTCAGGAACTGCTCTAAGACTCTACTCCAACATTTTCACTGCAAATCACCAACCAAGTGGGAAGCTGATGAAGAAGTGTCTGGTTGACACAGAGAGGTACAAAGTGATGTCACCCTTGGGGGAACTCCCACAGTTTCCAAGTTATCTTTCCCAAATCTCAGCTTTGTAACTTTTGGAAGTTTTGGATGACAAAATACTGCCTCCCAGTGCAGGATAGGAGGACAAGGCAGGGCTGGGCATCTCCCAGGGCTGGGAAGATCTGTCCCTCGTGGATGAGCTGGCTGTGCAGCATGCTCTGTTTCCATCCCATGTCCCAGCAGGCTGTGGCTGGGTGAGTGTCTGTGTCAGGGTGTGGGCAGCCAAAGCCTCAGAGGGTGAAGCTGGAAAGGCTGGAAAGCCCCCAGATCCAGCTCACCATCCTGCTCCTCTGCCTCCTGGAAAATCCACTGCCCATGGGCTGTATCAAGCCCTGAGCAGCTTTCAACATCCAGTCCCTTTCAGACTCACAAGCAAAGTGCACTGACACTTTGTGGGCTGGCTGTGGCACGTGTCACACGTCAATAAATACAGCAGAGCTCACTGCAGGCACATCTGAGAGCAGGCACTTCTAGGTGCAAGTGAAAAACAGTTCCTCCCCAGTGAAAAGCTTCACAGGTGGTGTAAACCAGCCTGGATGCTGATTCCAGTGGGGCAGTGCAGGTTTCTGTAATTTAAAGCTCTGTCCCACACTATTTAGAAAGTGGGACTCCTTTCATGCCACTCCCAGAGTATCTTCATGTCACAACATTCCCTGGCTAGGAAATTGTCAGCCAGGAGTGTGAGTTACTCCAACAGCTACATCACTTCAGACAAAACCCAGCCATCTGCTCTACCCTCTAATTACAAATGCAGAAAACATAATTCACAACCAAATCACATATAAAAGGCAAGAAAATGAGCAATTAAAATGCACATTCTGCCAGGCAAATCAAGCTTCCCTTCCCAGCCATGCTGTACCACTGCTGCTCTGGCCTGTCACAGGCAGGGTCAGGATTAGTCCTGGATCACTGGAGAGCCTGGTCCTGCTGCTCTGTCTGATAGCAGCCTTCCAGCAGCCTTCCAGCCTTGATCCCCTCATCTACCAGGGACTCTCTCCAGCTCCAGCCTGCTGCTCTGCTTACCAGTGACTTGCCAACCCTCTTGGATCACTTTTTCCAAGGGAGCAATTTATCTTTCCAATATACAGACATATCTTTGTTATTTCCCACTCCCTGCCTCTCTTCTGGAGTGCTCCTGGCTCACAGGTGACACAAACTGGAGGGTTTGGGGTGAATAAGCAGGGATGGGTGGTTCTGTGTTTGCCAGCAAGCACCCCAGGCTGAATCCATCAGTGGTGCAGCGTGGCTGCACTTAGTGAAGTTATCATCCCCTCTGGAATGTGCATTAACATTCCAGCATCATTTATACTCCATAAGTAATTCAAGCCCACAGGGGCAATTTCTGGCATGTTCAAAATTCAAAGTCTCCTCTAACATCAGCTGGTTCAGAAGGACTGAAATGCATCTCAGAGGCTGCAGAGAAGGAGGGTCCTTGGGGAGGGATGTTCCACTGGGGAGGAGGATTTGACCACTGCACCCGACCCCTGCTCTAGAACTGGGTGACCCCCAGCAGGGAATGACTGGCATCTGACTCCATTGATTCAGAAGGCTGAACAACTGCTTTATTAAACTATATTATTTTACATTATACTATACTATACTAAATTACTTACTAATGAAAACTCATGACAGTCAGGACACAGCTTTGAGTGATTGGTTAATTAATATAAACAACCATCACCAGAATCCAATTACCAAATTCCTTCAGGTAAACAATCTTCCTTACACATTCCACATGTGCAAAACAACAGGAGCAGAAAATAGAGATAAGAATTGTTTTCTCTTTCTCTGAGGTTCCTTGCTGAGATTCCCAGGAAATTCTTTGGGAAGTTGTGCCTGCCTGCTCTCTATGAGAGAGCTGTGGCTACAGACCCCCACATACCTGACTGGGAGACTGGATGACAGACAGCTCTGTCCATCAGTCTGTCCATCACTGATGTTTGTGCTCTTAGCAGCCCCAATGCCCATCAGGTCCATCCCAGGGGATGAGAGTGCTCTGCAGCAGTGCAGAGCAGGGGGAACAGAAGTTCTCTCCATTAATGTCACTCAAGCTATTCAAAGCTCTGCATTAGACATGTCTGCTGGGCCCTTTCTTGTGGCACATCCTCCCACTCCTGCCTGGGGGAGAAAAAACCCTTTGTAAGCCAGCTCTGCAGTCTGATCATCCCTTCCATCCCTGCTCAAAGCCTATACAATGCTCCTGGATTTTTTGGCAATGCTCAGGTTTCCATGCTGGGCCTGAAGGAGCAGACAGGTCCCTGCTGTAGAGCTGCTGCATGCCAGAGCCATGGAGTGGGATGGGTTTAGCACAACAGATATGCTGCAAATGGGGGATTCCACATGCCCTGTGCCACTCTGCCATGGCAGGGGCTTCATCTCATTGAGCAAAACTCCAGCTGATGTGACCCAGGCTGAGGGAGATTCCTGCCTGGATCAGCTTGCTAAATAATTTCTACTCTTCCTTTTAAAAGCCTGCTCCAGAAACCTTCCTCCCTTTCTACCATCAGAGCTCATCCATGAGATGCTCACAGGCACAGAGAGCCTGAGGCTTTGATATTCCTTCAGAAATGTCTCAGGAGTTTGTGATAGCTTTACAATATCTTGCAGTGAAGTGGCAGATGGGATTCTGGACTAATCAATACACTAACTAGAGCCAGGTGCCAGATCACTGATCCGAACTGGAAGAATAAACCGTAAATCCAAAGAATACAAAAATTGCAAACTGGGAACTGAATTGCCTGCTGAACAAATTGCAGATCATGTTGTTCTACAGAACCAATGCAGGCCTGTGCTGTGAGCCCAGCAGGATGAGGAAAGGAGGCATCTCTCCTCCTGCCCCAGGGGCTGTGCCTGAGGAGGAGCTGCAGGATTCCTGCTGCAGGGAATCACTGCTGCAGCTCTTGAGGCTGAGCTCAGGCAGCCTGAGCTCCCAGTGCTGCCCCTGGCTCCCAGTGCTGGCTGTGGTCACCTTCCCTGGCCTGGATCCACTCCAGATGGAGCCATGACAAGCCCTCAACCCAAAGCCAAGGATCACCTGATGGGATCAGTGGCCAGGACGAGCTTGGGCTATTGGATTGCCATGAAGCCAAGTGCCAGCTGTAAAACCTGGGACGGCAGCTCTGTGTGTGGGAGATGGGGCAGAGGGGACTCAGCTGCCTCAGATTCAGCAGCAGCAGAGCCCTGTGACCCCCACCTCCCTCTGCTTTACAGGTACACTGAAATCAGGATTGCAGAAGTCCCATTCTGAATCAAGACAATCAAAGAGCTCCTAGCAGGGTTGAGGATTTTGTCTTTCCCATTTGCTTAGCAGCCCCAGTGCTGAGTCAGTGCCCATCACCTATAACTTCTTTTTTCAAATATTTGGATATTTTAAAAGCCAAACAAAAGACATGCAACAAGTTATAAACTCCAAGGATTTTTTTTTTTTAGGTGCCAAACTGCAGCTGAACTAATACCTAAACAGACATAAAGCTGTAATGTGGATCAACACATTTTATCACAGTCATTCACTGAACACTGAGTCCGTGCAGCTTAGCTATTGCCTTTCTACAGCCCTGGAAGATTTACCATAGTTTCAGATTAATCTAGAAGTTTATTATGTAGTTATTTTAATCTCACTTTATTTCATCACTGCTTGGAGTCCTATTATCAAAGTAAGATCCTGTTAAGATACAGCAGTGATGAATGATGTTAGAACCAGCTAAAACAGAAGCAGAATCCAAATCTGTTTTTCTATATGCAGTTAAAAAATATATCAAGAGAGCCTTTATGATGCATTACAGAGGGATAAAGGGGTTCCTATACAACCTGCAGCTCTGGGGACAGAGCCTCTCCAGCAGGTTTCCTGCATGATTGCACCAAGTCCTTTGTCTTGCCATGAGGTTTTTGGAGGTGGAATTGCTGCGTAGGTTGAAGGGAGCTCTGAGAACAAGCCTGGTGCTTGGGGCTGCAGCCTTTGCCCTGTTAGGGTGCTGCTCAGACATTCTCTGGTGGGTGCTTTGCAGCCTCATTCCTCACTAAGGAAATCAGGGGAGTGTTAAAGACAGTCAAGTGCTCTAAAGCACAAATTTACATTTCATCTACCAAGAAACTTACAGCATATAAATATCTAAATGCTACCCTGACACAGAATATTTTCCCAAACTGGACTGAACGTTTTGAGGACATGGTTAAAAACGTCAGGATGAAAGGCCACATGGGGTTATTTGGGAAGAGGCAGGGAAGGCTGTTCCCCCGGCAGAGCAGTGCCAGCCAGCACAGCGTTCACTGCCAGGGCTCGGACATTCCAGCCGGGACACACGGGGCACCAGCACCGGGGAGGGCTGGAGCAGGCAGGGCAGAGCTGGGAGGCAGGACTGCTCAGAAAGGGTGTGCTCGTCCCAAAAAGGGTGTGTTCATCCCCAAAAGAGTGTGCTCATCCCAAAAAGGGTGTGCTCGTCCCAAAAAAATGTACGTTCATCCCAAAAAAGGTGTGCTCATCCCAAAAAGGGTGTGCTCATCCCCAAAAGGGTGTGCTCGTCCCAAAAAAATGTACGTTCATCCCAAAAAAGGTGTGCTCATCCCAAAAAGGGTGTGCTCATCTCCAAAAGTGTGTGCTCATCCCAAACAGGGTGTGCTCATCTCCCGTCCCCACTCGGCAGCGCTGCAGGGACACACTGAGCCAGCCCCAGCGAGGGGACAGAGTCCTCTGGCTCGGGTCCCCTCCCCGCACACCACAGCCGGCTGCTCGGGGGTCACTGCTCGTCCCTCTCTGCCGGCCAAGCCGCCATCCCCAGGGCACTGCGGGATCAGCCCCTCGGGCAGGGCCAGCACAGGCGCCCCGCTTTGCCGGGGGTTTGCTCTCCTGTGTGGGCACACACCCCGAGGGGCCCCTGCATGCCAGGGAGCTGCGGGAAGGGATCGGGTTTGGGTTCGGTGCGGGAGCAGCCCCGGCACGGGCACGGAGCCCCGGCAGCGCAGCGGGCACGGCCGCCCGGTCTGCACCGTCCTCCAGCGGCCACCGCTCCGCTGGCCACAGGGCAGGGCCGGGGCAGCCCCGCCCCTTCCCTTCCCTTCCCTTCCCTTCCCTTCCCTTCCCTTCCCTTCCCTTCCCTTCCCTTCCCTTCCCTTCCCTTCCCTTCCCTTCCCTTCCCTTCCCTTCCCTTCCCTTCCCTTCCCTTCCCTTCCCTTCCCTTCCCTTCCCTTCCCTTCCCTTCCCTTCCCTTCCCTTCCCTTCCCTTCCCATGGCTCCGCAGCACATTCCCCTCTCCGCCCCTCCCGTCCAGGTGAGGTGGCACTGCCATCCTTGCAGGGACACCGCAGATGTCACACTGCTCGCCAGCAAGGCTGCCTCCCGCTTGGGAACTGCAGCTCTTGGCCATCAAACCTCCGCTTCCAGCTCCACAGCACGTGGGATCTCCCATCTCCAGCCGAGATTGCTAAAATGTAAATCCTCACATTCCCAGTGTGCAGGAAACTGATGTAGGAAAAGGGATGTGATGATTCATTTGCTCTGTATCTCTGAGCCCAACAGTCTTTCCCCAAGAGCAGCCCAAGAATGCACCTTGCCACCCACCTCAATCTTTGATAAAAGTTAACAGGAGCACCCGTGATTGATGCTTCTCCTCACACACCGCTCCAGCCGCGCTCTGGATAACGCGTGGCATTATTGAGGCATCAATTATCTTCAGCACAAGCACAGCTCCATTAGCAGGCCTGCAGCCTGCTCGTTTTGATAAGGTTCACTCTGTGCATTTATCAACAAAATGGGGATAACCAGCAGGACACAGAGTTTGCAGCTTTTAACTCTGTTAGGACAGAGATGACGTTCACATCTCTGTATGCACCATCAACCAGAGCATCCTGTCTGCTGGGGTTTATTCCTCTGGAAGAGGAAGGCAGTTTCTCTGATTTTATCTCTTTTGGCTCTATTCACATCCTCCAGAACTCTCTTTTTATAGAGGTGCAAGTATGGCCCAGGGACAGGGCAAAGAAACTGCAGAAAAGCAATTCTTTTTAGTAACAGGTCTCAAACTTTCTTCATAAACTACACAAAGATAGACTCTTGGCTTATTAATAGCAGTAAATCTCCAAGTCCAATAGGCTTCAGTTAATGAATATTGATTATGATAGTGCTGGAAAAAGCTAGTGTCAGTTGAACTGAGATCCTGTAGCCCTTTTTGCCTGAGCAGGGCTGTAAATTAACTGAGAGCTTGTTTTTCCAAATTAGATAGAGGAAAACACGGGGGTTATGGCTGCACTGTAGCTCTCACTATCTCAGGGATATGAAACCACCTTAATGCTAATAGCAGCACTCATTTACAGATGTAAATTTGCACTTCCCTCCATCTCCCAATGAATATCTTAAAAGTAAGAATCTAAGCTGATTAACACAAACATTGTGGTCACCTCAACCTTTGACTCCCCAGATAAATCACATCATGCTCTTGCTGAGCAGCTCTATTTTGCAGCCAGGCTGGGATGACTTTGAATGGAAGCTCAGGAAAATAAACCAAGGGCAGTCCATTGAATCAGAGACCTTATAGTCACCCTCTGGTGGGGGACCGAGGCAGTGATGGGTGGGGAGGCCGCAGGGTTATATCAATGTTTTCATAAAACTATGTTTTATGCTCACTGAAATAGCCCAACAACAACAAAAACCCCCAGAACAGCCCTCTCCCCCCTCCCCACATCTGATAAAAACCAAATAATAACAGGAGTGACTTATGCACTCGCTGCTTGGTTCTTCAATCTGGCCTTCCAGTTAATACACCCCCTGATTAAAGCATCTATAATCTACAGTCTGTGGAGACCTGGAGAGCAGGAGCAGCAGCAGGTGTGCAGCCTGATAAGGGTTGCTCACTCTGTGCAGATGAAACTTTCAATATTTATAACTGCTGATTTTTTTTCTTGATGCCTCCTATTTGAGGGGAAAAGGGGTGAAAGTTGAAAGATAAAACCTTGATGAAAGACCAGGTGGAATGTTTTTCCAAGGACAGGCAGGGGCTTAAAATTATCTGCACCTAAGAGCTAGTTTAAAAATGCTGCTAAGGTAAGAGCAGCATCAGAGCTGGGGGAGTTTGTGGAAGACCTTCAAGGCTTGTCTGAAGTGCACCCAGGCTTTCAGCTGTAAGCTCCTCTGAGCTGTCTGTGGTTTGAGTGCACCAAGCACAGTGGGAATGTGCTGGGGCTGCCAGGCATCATCACAAAATAATTAAGTCACTCCAGGTCAGCTGCAGATACTTCAAGTAAAAAGCACTAACAGCATTTCCAGCTCGGCACTGAAATGTGCTGAGGAATCTGGAAACACCCTGTGTCAGCCTGAGCCCCTGCCTCATTGTCAGCAGGAGCTGCCACAGGCACCACACACTCCAGCACACTGGGAATGCTCTGGAAAACATGAATTGCATCCTGGTCCAATGCAGGCACTGCTCACTGCAGTGTGGTACTGATCCATGGCTGGTGGAACACTGGAGATGCTGGTGCCTTTGCAGTCCTCCTGAAAAGTACAGGGATTTCCATTTCCTTTTTTTCCATTTCCCTTTCCTTCCCGTGGCATCCCTTTTCCTGGTGCCTGGATATTTTCAGCACTTTGAGATGTGGATTTTCCCCATGCCCAAGTGGTTCAATATTTGTGCTTTCAAAAAGAGCCCAGCACTCCTGAGTGTCAATATAATCACAGAACTGAGTGACACTGCCCACCAGCAATTACACACAGATATAATTGGGGCCACCCTGAATAAAATAAATCAGAGAAAGCCATTCAACACAGACATTCATTCTTTCAAATACAGTCATTCATTTCATCTGAGATGGTACACTGACCTCTTTCAAAGTGAGCCACATGGTTCTCACTGCTACAGCAGAGCACCTCAAGATGTTTACCAAACACATAGAGACAAAACCGCCACGACAAAGGGAG
The DNA here is from genome assembly GCF_036417665.1 of Passer domesticus. Lineage (NCBI taxonomy): Eukaryota > Metazoa > Chordata > Aves > Passeriformes > Passeridae > Passer > Passer domesticus. Next base: position 8,394,316 of record NC_087490.1, read on the forward strand.
ATACATCTTAGAGATGAAATACAGAGCTTGGGTGAACCTGAACTGAAGCCTCTCAAGTTGAAAGTTACATCTCAACCATTCTGCCTTCCCACCTCACATACCAGAAGTCAAAGAAAGAAGAAAAGCAGGCTGGCCAGGGAAGAGGCAGCATTGCCCTTTCACCAGAGAACAAAGAAAGAGACTTCCAAAGAAACAGAGGAGAAATAGCAATCCTCAGAAACACCCCATCTGAATTCAAAAGCATCAGAAAGGAAAAAAAAAAATGTAGAGCTCTACACTGTGAGGACACGTCCACTGTTTGGAAAGCATGAAAAAACTGGATGAAGAAAATGTAACACTTCAGTGTCTCCAAGACAGCTGCAGTTTTCCTTGACTTAACCAGACTTGGCTGCCAGTAATTGGATTTTTTGCCCTCCACTTTCTTCATTGTAATTTGCTCTTCCACAAAATATGATTTCAAATTATGCAAGTAGAGTTTAAATCTAAGGAGGTAACATTAAGTTGTTTTTTTAAAATGAGTTTTAAAAAACTCCCGAGTTCATCTGTGCTGTTAGTAATGAGTTTATCTCAAACTTAAAAGCTTGGGGGGAACCCCATCAAATGGAATTTGTGCATGACTTCTGGAAGTATATGAAAAATTAACAAAAGCATCCAGTAGCAGTGGAGTTAAAAAGTTATTAGCCCCTGGATACACTCTGGCCAGAGCTCCTAAAACACATGCAGGCTGCAAGCAAAACTACACCAAGCTGCTTATCATTCTGAAGCAAAACTCAAGGATTAGCCTCCCACTGCACATCAGCTGGCCTCCATGCTACAGCAGGCACCAGGATTATGTTCACTTCCAAAGCTCCTGAGCATTTGGAATCCAGCAACCTCAGTGCATGAGATGGATGTACAGGAAGGAACACCAGCAGCATTTCCTACATGGATTTACTGAGCATCTTCTGAGTTGTCAGACAAACCAGTTTCAATGCCTTGAACGTGGGAGTGCTGAGTACAAGGAAGATAAACATCTCTCTCAAGATGAGCTTAAAAATGCATATAAAATATAATTATAACACATCAGGTGTTTACACTTATGTATTGAAGACATTTATTACAAACAGGCTGTCAGCTCTCATATAAAAGTAAAACATCTGAAAAATAAGAGCAGTCAGAGAATGCAATTCCCCTCAGTCCCATGGAACAGCAGTGAGATGTCTGCTGATGCAGCCCCTGGTCACAGCCAGCACCAGCAGTTCTGGGGGGAGGACTGGGATCCCAGCCATGAACAAGTCCAGAAATCCTTGCTTCGAGGAAGAATTCCTCCCAAATAGCAGGTGGCAGTATGCAAGTGTGAGAACCACAGCAAAGTCCATCCAGGGGCAGTGGCAAGGGGCACTGAAGAAGGCTGCAGCCAAAGCAGTGCAGCTCTCCTCACAGGAAAGGGCTGCAGAGCACATGGGAGCTTTCTGTGTGTCCCTAAGATCCAACTGCTGACAGATGTGTTTTGGTAAGAGATGGCATCAGTCTAAACTGAAGTGCTCTGCAAAAATATCATTTTTCTTCCCAAACAAACCTCGGACTTGCTCAAACTCCAGGGGCACATCAACAGCCTTTTTCTTTACTTCTCTATCAAAAAGCTACAAAATAAAAACCAGAAAATATTGTCAAAACTCAGTACAGGCTCTTCACCCCAAAAACACTGTACACTCTAAAGTCTTAAAACATCCAGCAAATAAACACTTCAAAGAAAAGAGCCACCACTGGTGCTCATGCTGTTATTTAACAGACCATTCTCCTGGTTTGCCCTGGTTCTGGGTAACCAAGTCAGTGCAGCTCCCTCCCCAGCAGCAAGGCAGATAAGCAAGGCTGCTGCATCCAGAATTTCCTTTCCTCTGGTTCCAGTCATTCACAAAGGCACAGCAGCATTACCTCAGAAGCTGAGAGCTCCAGGAGCCCTGATATGTCATCCTCCATTTCAGACAGGGACTGGTTCAGGACAGCAGCTGCCTTGGCCACATCTGGGTGATAATGGTTCTGGAGAGACTGGAAAAGCAAAACAAACAGGAGATAATCTAAAAGTACAGGGTAACACACATCCATCTGCACTCCACACAGGAGTCTGCCCATTTGTTGGTCAGATCTCCAGTGACCACCAAATTCCATCAGATCCAAGTTTGCTGCACCATGCTACTAGAGAGCTTCACAAAATCCTAATTTCAGGCATCTTTCAAACAATGTCAAAGGCTCCTCTCACATGGTCACATCCAGCTCAAGACAAATTCATCCACAGGCCATGCCTACACTGCATAACCCAATTCTGCCACCCCACAGTGCCCCCCATGCCACACCCAAGCTCCAGCTCTTCAGAATTCTTGCTGCTGCTTCAGCCCCCTACTAAAACCCCTCATCCATTTCTAGAGGATATCCTGGTTCTACCCAATTCATTTCCATCAGTGCTCACCAAGTTCCTCTCTCCCCTCCAGAGCAAATGAGGAGCCTGGTCCATTTGCAGCTTTAGTCTGTTTCAGCTGTGAACTGCAAGTTCAAATGTGTGCTCACAAGCCCCCCACTATCTAGCATATACATTTCTCCAGTGTATGGAATCCTTTGCTAGGACAGAAAATGATGCAGAGTAAGAGAACTCATCTCATTTGCAAGACATATGTCAAGCAGGTTCTTGTGAAAGGGGCTGTCCACTGCCAACACACATCAAGGAAGCAGCAAGGGTGGAAAAGACCCATACCAGACCCAGATGCTCATTTTGGAATGACATACCTGAATCTCCCAGAGAGAGCTCTGCAAAGCCCTGCTTTCAGATGGCTCCTTCTCCTCCATAACATATGGATCTTCTGACATATCTAAGGAAATAGGAGATACACAGCTAACACCTCCTGTGTGATGTACATAAACCCAAAGGGAACACAGCCAGCCCCAGAGCAGTGCTACAGCCAGAGCTGCTCCTTCCCAAGTCATTTATGGTTCCAGGGACAAACTGACAAATCCCAGCATGACCCAAGAGTCACTGCCGGCAGGACTACAGAACCATGTTACTTTTAAAGAGCAGAGGAAGTAGGGCACTTGGAATAGCTTTGAACTTAACAGCAGGAGCCTGCTGACCTTTCACTCAAGGGGCAGGACAAAGGGATCCTTCCAACCCTCAGAACTGCCATCTCCCCTTTTCCTCCACAGGAATGCTCCTCCTGATGCTGCCTCAGAGGCACACCACAAGTCCCCTGTTACCTGCTGGCCCTCCTGGTCTGTGCAGCAGCACCTTGCAGGCGGGGTGCCTGCGGAAGAGGTTGCAGATGAAGGGGATGATCATGAGGAGAGCCTCGGGAGGGGCCGTGAGCGCCAGCCGCGCCAGCCGCTTGATGAACGCTGCCACCAGGTAGGCTGGCAAGTGCCTGGGGACAGGGGACAGCAGGGAGCAGCTGTTACAATGCTGGCAGGACAGCCAGCAGCCTCAGCCACCCCAACAGCGTGTCAGGGGGCTCGTCAGGCTGGCTTGGCTGTGGAGTAAAGAGAAGCTTTAGGAATCTCGCTTTTTTGTTGTGTGCTCGCTGGAACAGATTTTTGGGGGAATTTATATTCAGTGCAGGAATAATCTCAGCTCACTGTGAGATTCAATCCTGACACATGGCACCATTTTCAAGCACAGCCCCCGTACGTGGCCATTCTCATGGCAAACTTTATTCAGTCCTTTCATGAACTGACTGCTTGGTCAGGCAACCTTAATTATATTCTTCTTATGTCATTTTGTGGGTTTAATCAATACCCAGGCCATGGTGTTAAATTTACATAACACTTCCAAGCACTGCAGCTGTTAATGGGAACATAAAGCTCCCATGTAGTGTAAATGTGCAGCATAATTCTTTTTTTTTAATGGTAAAAATGCACATTTCTAACAGCAACCACCTCATTTAGGCCCCTTTTTCACGTCAGAAGATGAAAATGACAATTTTCAGTCACTCAGGCCTCACTACACCTGCCAGGCTCAACAAAGTTACCCACAGGTCTTGTCACTCTCTCCAAAGTACACCAGGAATACAAGGGGGTTGGATATGAAGTGCCTGGTGCTGTTACTGTTGGGTTATTTTATAACATATGACAGCAACTATATGACCAGCTGCCTATCCCATTTCTTCCCTGTGTACAATGAACTGACAACATCAAGACAGGCTGTCAAACACTTCACATTTCAGTGCTTTATGTCTGCAAAAAGCCATCCATTTATCAACAGCTTTTTAATCTATAAAAAGCCTGCAAATTTCACTTTTCCATTTTTACAAAGACAAGACAGAAAATTCATCACTTTCACCCAAACTGGAACAGAGATCAAAAACACATCCATAAGCACTTGCAGCTCAAACTCTGATAACTAACTGCAATTCTTCCTTTCTGAAAATCCATGGCTGTGAGGCAAATCTTCAAAAATAGCACATGAAAAATTACACAAGACTACAATAATAGTCTCAGATTGAGTTTTCTCCATAAAAATGTATCTAATCCAGCAGGCACACTGAATACATTAAATCCAGACATGTGGGAGACTGCTCAAGAAAAGAAAAGCAGGAGGAAAATATGTGAGCACACATAATAAAGATGCTACTTACGATGAAGACAAAAACAGATCAGTCAGGTGGAAAAAGCGAGCTCGGTACTTCACGTGATAGATGGAAGGGTCTAACAGACTGTACAGCTTCTTGTAAAAGTCAGGATACTCCCTGTTCAACAAAAGGAAAAATACAACATCCATTAGTGGTGTACAGAGGGGCTGTGTCTAAATGTTTTTGTGCTTTCATTAAGAGTACCCCAGCCACTGCCGTGCTCTGTTTAGCTCTCTTAGGCTTCCCTCTACAGTCACCACCTGAAAACAAGCTGCAAGGTGAATTTTTGGCTCTTGCAGTGCCCAGCTATCTTCAGGGTGTGAAGCCATGTCCAGTGACTGCAAATGGTACAGGATGCAGTGAAAGGGACACCGAAGACCATGGCTTCACTCTGTAATCAGATCAATGGAAATTGATTTTTAAGTGCTGAGCAACCACAGCCTAGAGAACAGACTATTCAGGTTCAGTTGTAAAAGAAATCAGACAGCCAGAAAAGCTCAGCATCCCAACAGCCTGAGCCTCTTGTGCAGTTTGGCTTTCTCATGGGGGAATTTCAAAGCCTGAAGGTGTGGTGAATCTATTTCAGTTCCTCTTACATAAAGACATAAATGCAAAAAAACCTGTTCCTTTAAAGTCTTTTTACTTACAGATTATGCTGATGAATCAAAATAAACAACCCATTTAAGGCTAGAAGACTGATTGCTCCACCTGTAAGAAAACAGGCAGATATCAACACAATAAAAATAAGTAGAAAAACATAATCAAGTTTTTTTCTATAATACAATCTTCCCAGAAGGAAAGCAAAACTCAATAGCTGAAATCAGAGCCAGTGTGATGGCTGAAAGGTGCCACAATTTCATCTACACCTTTCCAGAGACTCCCAAGCTTCCTACAAGGATTATGCTGTAGTTAGTAGAACAAACGTTCAACAACTAAGACACAAAATGTGCTGCTCTAATTCCTAAACAAAGTCACAGTGGGGAAGAAAAAGTCTACTCAAAAAGGACATTTCTGCAGGAATCTGGATCCTGTGTTTGGATCAGCAGCACTGGCTGAACTCTGTATTTAAAACACATCACTCCAGTATTCCACTCTTCCCCAAAGCCTTAAATATACACACAAGGAGCAATGACATTGACAAACACAGGCAAAATCATCTCACTTTCAAGGACAATGGAGTTGACCCTAGTTCCTTAGCTCCATCCCAGCCAAAAGTACACCTATTCCATCACCCAGGGTGTGGTGCTGCATCCAGCAGAGCTTCCAAGTCCATCTGTCCCATGCTGGAGGTGCCACAAGGGACAGAAGGCTGTTCTCACTCACCTATGCCATAGGCCACTGTCAAGAAGTCCATCATGAGAGTGGGCTCGTTCATGTAAGGCAGGACAGAGTCGTGCAGAATGACAAGAACCTTTTTGTAAAGGCCAGGGGGCAGCTGTGAAGGACAAAACAGAGAAACAAGCACTGCAGGGAGAACTCAGTCAGCAGCAGCAACCTGTGGCTCAAAAAGGCAATGCACAAGCAGAAGGGAATGTGCCAGGAAAATACAGAACAGCTTGCAGCAGCAGTTCCCAAATGGGAGAGTTTACAAATGACCCCAAGGAAGTTCATTCAAGAAGCAGGAGCTGACAGCTAACAGTGTCATCACTCAGATGGGGAAAACCACCAGGAAAAATGCAGGGGAAACTTCAACTTGTGAGCAGAGATTGTTATGCTGCAGATCACCCTTAAGGGCAGAGATGTTTAAGGTAGGGAAAAAAGGCTGAGGGTAAGGAGAAAAAGCAGATCATACATGAGGTCATGTTTCTTGGCAGAGTGATCCAACAGAAATGGTCACTGGGCTGTTCCCACCCAACACTCAAATTCTGGGGTCCTACCAGCAGCTTCCTGCAAGGCTGGACACAACTACTAAGGATCAGTAATCCTTAAATTAAAGACCAATGCAGATCAGTGGCAGAAGTAATACTCACCTTGTGCTTCAAAAAAGTCAGCCACATTTTCTCAAACACCTGTTTGTGTGCCTTAAAACAGAATTGCAAACAGTGAGTTAAACACACTACTACAGATTTTTAAGCAGACAAAATTTCAGTTCTAATGCACCAAATGAACAGTTACCTGCAGCTTTGAAAATTTCAACTCCTCACGGTTATCTAAGAAGAAAGGGAAACCAGATGTTGAACTTGAAATGCATATTCAAAAAATTAAGATGACCCTTTTTAACTTAGCCCTTTGATGCTCTAAAAACTTGGGCTGAAGTACCTAATTTGATACAAGGCCACAACACACCCCCTGCAGACTGAGGAATGTAGATTTTTAAGACTGTTTAGAATCACAGTGATCAAAGAAGCACACATTCTTCATCAGGAAACAATAATAAAGTCTTTACATACTAAAAATCATAAATCTGATTTACCTTTTCACACACAGTTTATCATGCAGAGTTTACTAACCTTGCGTGACCATAAATTTGACCATCTCAGACTCTTTGTTTGGCATGTTAATAGGTGAGATGAGGGAAAATACATTCTGCTGGTAAAAAGGCAGAGGCCTCTGAGGAAAAAAGCATATAAACAAACATGAAGCAAGTTCCACATCAGATAACAAGATGCTGGGCTTCAATACTGCCCTGTTTCCAAGTACTGAATATATTTAGGAAAAAGAAAGGGGAAATGATGACTAAACTACACACTGGTATCTCCTCTGTTGCAGCCTCAGCCTGGAGTACTACATGCTTATCCAACATGAAACCTGTTTGTGTACTTATTCTGGTTTAACAAAACTGTGGATCCAATGAAGGAAACAGGTTCTTCATCTGCACCAGTGTAAACAGAATTAAAAGTTCTCTGTGTGTCACCCAAGCTGTGAAGATTTGGATAAAACAGAAGCTAGAGCTCAGACCAGAAACAACAGTATGTGTCTTGAGTAAAGCCAGTCTTGGCATACTGACATACATAAGAAAAAACTCAATGCCTCCATTAGGCACACTCATTTCTCTGGCTTCCAAATATTTCCATACACTACTAACTCCTCCCTGCTTCACACACAAGATACACAACCCAGAGCAGCTCATCCAGAGCCCCCTGAGCAGCAACAATTTGTTACCTCCTTTGTCTTTTGCATGACCTGCCCGACGTTGGCAGTGACAGCCTTCATGACAAAGTACCGCACGTCGTCGTACTCCATGCACTCCTGAAAGCGGGAGATCAGCAGCGAGGCGTCCTCCGTGGTGGGAAGCAAACCATCAACAACCACCTAACAAAGGGTTTGGAAAGGAAAGCAACGACTCAGTCTCTCGCAGCACTGGAGAACAGAGTGAGATGGCTGAGGGCACATGAGCTCGTGTGCCATCAGGTCACTGGCAAGAGGGACTTCTCAGTTCTGCAGCGTACCTTGAGAAGGTCACATGGAAAAGTTAAAGTTCCCTTCCACTCTATTTTGATCAATGGATACTGTGCCTCCAATTCCACAAACTTCATGAGCGTGCAGAGTGCCAGCTCCTTTAAAAAAAAAAGAAAGTAACATCACAAAAAAAAAAAACCACCAAAAAACATCTAAACAAGAACACCAGGGGAGGAAACTTTCAAGAGGAGGAAGAGTGATATATTATTTCCTGAGAAGGCTGCATGCTCGTTGCTGGTGAGCAGAGCATCACTGCTGTCTCACAGCACTGCTTGCCCTCCCACACTGAAATGCTGGGGAGAGCCCAAGGGAGCCCCGTGAACCCCCGTGGGCCAGCAGCGGGCTCAGGACCCACCTTGACCTGGAAGGCGTCGTGCCCCAGGAGCTCGCCCAGGCAGCCCACGCAGTCCCTGTAGCGGTGCCTCATCCATATCCTGTACTTGTCCTCGGCGCTGTAGCTCTCTGTGAGGGACAGACACACAGACGCACACACACTCAGGCTGGGCTCGGGCAGGGCCGCGCCCGTCCCGGGCAGGCCGCGGGCCCCGCTCCGCGCTCACCGCCCAGAGAGGCGTCCTGGTCGGGCAGCGGCCCCACGAACAGCTCCCGCCGCTCCAGCAGCGCCCCGAACAGCCGGCTGCAGGTCCTGGCGGCGCTCACGATGTCCTCCGGCTCCTCCTGGCCCTGGGGAACAGCGTGTCAGAGCGGCGGCCCGGCCGCGCTGCCCTCCCTCAGCCCTCAGCCCGCTCCCCGGCCCGGCCCGGCCCGCACCGCCAGCGGCTCCAGCAGCTCGAAGACGCGGTTGGCGCTGGAGCGGCTGCCCAGCACGGCCTCCAGGCAGGCGGCGAGCGCGGCCTCCCGCGCCATGCCCGCATGGGAGGATGGAGGAGGAGCCGCGGCCGCTCCGCCCGCAGGCGGGGCCGGCAGCGGGGCGGGGATCGCGATCGGGACCGGGACCGGGATCGGGATCCGTCCCGCCGCCCACCCCGCCCCTCCCGGTAACCCCTCGGTAACCCCCGGTACAGAAGGCAGGCCGAGGCAGCGGTATAAAAATGTACACTTTATTACACCTTCAGGTAGGATACAGCACTATTCCTTATCATCCTACTGGGTCGAGTACAAATGTTCATCACTTATGTACAGGTTGACTTCCTAACACACTCCTGGGAGAAAGACACATCAAAAGGAAGAAAAAAAAAATTAGAAGGGAAAAAAATGCGGTGACTTTTTATCTTCATCAACTGACCTAAACAAGAAACAATCGCCTCTTTAGACACCGAATCAGACCAGCACAACGACGTAGCCAGCAGCTCTCCCACTGCTGGAAGTGTTCCCCCCCACCCCGACCTTCATGCACATCATCAAAGCTAAACACTTAAAAGTAAAACTGGGGCTACCTAAGCAATGTTTTTGGATGAGAAAGGCTATACTGTACACAGTGTCACTATCCATTACCACTGCATCTGCTTTGCATTTTAAACTACTCTGCTGTCAGCAGTGCCAGCTCCCTGGCTGGCAGTGAAGATTAGGGGATGGCACATGCCAGGGGTTAGCAGGGTCAGGGGGATACTACTGCATGCAAAAACAGCTTTAAAAAATGCCCTTGTGTTTGTACACCTGAGGGTCTGAAAAAAAAGTACGCAGGACAAAAGGGGTATAAAATAAAAAAATCAGGAACGCTGCCTGAGCCAATGTTTGCATTTGTGATCTGAACAGAATTGGCTGTACCTATCCCAACTAACACAGAGGAGCTGGCTGAGAATTCTTTCTTGTTTAAGCCATGTGGATTGCCAGGTACCAACAAGTGTGGACATACAGAGGTAAAAACAAAATATATGCTCTCCTTGCCCTTAAATAGGCTCCTTTCCTAAAAGAGTAAAAAACGAAAAAATAATTTTAAAACCGTCTCAGAAAAGGAATGTTGTAATTTTGTCTGGATTTTACACATTGTGCAGTTTTATGGCCAAAGTAAAATAAATCCCTTCAAGCCACCATGGGTTTTTTGATTCCTCACTCAGTGCTATTTTCAAAGTCTGTTATTCATTGTATGCAAGAAAAGTAAAGAAACCCCCCACAGTTCTATGCAGCTTTTTGCTTTTTTTTTTCTCCATTACAATAAGGCAAACTGATTTGGAGGAAGAGGCCACGCTCTATTCACATCCAAAATACCCACCTGAAGATACATTCATTGTTAGCTTTAGTAAAAGAATAGTACAAAAGTTAGATCTTACTCTTTACACAGTTGAAGAATTAAGTCTTAGATTTAATTTCACTATTCTCCCCCTCCCCCAGCCCCCCACCCCCCAAGCTGAAAGCCGTGTAAAAAGTACTGAACATTTAAACATGTTGCAAGAGCAGAATGAAACTGAGAGATTAGATTTTATCAGCTGGAGATTTTTTTGTGACAGAAGTCCCATGAGAAACAGCTATGGATCATCTGTTTAGCTGTATCTACTAAACAATTCTTTTACAAAAAAAAAATGGGCTACACTTTAATACACATTTACTATCAACACAGTATTTACTCAGCTCATGCCTAAAATATCCATTATTTTAAAGTGAAATACGAGAATGAGCACACAGGTTGGGTGATTCAGTAAACTGTACACAAAAACTACTAACAAACATTTTAAAAGACTTACAAAAATGGAGAATGAAACCTTTTTTTTTTCCTTTTTAATTACATATACTTACAGGTTTTCACATTTATTGGCTAAACTTTGCAGGGAGCACTTCAAGTCTGTGCTAGATCTTCCAGGGGCGTTTACCACAGGGAAGAACAACACAGAGCTTTTGTACAGATGGAAAATACTGTGCTGTATCAACTACACCTGGTTCTTTGTGTGGCTTCACTGTGGGTACTGAGCACACACTGAACTGCAGCAAGGAGCTGCACATGCCCACAGGCAGGTGTGGTATTCTAACACAGATGGATTTTACTGACATTTATGGCAGATCACCATTTCACTTTTGAGAAGCTGGGCAGAATTTCAACCTAAGTAATGCTTGCTTTATGTGGTTTAAATGAGCACAGAGAACACAGGCAGAATGCATCTTGTACAGAGTTTGAGTGCTAAACAGTTGCTAATACACTGAAGTTACACGTGAATTTTCATGTTTAAATGTTCACCAGCAAGAAACCTTCTGCTACAAAAAAAAAAAAAATAAAAAATAGAGGTGTTTTGTCTTCATTTGGATGTTTGGAGTAGCTTCTCACTTGTCTCAGCAAACACAAAATATTGTGTTTCTCTGTTATTGCAATAGTTCAACTTGGTTTAGTAGGTGCCTTTAATCTGACAGTCGGTGTCCTCATCTGCACTTTTGCTTGCTGACTCTGGGCCTCAGGTGTTGCTGGTGTCTGGGCTGGGTTCTGTACACCTGGAGCCTGAACCTGGGGAGATGCTGTGGTCACCACCTGCTGCTGGATCAGTTTCTGCTGCACGACCTGAGCAGTAGCAGTGGTTGCAGGGATCACCTGAACCTGCTGTTGACCTGCTGTCGTCTGAGAAAGGGTCACAGTCTGGGGCTGAGCTTGTACCTGCACATCAGGAAGAAAAGGCAATTACTAAATGGTTTGGCATTAAACAGCAATCCTTACATTTCTGCTCTACAGAAGGAATTCTGCTTCCTTAGGTATTAGCTCTCTTAACTGACAAACAACTTGGACAAAGATTCTGGGAACAGAGGCTCTGTGGTTTCACTGAGAAACACCATTCTGTCACATTTTCTAGAGCCTTATAAATCAGAAGTAAGAGCCAAAGTGCCTGTAACTCAGGTCTCTGCTGTGCAAATCCAAGGACATGCCCTCAGATACATTCAGAAGGCAGATGAAAGGTATAGAAACCCTACCAGATATATAGGAAAATTCCTGCACTGCAGAAGTGAAGGAGCAGGGAAAAAAACAGAGGGACAGCCAGAAGACCAAAGAGGTTAAAATGCTGCCTCTGCACCCATATTGTGACAATAAATACAGCCACTGAGACTTCCCACCAGTCTCTGCCATTTCCCTTTCAGACTACAGCTGCCAGTCTCTATTGCAAATTTATGGCAGAATTGTTTGAACTCCATCCAGACATTTAATTTTCATAGCTCTACCCAGAGCAAGGGGGAAAAAAAAAATCAACATCTCCTTGTTCAGAGGACAAGGTAATGAAAACTGAGCAGCTTCAGCTGCCTTTGTCAGATGCAGAAACCAAACAAAGCTACAAGGACTTCTCCAGAGGAAAAATTAACACTTGAATGTTCCAAAAGGAAGCACTAAAAATGCAGATAAAAAGAATGCCACATACACATAAAGACCACAGTTTAAAAAATACTTATGGCCTAAATCTACTGCCACTGAAGTCACTGGTATACATGGGAGGGAAACTATTTGTCTTTATGCCACCACTGATGATTTTGAAAATGATCTAGCAGCTCTTCCTGCCTACAGAGGGCAACTGATGTGTTGACTGATGAGGTTTCTACTTCCTGCTGTCTACTTTGCCCTTGAAGCATTCACATCTAAGGTGGTTATCAGACAGCTTACACCACTTTATCACTATTTTGAGATAAACAGTCACAGATTTTATTCTGCAGTAAAACTCTGCACTGTGAACTGTGACAGATAAAGAGCCGACTGGCCCAGATTTCTGTGCACCAAGGGCAAGAACTTCATCCACCCTCCAAAGCTAAATCACTCCTGCCAATCAACTGCCTACGTTAGGCTTGTTGCTAATGATCTGGATGACATTGTTCTGAACAGTGCTAATTAAACTGCCTGGTCATTAGGGGAGGGAAACTAAACCACCTGAGCTTCTCCTGCCCGAGCCCTGTATGCTAACATTTGGAACAGGTACCACACTGTTCAGCCTTTCACAGAGCACTTGGCACAGCTCAATGAACTGAAACAAAACAACTTGTAACCTTCAATTTGTCCTAATTTTTGTGGAAAAAGCTCAGATGGTGCTCATTAGTTCAATTATTTGCTATATTGACTATACATCACCAGAAACCAATTTTTATACATCCTTTCAGCTCTAGAAAACACCTTGAAAAATCTGTTTTTCAGCTTATCTACAGTGATGAACAAACATTGCTACATCTATGAAAGTTTTAGACCAGAGAATATACCTCAGCTGATTCAGTATTCAAGACCTATTTTTATAGAAAGGGACTTGCTATATCCTTCAAAAATACTACCTATGCCACACATAACATGAAAAATAAACACATTGCAAAAAAATGAGCTTTTCTGAAGATCATGTTTGCAGTGCTACATTTGACAAGAGCAAAACCTACCTGTTGGGAAACTGAAACCATCTGCTGAATGTTGGCAACAGTAGCCTGTTGCTGGACCACTTGTGGGAGTTTTGCAACCTGTAGTGATATGAAATAAAGAAAGATTGGATCAAAATAAAAAGCTGCTGATAGCTGCAAAACAACAAGGCCTGTTAATGGTAAGTTGCAGCTTGGCATTTTCAGTGAGGTTGAATGTTTATGAAACATTTTAGGTCCATGAAAACAACTTAGCTAAGGGAGGAAGAGAAATATTTTCAATTTTAACTACAACAAAGTAATTTTCTCCTAACTAGCTAGAAAACTGAAGGAAGCACATGAGTTCCAACAGATTACATTATCTGGGATATACTTTTGAAAGAGCAAGGCTTCCAATTCCCTTCTTTTTCCTTGGTTAGGCTGATCCAGTTATGCAGAAAAGAAAGTATGTGAGTTGTCACCTACTCTAGGCTGCCAGAGATTAGGCTGTGAGGCAGCACCAGAATCAGGAAAAACTCTGGCTGAATTTTCCTTAGTAAACACAGTATGGAATCCCTTGCCTAATAAAAAGGAGTGACTCAATTATTTTATTTCGAAGAGGAAAGGCAAACTTGCAGCTCACAGTTGCTCTGACTTGCTGTAAGGCCACATATGCAGCACCAGTGAATTTTATCAAAAAGTAAATTTAAATGAATGTGTGACTAGAATTAAAATGAGTGGGTGCTGAATTCTACCTCACCTCTTGTCTTTATAATTCTCCAGTCCCAGTACAGTTTAAGGGTGTAAACCTGTGTTACCTGTACCTGAATCTGGGCCTGCACTTGCTGGGTTCCACCTGGTTTCTGGGTTTGGGAAATTGGAGTTGTTAAGAACTGTGTTTTAATGGCAGGCTGTGTAGCATAAGTTACTTTTTGCTGCTGTGAAGTCTGCTGTTGGGTCTGGACCGTAACTTGTTGAGCATTTATCTGCACAAGAGAAAAAAAGGCAACAATGACACAAAAGGTAAGTGTATTTTAAAGAATAGGTATGTTGGGGAAAAAAAGATTAATTACATTTAATTATTGAAAAAAATTCTCCCAGGATTAGCAATAAAAAAATGAGCACTAGATAAAAGTCTTCATGCATTTACACAAATATTCAAAATTAAAGTATTTAATGAAAAGTTTCTCTCTTACACACAACACTCACATAACAACAGACTTACTAAAAACTACCAAACTATCAACAACTTCACAGAAAAAATGAAGCACCTGAGAACCTGTTCTCTCTAGATAGACCTAAGATGCACCCCTAGAAATCCTGACTGACTCTGTCGGGGTGCCCTGGTCATCCAGAACCAAAGCTTTACAACCACAGAGCCACGGCACAAGTTAATGGGAGAGCAGACAATGGTACCTTTTGCTGCACAGTAGCCTGTCCCTGTGCAACCTGGGGCTGGATGGCTTTCTGCTGCTGTGCTGCTTGGTGGTGCTTGAGTTTCAGCAGCTGCTGGACATGCAGTGGCTGTGCAACTACTGTCTGGCCTCCTGAAAATTACAGAAGTAATTAGAACTGTAAGAGTCTTCAGTTTATTGCTTTGTCCAGTAAACACAGCTTGCACACACAGATTCTACTTTTACAGACGTACACATTTGCACAGCTTTGAGCACTAACAACCCACTGATTTTAATGGGAATAAGACATGATTTTGACAGTAGAGAAAAATTCTTATCTAAGGGCATGAGTAAGCTAATTTTTTGTTCCAACAGCAATCTTCCTACAAGAAAAAAATTGTCTATGCTATAGGAGACTGCTATGAAATACAATTTTTCCTATTTCCAACTTGCATTCACATACCTGCTGCTTTCTGTGGCTGCCCAATGGCAACACTAATGCCTGCCACAGTCACAGGGAGTGTGGTGACTCCTGCAGATGACACAACAGCAGCTGGAACAGACACCACTGGAGGCTTTGCCAGAGCAACCTGTGCTGCTTGTGGAGTCTGGGCCTGGATCTGTCCTTGTGCTTGGAGCTGGGAAGCAGGAACACGAGTCTAAGCAGTAAGGAATGAAGATTATTGTACCAGCACAGAAGGATTTGCTGCATATAACAGGTGATTATAAAGTGATAGCTGTAAATGTTTCTAAATGTAATGGCTCCTGTACAGAGACACAATTCAGGGATGGTATCAATGGGTAAGTACAATCCAGAACTATGTTACAGCTCTTCCTTCTGAACTGCCAGAGCAATGCAAAGGGCACTTGTGAGTGTGAATGAGCAGTTCATTTAAACCAGCCAACAGTGAGATGTTTGAGACAGTTTTTGCCAAGTCAAAGCCAACTCACCAGGCGTGCCACTTGCAGGTTGGTGACCGTAGTGCCCGTGAGGACTGCGCCAGGACGAGGGGCTGTCACAGCAGTGAGCTGCTGGGTTTGCTGCTGCTGCTGCACTTGCACTTGTGCTGTTTGCTGCTGTGCCCCTTGCTGTGTCTGCTGTGCTGCCTGCTGCTGGGGGAGCTGCAGCTTCTGCTTCTGCAACTTGATAAGCTGCTCCTGCAAAAATCAAACATCTCCATCACCTCCAATGGTTTACATTACAGGAGAAAAATGGAGATGCATCCAAAGCTTAAAAGGAGAAACATTCTGTGCCAGACTAGAGCTAAGATCAAGTATCTAAAATGTAACTCTTTTACACAATGGCTTCCAGTGAGCAGCAGTAAGTGCTTTCCATCCTGCCCTACTCTACTATTGAAAGTGCTGTCAGACTCACAGCCTGCATTAAATTTTAGTAGGATGAAATTGAAGAGGGAACTACATCTCACTGTAGCCCAAGAAAACAGGACAGAACACACACTGCTAAGGAAGCTTACAGTAATGAGAGCAATGTGCTACGTTACTTCATGAGTGGTTCCTCACCTGTGACAATTTCCCTACAGTTTTTATTTGAGCTGGAGACTGAGCTTGTGCCTGAGCCTGGATCTGTGGGACCTGCACCTGAGCAGCCTGCTGCTGCTGTTGCCTCAGAAGCTGGAAGTGAGCAGGGGTGATGGTTTTGCCCGACAGCTGGACTGTTGGTGTAGCTGTGAATAAAGAAAAAAAACAAAATGTTATGACAAATACTTTTCAACATTCAGTTTAACTCATGAATTTCACCTGAGAAGTCGAGCTGTTAAATGCTTGTTTTTCTGCTCCAGCACACTTTGTGGATTTACTACATGTAAGAACACATTATCATGAGCATGATGTAAAAGGAGAGTAGATCATAAAATACAAGGGCCTTTCTTCACAATGTTTTTTAGTGAAGACAGTCAATTCTAATATTTTACTGCTAGATTGTTAATAACATTTTTAAATTGCAATGCCTAGGGGCCAAGTTCTCTATTGCCACACTTTATCCAGAAATACTGGAGATAAATGTCATCTGAGCACCAACAATAAAGCAAGTTAAAAATCACAGCCCTGTTTCATTGCATCCTAGAGTTCCAATATCGTGGGGCTGTGGTGGTGCATCAACAGGAATTCTGGGGCCCTTTGTGCACTACTGGAAAAAGTCCCTGAACGCAGGATCATTACCTGGTGTGACCTGGGTCACCAAGGACCTTGTCTGGGTCTGCACAGGCGTGAGGTTGGTGGTGACCACGGCGGAAGCCGTCACCGAGGTCACGGCGCGCACGCCCTGCGTGGAGGCGATGGTCACCAGCTCGGTGGACGCCGCCGGCGCCGCGGCCGCTCGCGGCTGGCTGTGCACCACCTGGGCAGTGGCCGTGCCTCCCGAGGTCTGCAAGGGAACACAGCGTGACTGCTCCCTTCCCACGCCTCGCATCTCCCTGCTGGAACTTTATACATTCCCTTCTAGGCAATTTTAAAAACAAGCATGAAAAATGCACAAGGACAAAAGCCCCAAGTCTGTCTAACACTAATCAGCATGTGATTAAATCTTTTTCCATCAAGCTGATCATCAAATCCTTCACTCCATTACAGACATTTGATTTTAGTACCTTTCAATATTTTGCTTTATCTTCCATAGTCTTAAACCATTAACATAATAATGAATATTATAATTAATAAAGCACAAAACAGTTACAGGCTGAAAATGTTAATGACATAGCAGCACTTCCCCATAAACTATTTTTAACAGTATTAAGCATTTTTTTTGGATAAACCATTCCAGTGTGTTCTGATGTTTTGGTAAGAGAGAGAGGCTTGATAAAGAACCCCAAGATGCACATGACATTTGCAAGAAACAGAATTTCTGGCAACATGAAAAGCTAAAGCTATGCTAATAAACATGCAACCCAGTGTCCAGGGACAGAACTAATGACAGGATCTACTCACAGTCAGAGTCCCAGGTATAACAGGGGAGGCCAGACGTTTATTGATGGGCTGGAAGGTGGCAGCAGGGACCCCAGCAACAGTGTTCACAATCACATTTCCACTCACTGTAGCTGAAAGCAAGCCAGGATTAATGTGAGATTCTGAAAGTGAAAATCCCAATGTCCCAACACCTCCTATGCCCAATTACAAAGTCTCCTTACCAGTCTGGATGCTCGTCCCCGTCACTGCTGTCTTGATGGTGCCTGCCTAATTTAGAAGACAATTAAGGTAACAGTTCAGAAAAACAATAAAAGAAAACTGAGCATTGCTTAGCACAGTGTTGTATTCCAGAAGTGACAAAATAACAAAAATTCAATGGAACACAGATTTCTGCAGTTGTTCATTGACTCTACAGATCACAGCAATTAATGCACACATAAATCAGGATTCTGCCTCACTAATGAGCAACTGTAGACCAGCCAAGTTTGTGGTAAACCCTGGTCACTGGACATCCCAGTTAGCAGAGGAAGGGAGCAGTACCTTGGACAACCACTCACACAGCAACATAACTGAGCACTTCACACAGCAATGCTTGTGGGTCAGAACACATCCTCTGTGTCTTTCAGCAAAAGCTGTGGTACTCCTGCTCTGCAGCAAGCAAAATAAATCCACCACTAGCTGCACACATTACTATGCAAACTGGATTGGCTCTAAATACAAAAGCCACAGACCAGTCATCAGACTCATTCAGACTTTAGATTTAGGGAACACACTAAAACTTTGCACAAATTTGCAGTACAAGCACCATGGTGTTTCCTGTAGGATGCATCATTTCACTTGCCTTGCAAAGGTAAATGAATCTTTGGCTTTTAAGCTCTTTAACTGAGTCATTCTTACAGCTACGTTCTCTTTTATTCTCTGTATTCTGCAAGTTCTCTACAAATACTTCTTGTTGACCATGTACATTTATTCACTCAGACTTCATTAAATGAAAGTCTAAAGTGAAAAAGGAAAAACCATCTTTGTATGGTGTTTTTCCACCTCAGAATGCCAAGATCTGTTGCTACAATGGTACAAATAATCTTAATAAATCAGGGTACCAGAAGATACCCAGCATAACCAGGGAAAGCAAACAAGAAAAAAATACCTTTGATCTCACTATACTGACCTAAAATTCTCTTTCCAGAGAAAACACGACACAAATACAGGACACACAGAAGAACTGAAGTTACTACATCAGAGGCACCGAGCTCTCCCTTTCTTACCAATACTGCTGTGTTGGCCACAGTAGTGACTGCAGTCTGCACCACTGCCTGTGGCTGCTGAACTACCTGTGCTTGTGCCTGTGCCTGTGGCTGGGCCTGGGCCTGCTGCACGGGGGGCTGCTGGGGGGGCTGCTGGCCCGCCTGGGGCTGCTGGGGCTGGGGGCCCCCCTGCTGCTGGGCCCTCTGCTGCTCCGCCAGCGCCTGCAAGGCAAGGGGCACCTTCAGTCTTCAAACATGAACAAGCAAGATGTGTTTTTTTAAAACAAAACAAAACAACAAGATAAAACCTCTTTATTTCTATCCACAAAACCTCTTTAGTTCTAATCAGAGACAGCTCACAAAGCTGCCCTCACTTTTCAAGTCCAAGTTATACAACCTGACTCTTCTAAATACAAGATGTACTTGTAGTTAAATTTTTAAACTACAATACGTACTCATGGTTTTATGGCTTAGAGCATAGCACAACAAGCAACTTATCATCCACAAGCAAGGACAAGTAGTTCTTTCTGAATAATATAAGAAAGGAGGGTGGAAATGCTAGAGGGTAGAAAGAATGGTCAAGAATTAAACAACATTTTTAAACGTTTTAGCATCTTTTGCAAAAATATGCTCCTCATTGCTTAAGGGGTCTGAGAGTGACAAGAGGCCCCCTTTGGGCCTTGGTTATCTAAACCTCTATACATGAACAATGTGCAGCTGCTCATAACATCCACTGTACTTCCAAACTTCTCCCAGGAGGCAGCTTTGCTCGTACCTCATCTGTTGCCTGATTTTTTAATTACTGCAGTCATTTGTGCAGCAGAGATGGGACCATACCTTTTTCTCTTTGGCAATGCGTTCTGCTCGGAGGGACGCGACTTGAATCGGCGGGAGGGGCTTATCATAGTTGATTCCACTATAAACAATAATGAGACAAAACACACAATATTTAGAAATAACTGAAACCTAAAAAAAAAAAAGAAAATAAAAAAGAGCACTTTCATACAATTTATAACTTCTTCAAGACACGGAGTGCTCACCTTTCTGCAAGCACTGATGCATGCTTTGGATTCTTCTGGAAAGGATTCATGCCAAGTCTGAAATTGAAAAAAAAACTGTATTACTGGAGACAGAAAAACCTTAAAAACAATATTTCACGTCACATATTTTAGCATTTGGTGAAGTTTCCAAGATATTCCAGCCAGTACTGGAGCCTGCATACAGACAGACATTTAAGAAAGACTCAGAGTAAATACTAAATAAATAAAGAAAATCTGCAGGAAGATACATAGGAAAGAATGTACTACTACACAGCATAGACAGCAAATTGTCTACAATTCAGGCAAATGGACAGATATAAAGTAGGTGTAAAAAACCCTGCTGAATGCAGCTCTGCTCTTAATGACGAAGAGCAAATTCCTGAAGTGAGACCCAAACACATGAAATATGGAGGTGTTTCCAATAACAGAGAACACACAGATCAAGAACAGAGAAACAGAGTACAGAATAACTCTGGGTTTTGAGAGCCATCCAAAACACAGTTTCCAGGAGATCTGTGGTTACAGGAAATCAAATGATCCCAGGTAGACTTACAGAGGTTTGATAGGTGGACTTCTTTTCCCTGCAATCATTTTCATCATCTCAAAATGATTAGTATAAAGCTGTGTGTGGGTTGCACCCTCATCTTGAGCATAGATCTGATTGGTACGAAGTGGGCGACTGTTTTTAGTCTAAAAAAAGAAAACAAACCAACTTTCAATTGCAAACTCATCCAACAGGGCATTTTGTCTACGTTTAAACACAAGGCGCGCTCGTAGATTATTTAAAAACACTCTCCAACATATCTATCACAGACTGGTTCCTGCCTCGTGTCACTGATAACTTACTGTCACACAAAACTCTATGGGAAATATATAAAGAAAGAGCAAAATAAGGAGCAGTTCTCACGGTCACACTGGCATCAGCACTTGGGGACATACAAAATGGCAAACTCTAATTTGAGAAAGAATCTTTGCTTTAGTTTAGATTTTGCAAGTTTAATTCATTACCCAAACCAAGAGCCCATTAGTTTATAGTTATGCAGAGCGCACATGTAAGATAATAAAACAAAACCATCACTGCACTGCTCTCCCAACAAGCTAGGTTAACATCCACACACCATGCCAGTCTAACATTTGGCTTCTCCTAAGCAGAAACTGCCAGTCAGGGACAAACCTCCTTAGCAGTCAGAGACTGGAACTACAGCCAGAAGTTCTGGATTCTCCACCCAACTCTGTCACTAAATTGCTGTGTGGTTTGGAAGAAGGTGTTCACAGTCATGGAATTTGTTTTTGTTTCTGTAGCGTCCTATCATCCTCATTTACTAAAACGTGTTTCAGGCACCAAATTCACTATGTATTTGTAATCCACTTAGACTCTAGCATGAAGTTCATTCTTACAGATGTTAAATACCATCAGGATAAGATACATGGTGGAAAAATACCAACTACAGTTTAAGTGAAATCACAAACTTCTTGCATGGTCTAAAATTTATCTATCAAATCCAAAAGCTGAAGTCTGGTGTCAATCCACTGTATCAACAAAGAAAGAAAAAATAAATTTGGAATTTTAATTGATGTTTCAGAACTCAAGTAACACTCAACATGGATCTCATATGAATTATCTGCCCACCTCCATTGCTGCTAAATACCACAGTGTCTAGATTTGATTTTGAAAGAATACCAATGCACACCTTATAAATACTTTTTGTCTTCTTTTTAGGATTAGCTTCGTACATTAGCTGTAAAATAAGAAGGAAAGTTAGATGATCTTTTGTGGAAGATTTTGTTCAGGTGCTTTTTCTTTTCAAAGAAATCACATAAAATAAGTGGAAATCCTGATGAGAATAATTTAAAAAGATCTTTTAAAAGTTATTTATTTACACTGTTGAAACGTTTAACAAAAAACAAGTGTTTATGGAGTTAAGGAAAAAAAACTCTACAACTGAAGGTAAAAACAAGACGCATCATTCCAGGTGAGCTCACCTTTCCTTCCTCCCTTGGGATTATGACATTCTCGTATCGGTTGCGGCACTGCTTGGGCGAGCGATAGACTCTGCTGCAGGAGTTAACAACATCACTGACCAGGTCCCAGTTGGGAGTGTGTGCTGGCGACACAACAGCAAGGTTTAAAGGAAGCTCCAGCAGCTGCTTCACTGCCTGCAACACAGAAAGGTACAGAGGCATCAGGAGACATCGTTGCCATCTTCCAAACCCTCCCTCACCTGCATGTGCCCACACACATTACCACAGCTCAGGGCTAAGGCTCTGTGCTCAGCTACAGTCACAGAGAATAAACAGGCATAGGGTGCCTTAATGCTGACTGATGCACAGGGAAAAATTGGAGATTGGTATGAGAGGGACAGAGAGCTGCTATTCAAATGCTGCTCTTCCTACAAAGGTGGGAAGAACCCTAGCTGCGTTATCCAGTGTCCAGCCAGCACAACTAATCTGAATAATAGTAAGTGGTTTCTAAAACAACAATAGGGCTTAATCATATATTTTGTACCTTAGCCTTTAATTTCTCCTTAGAGGAGCACAAATGACAGACAAGCTGTTCCAAGCTATGACAGCAAATTGCCACTAAGAATTAGAAATAACCTTGAAGAGATAAAGTGCAAGAATAAAAACGTAATGACAGCAGAAGCTGCAGGTATCATCTGACCTGCAGAAGTGCCCAGTCTTCGCTGATCAACCACTCTGGATTATCCTGTCCAGCCTCAGTAGCTGGTTTGACAAGAGTTGGCAAAGGCTTTGCAAACTGTGTCTGTTGTTTCAACAAGATGTTCTTCTTTTGCTCTTTGCCCTCCCGGCGCATTTTCAACATTCCTGGAGTTGCTCGATCGAAGAGTGAACGAGGTGGGATAACTGTCTCCCCATGACGTTGCTTCTTCTTTCTACCTGCTGCTAAGACAAAACATAAAGCACTGTTGGTAGATACTGTCATTCTTTGATTTGTCTGCCTACAGCTGCAAAATGCTTATACTTGTACAGAGTATTCCCCACTGCCTCTGAAAAGCACAGCAGGAACTAAACAGAGCCTGTGATAAAGTATGAGCAGCCCTGTTCTAGTTGACAAAGTAAAATGTCTGCTCTCTAAAACTGTCCTTTCAGGAACACCTCTATGGCTAAAGAGAAGACACACCCTAGGAACTGGGCCTTCCAGTGATTCCACTGCTTCAAGGTCATGGTGGGACAAGAATTTTCATCCCTTCAAATATGCAAATTTCATCTTTACTGGACCAGACTCCAACACAGATGCTTGAATTTATTAAACACTGCAACATGGGTGTTTCAATGCATTCTGAATACAGGAGGTATGAAAATCCTGCTGATTTTTTAAAAATAAATCCCAGAACAGTTTTGAGCACACACTCACCAGAGGGATCTGTTTTGTGTCGTTTACGCTCCTTCCTGACGTACACTGGAGGCAATTTTGACTCTGGAATAGGGGTGGTATCATACATCAGGCACATAACAGAGTCTATGTAGATATCATTGTCATCCTGAGGTGGAGTAGGAGGAGTCCAGAGCTGCACAGAATAAAATCTGTAATTACTGCAATGTTACCTCTCCACTGATCTTTATGTTTCATAAAATAAAAAGCCTGTTTAGGCTGCCTGATGTTACTTTTACTTACTGGCATAATTTCAGTTTGTCCATCTGGACCTTCATAGACATATTCCTACACAGCAAAAAGAGAACATAATTCAAATGATCCAACTGAAACCTGAAGGGTAAAGGTATTCTCAGACTAACTGTTAAGAAATAACTATATAGAAAAAACAAGACTGATCAGCAATTACTTTGTTGTACGCATCCTCCCGAGTGTAGGTTAGAAGTTCCTCTTCATCCTCCCAAAGCATTTTTTGCTCTCTTTCCTTTAACTCTTTCATATGCTGGACTTCCCAGGCTTTCTTTGCAGTTTTCAGTTCCATCTAGATTAAAGCCAGACTGGTTAGAAACTTTATACAGTAACAGACACTGGATTAGAAGTCATCAATTAGTAATTTTATGGATAAATGCCTTGAACTTTGACATTTTCAGACACAGGAATCTCATAGCAATTTCTTAACAGATACTTTCACAACAATTTAGAAGATATTTATTAGTCTTTGTGGAAGGTTTTAAAACCATCAGTATAAAGCAATCAAAGAACTTCAGTTAAACAATGAAGACAACCAGAACACAGGCTCACTAAAATTAATGAAATTTTTTCCCCTGCTATCAGTGGAGTACAACAAATATTTGCTGAGCCGGGCTGAAAGCAATTCCCATTTCATAAAAAAGAAATTAAGAATTGACACCTGCTTAAACCAAAGAATCCCAAAATAATGAGCTCTCTATAAGACATTATGCTGTTCATAATGTATAGCAAGAAAAGATCACAGAAGTGCCAACAATATATTCCACATCATTGGAGAAACTTCCATTTCATATTGAAAATATAATAAATGTTGTTCTGTGACAGAATAACATGGTAAAGAAAGATTTGTTTTACCTCACTCAACCGTGGCTCATTGTCATCAACTGAACCGTGGAAGAGCTCCAGATAATTCAAAGCATACTTCTCAATTGGAGTCAGCTGAGGGAAGTGTCAAAGAGAAAAAATGTTACTTTGAGGATAAAAGAAACATTACATGAAGTATCAAAGCCCTCCTTCAAACTTTTCTTAACATTTCAAATCAGCGGGAGATCTCCCTTCCATTTAATGGGAGAAACAACAAAGTTGCTTTAAGGTCAGACTGCAAAGAAATTGAAATATTTGAACTAAACATTACTTTTCAGCCAGCTATTCAAGGGAAGTCACGGTACCTGATCCACAACAGCAACTAACTCCTGCAGCTGTGAAGGCTCTTCATTGTATTTTGTCTCACAGAGCTCTGAGATTAAAGGTTCAATGCTTGACTCAGATCCTATGTCTTGTATGTGATCATTTGATTCCTCATCCTCTCGTTCAATGCTGTTGAGGGCCTTTCAGAGAGATATATTTTAAAAATAATTAAGACTTCAAAAATATGGAAAGGAACTCCATAAGGAGTTCACTGAAATGCAACACAATTTTCTCTGCTGCAGCAAGAGAAACAGTCCCAGAAATTATAAAACTTAGCTTTGGGCTTTTGGAAGTTTTGTCACAAAACAAATGACAAAAGAGCATAAAACTACAAGAAAAAAAGACTGACAGAATTTACCCAAATAAAATGAGATTAGTCAGCTGTTTAATACTAATGTTGCACAGCAGCATTTTTAATGTGTGTGTTAATCATTACCTCTATGAATGGTCTTGCAACTTTAGGCGAAATATTTTCTGCTGGAGATGGCTCTTGAGAAAGCACTACAAATTCTTCTGCTTTCACTCTAAATCCAGAATCCTCCATAGGAGAATGAACCTCAAACAATTCTTGAATTGTTTGCTTGGTAAATAGAAAGAAAGAAGAGAAAAACATTCAGTTTTTGGGAGCATACTATTTTTCTTTTCTATATCAGGAGTGCCAGCCAGGATAGCCTGGCTTCACCAGTGCAGTCACTGTCTCATGTATCTTCAGAGCAGCAATTCAGAGCCTATCTAAATATCCAAACTTATTTCACATTTTTAAAGCTGTTGAGACCTTCACTCTTACAAGCTCTGCAAAATTTTGCAGCAGGGTGAAGAAACAACAACATATTAAGTCACGGGTGATGTCTGTGCATCACTATGCAAATAACAGAACAAAACAGATGGACAATATTTGAAAGAATGTGGCCCCAACACTGAGAGTTCAAGCAATCATGAAATCCAATATGCTTCCTTATTAATTCTAGCCCAGACAGATTTCTACTAAACTGCTATTAAACACTCCACCACAGATGCTTGAATTTATTAAACACTGCAACATGGGTGTTTCAATGCATTCTGAATATTAACTTACCTGTGTTAAAAAGGCCATTGAATAGTCATTTCCCTGAGCAGCTACTTCTCTGATCAAGTCCTTTGTGCCATTTTTCAAAAGTTTCTCTTCTACAGAATTACCACTGACAAGCCTAAAAAAAAAAGGAAAAAAACATAGAAATTTGGTAAGTCATTTCCAAACCAGCTTTTGGAAACAAAAAAACAAACTGTCCTTAGAGAATACCAATGTTTAAATTGTGGTAGTATGTGGGAGTTTTTTTAGTTATGGTGCAGGCCCAGAAAAAAACACACTACCACCTTTACTTTAGGGCTGTCTTCTAATAGTCTATGTCATAAAAAAAAAACCAAAAAAACCCCCTGAAATCAACAATGAAAAGGAACCCCTAAAAAAAATCCACACAGACTAACAAACAATACCCACGCAGGTATGATTCATTTACTACATTTAGTGTTAAACCCCCGCACTTTTTCATAGGATGCCCTGGCATCTTTTTTATTGAAGGTAAGTGGTTTTCAGCACTGTTTCCACTTTATTCCAGATCATCCAGGGCAGCATTGTCCGAACTAACCTCACATCAAAACATGTTAAAGAGCAAATGTCGACTGCCACCATCACCTGTATATATGGATATCTTTACATCTCCCAATTCTGTCACACCATTCCTGAGCTTTTGCATCCATCACTGGGTTCAGATCATTGTCATAGAACACAACAGTGTCTGCCTCGACAAGATTGACTCCTGTGGAACGGCTGTGAGAGGAGAGGATGGCACAGAAAATGCGCTTGTCTCTGTTGAAAATTTTCATCAGCTCCTACATAAACAGAATAAAAGCAAGGACTAAATAAAATGCACACCAAAATAAAATACCAAACCAAATTCACTATAAGCCTAATAAAAAAATGGATAAAAACATGTCAGGTGTTTCAAACTGAATGCAAAACGAGGCAAATTTCCTTTCCCCACTGTAGTGTATAAAAGCCTGGGCAGCACATATTGTGTACCAGTGGGTAGCTGGTAGGGCACACTTACCTGCCGCTGTTCCTGGTTGGCATATTCATCAATCCTCACAAAGGTGAGGAAATGGAAATTCAGGAACAGCTCCAGTATGTCCAGCATCAGAATCATCTGTGACAAAATCAGCACACGGCGCCCTTCAGATTTCAACTTCTGAAGCAAGACTGCAAGAGCTTCTAATTTTCCTATAATTCAAACAGAAAAACCAATAATGGTTTTATACAGAAATTCCATACATGTCATAGTGGAAATCGCTGAAATCTTGTCAGCAAATGTCCTTTACCTGAGTCATACTGCACCAGCCGGAGGTCAGGGAACTGCAGCAAGTGAGGAGTTGTCAGCTGTTGCAACTGATGCAAGTGTGGAGCTGCCTTCTGCCTCAGGCTGTGCTTAAGGAGTTTCAGTCTGTGACTGTATGAAGGGGGAGGATTTGCTACATAGAAACATGGGGGAGCAGCAACTGCAGCTGGCAACACGAAGAGAGCCCTGTGAAAAGCATCAAAACAAGGCAACATCAATTTAAAAAGCTACACACAAAATGACCATCAATAATCATAGACACAGCAAGGAAAGTCAGTCTTAGTTAAACCAGCTTCTGCCTGCATCTCTTAACTTTAACTCTGGGTCTTAAGTCTTGCTAGTTAGTGACACTTCTGGGTGATTAACTAGGTTAGTTAGTCCGAGTGGCAGCTATTTAAGTAAATCCAAAAGCATAAGAATGTAAGGCTAAGTATGGTCAGCTGAACTTGGGCTTGAAATTAGGAAAGAGGCACTGAAAACACTTATTTATAAAGATCCAAAGGAAAAAGGAAGTGACTTATTTTTACTTCCATGCTGTACACCATTTACTGCTAAATAAACCAGCCAAAACCAAATAAGCTCATCAACAGAAACAAGGTTTTAAGCCTTGTTGAGAAGTGTTTTAGAAACTAGATGCGTAAAGGCTTGCTAGGCAGAGTCACACATTACCTGTCAACAAGATCCTTTAGAGATTCCTGCTGCTGAACCAAGCCCAGGATCATTTCCCTCAAGGGGTTACTCGGGCCTCCGCAGGCACTTGTGGAAAGGCAGCAGTTGACAAAGCCAGCCCACCTCCAGCTGCTGCCCTCGCTGGAAGGCAGCTGGGAGGCCCTGGTGTCCCCAGCCAGGGAGCAAAGGCTCAGCACGTCGCGGCCGTACACCGGCGCCCGCGAGCAGCGGCGCTCGTTGCCGCAGAAGATCCGGTCCAGGCGCTCCTTCAAGAGCCGGTTCTTCTCCTCAAACGTCTCCTTTGCCAAGAGAAGGTGAATGAAAACCACATTTGCTGCTCGTCATAGTAATAATAAAGGAGGGATTTGAGGCTCTTTAGAATGAAACTATCAGGATCAGAGTATGGATCCTAGAGAAGAATTACTTAGGCCAATTATTAAAGGTATATATTTCTTCAAATAAAATCTGAAGGCTACAGCTGAATTCAGTTCATATTAAAGAGTCAATTCTACTTTAGTATCTTCTTGCTTTTTAAAGGTACATTTTCATAGCTTTTTGATATATTCTTGATGTTTCCCTACACTCTGTAAGTTGCTCATCTTATCCACAAACTTGTTAAGATTAGAAATCTATAAAAATCTGCCCAACTGCCATTGTGTTCAAAACACAAAAAACCCACGACTTCTTTATTTATGCATTACTATATAATGAAAATATATTACAGTTACAAGAACCTGACTATCACAGCACAAGAAAGCTGTTAGCTGCCTTTATACACCAGATTATTTTATCTATGGATTACAAAAGCATCACATCTGTCAACCTGAAACACAGACAGAAGTTGGGATATTTACCTACTCTATAATCAACAAAGTCCCTAATTAATTCCAGCTTTGCACATTATAGCTTTCAACTATTACACAGACTTACTACGGATTCTGAAAAGTGCTGTTTCCACAAGAAAATAAAAATTGAGTACCTGTGACTGTCCATGCAAAGGTGCTGGTTTTAACACTGCTCCCATGTCACCAGAGGGCAAGTTAGCAACTGTAGCTCTACCTGGAATACAAACTGAGGATAAACCTTGTGTTTATATATTTATTCATCTGAAAATTGGTCTCTTTATAATTTCCAATAAGTAGACATTTCATAGCTGTAACACACCATTGCTGCAGACAAATTTTTAGTCTAAATGTCCACTGAGTATTGCAAATTTGTAATTTGTTATACATCAAATCTCTGACAGATATTCACATTAACTGTTCTCACAAAAATCCAAGACAGATCAATGGAATTTTACTTTGCTTTGTACAAAGCAATGTGCTGTGCTCCATTTGTACTTTATTCAAAATGTCAAGTATAGTGCAATACACATTGACATTCAGAAAATGTTAATATGAACACAATAGAAAACAGAAAATATTCTAATTCAGAAAAAATATTGTTTTAACTTATCTTGAGCAAATAATCTAAGATTTTTCAGAAAACACATCAACTGAGTGTATCTACAAATTGGTGAAATCATATGATGGAATCTCAGTAGCATTTTTGTGATTTCAACTATTAGCAAATGTTTACCCAGAGAGTTAACTACACTGCAAGAGCATCACACCATTTTCAAGGAACGGCGTTTTATATCCCAATAAAAATACAGCAGATGGCCATTTTCAGGGAATGAACTCCTAGTGTTATATTTATCTCCATTTAAGAATCTGCTGTTTTGTTTTAAATGCATTAATTTCTCCATTATTTTTGATCAACATCTTGGTTGTGTTTTTAAGCAAGGAACTGATCATATTTACAGCAAGGCACCAAATACCTAAGCAACATTTGCAGAGGGAAATGGAAAACTGTAGCTTGAACAGCTAGAAAAGTAAAAGAAATTAGACAAAAGTAAAATCAATGTGGAA
This sequence comes from Passer domesticus, assembly GCF_036417665.1. Classification (NCBI taxonomy): domain Eukaryota; kingdom Metazoa; phylum Chordata; class Aves; order Passeriformes; family Passeridae; genus Passer; species Passer domesticus. The sequence goes on from NC_087490.1 coordinate 8,423,921, forward strand.
AAATTGAGACAATCACTGGACATTCTCTGTCAGTATAAAAAATTATCACCCTTGATTTTTCCTTGCAAAAATTAACAAAGTATTTCAAATTTACTTCCCCCAAAAAAATTTGACCAAAGGCAAAATGGGTTTAAAAAATCTATAATTAAGTTACATGCTCTCCTAAGTTTGTACTAAAAATTTTCTTAAAACTCCAGCACACACCAAATACAAACTGCAGAGATTTGCCTCATAGTTCACCCACTTCTGAGCTCAACTTACAAAATTATGATCTGCAACAATTTGGAGCTATATACAAATGTGATTTTAACAACTGAACATTTAGACAGAGACATTTCTTCAGGCTGGCAAACCCACCTTGCTGCGTGACTGCAGTGGAAGCTGGGCCACCTGCCTGGTGCTGGTTCCCTAAAGCGTTCAGGGCGTTCTGCACAGTTCCTGCTTGGGAAACTGTCTGCATGACCACGGGGCCCTGAGGCCTCAGGTACTGCTGCCCAGGGGCTGACACAATCTGAAGGACACTTCCTGCAGTGGAGGATTTTAACACACATTAGGGTGGAAAACAATTCATGTTCTCTAGCAAAACCTATTAGTGTTACAAGCTGATCATTACTGCTTCAAATTATGTTTAATTTTACCAGACACATTCATTACACCAATCTGACAAAAAGGAGGGAAACACCCAAGTATTCATAGCTGAAGAGGAGTTTCATGTCATAGGGGCATCATTCTAATCTAGGTATTTATACAGAATTTGGATAAAATCCAATCAAACAAAAAATCTTCACTCAACATTCCCTCTATTTATTTTGTTGGCCACAGAGAATCAAGATATGACAGTTCTCCTAAATCTGGCAACACATACCACCAGCAAGGGAGATTTCAGAACAAAATATAGTGTAGGTAGAGCATTCAGACAAGGGCAATAATTGGGACAAAATTCAGAAGCATGCCAGACTTGAAGTATTATTTACACAATCTTAGAATAAACCAAGAATGTTCTCAGTTCTTCTGTTTCTGCTCAGCAGACAGTTTATATCAAATAATGCCTCACCTTACTTTACCTGCACTGCATGGGTGTGGAAACAAAGGAAATAATAATATTTTTCAAATACAATACAGAAAAATAAACTAGCCATGTCTTTCATGTGATAGGCATTTATTTTTCAAACCAGAGCTACCTTGGCTCACAGAAAATAGGAAGAGCAGGACAATACAAGCACTGGGGATGGAAAAATCTCCAGCAACAAGGAACGAGGTACCCATATCAAAACATGAGCATTCTGAATAATGGAAAATTGCCTTTTTTGAAATAAGTACCTTGGAGCTGCAGGGGCTGCCCTGCAGTGAGCTGCCGGAGCTGACTGTGTGACAAGGTGAACTTGTTCCCTTGGAACTGCAGAGTCACTGGGGTCTCTGGCTGAGCAATCCTGCCTTGTGCTCCTGCTATAGAAGCCAGCTGGGCTATTTTTACTACCTCACCACCTGTTAAGGAGGGAAACAGGCATTAAAAAATCAAAGTGGGAGGCGAGATTTTCGATATTCACAATTCTACATTTTGGTTAGTAAACTGGTGCTGAAGCGCCTTCCATGCATAATTATACTTAGTGCATCAAAAGTGTCATATAAAAGTTAAGCAGGTATTGCTTTCTATATTTGTTGGACAAACTGGAAAGAAGCTGATTGTTTAAAGGGTAAGAACATCAACATTTTAGAAATTACCACTTTCATTAGCAAAAAAGTTAAGAGCTACCTGAAAACTCATGTGACACTTTGTAACAGAACAAGTATAGACAATAAAGTGATTTTCACTGCCTTTTCAAGAGCATGAAGGAAGGTTTAAGGAAGAAATTAAAATATTCCTATGTGTGGCACATTAAATACACATTCAAAATTTGCGGATAAAACATGATTTATTTTAAGCAATCTGCATTTAGACAAACCAAAAAGCTTTGAAGTGGCAAGGACCAAGCTTTTTGTGATTTAAATGCAGAAAGGTTACAGGCATTTCAGCATTAAGTTTTAGGATATTGAGAAAATACTGGTGTGAAAATTCAGCTTTTGTAAAGGCAGTGCATTACCCCAGAGATAAAATTAATACATCAGTGCTCAGTACTCTCTACACATGCTAATAGGCAGTGCACATACAACCTTAAAGCAAAGCCTCATCACTTTTCTCTGCCTAACAGTGGCGACGCTCCTCTCCGCCAGAGAGGCCTTTAGCAGATGGATTAGTGTTTAACATGAAAGGAATAATTAGGAGAGAGCTAAAACATTTGGTCTGAAGGAAGTCTTGCCAGCAGAAGAAACATGCAGAAATAGGAGATTAAGTTGACACCGCTAATGTATGTCCACAGCAATTCTATTGTTTCTTATCCAATTTTTGATTTTCCTTGGTCATAAGCAACGTACTGAGCAAGGCTAATCAGAAGAGTGAAAAAAAAACAACGATTCTGTACACATCTTAGGGTGCCTAGTAACTTAACCTCATTGTAGTACAAAGGTGGGAGAAACCTTGAAAGGGGAGGCCACTTACTAGGCAACCGTGCCTGGGCCTGAGAGGTCAGTACGAGCCTCTGAGGCAGCACACTCTGTTGGATGGTGTGCGGGGGGGGCTGTGGCTGTGGCTGTGGCTGGGGCTGGCCCGGCTGCGGGGCCGGCGCAGAGGTCTGGCCCCGCGGTTTCACAGGGTTGGCTGCGCTAGTTGCTGTGGTGAAGGTCGCTGCGGGCTGGTGTCTTGGAGCACTGGTGGAAGCCTGAGTTGTCTGAAACTGTGCTGCTGCAGCTGCAATCAATAAGGGTTGTTTGTGCAAGCTGTTAGAGGTTTTAACTCCGCTCTTTTAAACAACCTGCATTAAAAAGAAACCTTCCAACAGGATAATCAAACGGCTACAAGAACGGATTTGTCCTTACACACCGGGATTTCTAGCCACACCTCTTACTCCATCCTACTTTTACAACATTATCTATTTGGAAAGCATTGTTTAAAGGCTAAATAAATACAGAGAAGCACTGTACATTCCCATCTTTGACCGAAGTTTAAATATCAACTGTGGCATATTTACTCCATATGCTAACAGGTTACACAAAGCTTAGTTTTGCATTACACTGGCAGATCATACTGGAGAAACTAGCGGGGAATTTTACTGGCAATTAGTCTGTTGGTATTTTTAAGCCATTAGTATTCTAGACCAATAAGCTAGAGGGAAAAGGAGTTCTATTAAACAGACTAACTTGTATCTGTCTACGCTGAGGTGCAGGTGACCAGGGTGGCACTGACTCCCTTACCTTGATTTGAGGACACCGTGGCTATGGGGGATCTGCCTCGAACTTGTCCCTGCTGAGTCACCGTTGCCGTGGTCACCGTGCGCTGGACTTGAGTGCTTGGGAAAACCACAGTCCTGCCCTCGGGCTTCTGACCATACTGAACGGGCTGGAACAACCTGGCGAGAGCAGAAACAGTCAAAGTCTAGAGGAAGATCACAGTTTGGCTTTTAGAAGTCAACTCTGTCACCCCAGGAACATAGAAACAGATCATGTCAGATGCTGATCTTCCTGCAGACGGCTGAAGCTGGCAAGACTCGTTATTTCATAAGCTTCCTAAATGAACATTATAGAAAGTGATTTTGCTGAATCCAAGGAAAAAAGCTTTCATTTCCATACACTCAATTTAATGCAGGATGCTTCAGAATTACAGCAAACATCTTAAAGGGGCTAGGTCAATATATAGGAAAAAGATATATCTGAAGATATCTGAAAAAAAGGGCTCCCATATAATCTCCAGAGAGACATCAACATGCTGCAGGTCATCATGCAGCTCTCTTGCATCAGAAAAACAGTTCTACATTACCCTGAGAACACCACTATAAGAAAAACACATTTCAAAAATGTACTGCTATAAAACTTCATGTCTCTGCCATAAGAGTGAGAGCACAGCTGACACTGCAGGCCCAACTAGCCTTGAATTATCCTCATGCTAATTCTGCAAAACAACACTCAATTTGCCATAAACAAGGTCCAAGAACAAAGTTCATCTGCTGCTGAAGTAAGGACTATGGGAAATCCATCAACAAACTTCAAATGGAATTGCATGCCTCAAAGAACAGAATTTTTATTTTCAGAAGCAAACACGAAAGCAAGATAAAAATTAAATGCAAAGGTAAGCCTGAGGTTTTGTGTGAATCCCATTAGCAGAGATGCAAAGAGAACTCAGGATTGCAGCAGAACCACCTTTTGCTGCTGTAATTCTGGCTTAGAAGGAGACACACCTGCTTGGTTTGAGCTTCACTGGATTGGGCCTTGCCGGTGGTGGAGGGGAGCTGTAGATTTCTTCAATCAACTTTCTGGTAACCTTTTGTTTTGGCAACATTTGTGCTTCATAATGAGTCATTTTGTCTTCCATTCCAATGAGATCAAAAAGAGACAGGTCTGATTCCTAGGGATTTCAGAAAATTGTTTGTTTTACGTGATGTCCCAAATGGTTAAGTCCTCTTTACATTCAAAGCTGAATTAAATTTCCATATATTTACTTTTTAACTTAAAATAAATGGTGTAATTTTAAGAAATAAACTATTAATTATTAGACAAAACTGTCTAGAAACCTTGAAAATAAATCTTAAACTGACAGTCCCATTTTAAGCATTAGAAAAGAAAGAACTGAAATCATCAGCCAGTTATGGAAATTAAAGCAAAACACATTTAACAATTCTTCATATAACATAGTTTCCAAAGAATTAAATAGAACTCTTTGAAGGTTAACTATCAAGTTTAAATGCCAAACTATAAATTAGGAGTAGAAAAATATGAAGGATGGAAATAAAATTAAACAAAAAATGTCAGCTGCTCCATTACTCATACTTCTTTTATATTTTTTATCATGTCAAGGAGTGGGATCACTTGTTTAACAATAATAGAAATAGTGGTACTTCAAATGGATTGACAGAAGGGTACTAATTTAGTCATTGTAACAGAATGTTTACTGTTATGTGGCAAAGAAAAAGTCTTGCTTTCCTTCAGCTAGTAAAAGCAAAAAGAAAATTGCAGAATGCCATAAATAAGCACAGTGCTACCCCGAGTGATTTCAGTGTAGGAAAATTCCTGCAAACATGAGCATGATAAAAGCAAAGGTAATTTCTCTTTGTTCATGAAAAATTACTGTTTACAAACCACTTGAAAACTTCAAACCACTCTGACAAAAAAAAAGAGATGCAGCAAGAACACACTTGGTAGCCACAGTTATAGAGGACTGAATTCCTTCTATTTATAAACTTCAGGCAGACCTATCACATATAACAGAACAACAGTAAGTACTGAAATTCTGCCAGGGCACTAAGAGAGGTAAAAAACCTTAACTTTTCTACTGACCTTCCAAATATCCCTTTCCAGGGCTCGCAGCACCAGAGAGGCTGTTCTGTATTCCAGTGTTTCTGATACATAAGAGGAGCTTGAAAGCCGGGGGTTTATCAGATCAGGGTGGTTACAGATCCGCTGCAGCTGCATCAGGACATGCAGGACACTGATGAAGTGTCCACTTTTGAGGGCTTCCTGGGTTCTACCAAATAAATTATACAGAAAGACATTGATTTATGTGCAGCTTTTATGGAGGTGTCCCTAAATCAGCAAGGTGAGAATGAGCAATGCAGTATGTTATGCAAAAGTCTTAGAACAAGTTTAGGTTTCACCAAAGTCTTCTGCAGTATTCTAAGCAGTACTGTACCAAAAGTAAATTTGGAAAAGAGAAACTTAAAGACCCAGTGCTGCCTTACAATCAAATACAACCTATCCAGCTCCCCATTCTCTCCCTGCTTTGTTTCTGTTTCATCCCTGCATCTCTCAATTACCACTGGCAGGAGGGTGTTGTAGAAAAACTCTGGGCTTTAAAAGAATGAAGAACCGCTCATTAGAGACAAATGTTAAAACAACACAGCAGAAGACCTCACCATCATAACTGGATTCTTAGGTTCCAGAGGTAAATGCACATTTATCACATCAGCATAAAATATCATAAAATTACATCACCTGCTGTAACTCTAGTCTAAAATGCAATCACATTTTATTCACGGGTCATAATCCAAAATTTCAGAGAAGCACTAAAACACTTCTCCCCATGACAATCATTTCTTTCCTTGCTTAAGCACTAAAAGTGTCAGCATTTCATATTTACTGTTCCAAGCCCTTACCCTGGCTGCAATATGACATCCTCATACATGGCTTTTTGTCGACTCGACAGACGGCACTTGAGCACGTGCTCATACTTCTTTGTGAGCTGCTTCTCAACATCCCTCTTTGATCTCCGCAAAATAAACGGCTGAATCATCTGAAACATTGCAGAATTGAGAGGAAAAAATTCTCACTTCAAAGACTTTAGAACAGGAAGCTAAACTTATTCACAGCTAACAGATTTGATGTGTTGAAGTGCATATGCTATATATAATCATTCTGTTATGCACACAGTTGTGTAGACATTAATTTGCTCTTTAATTTCTGCATATCATGCTTCAAAATCTGAGCCTTGTATTATTTTTTAAAGAAATCGCCACATTCTTCTGGTAGCAGAACCCTCTACTTTCAGCAAGATTTTTCTGTCTAAACTGAACAAAGTGTTAAGAAAAGACACAAATTCTGATATGAACCATATATTTTTATTCCCCCTCTCCTTAACACCATCACTCTTGTAGTAGGATGCATGAGAAAAAATTCCAACATACTCTGTGCAACCTGATGACCAGTTTATGGCAATAATCCTGGTTCTCCTCATTAGGTGCTTTTACTGGAAAATCCAGGTAAGGTTTGGAAATTCCCGGAATCAAAAAATGTACCATGGTCCACAGCTCCATCAATGTGTTATGCAAAGGAGTGTCTATCAGAAGCAAACGATGCTGGCTGTGAACAAAAGAAGTTTTTTAATTGACTGATTACTATGCCTTTATGTTTGTCAGACACACAGAAGAATTATGTAGATATAATAAAATTAAACCAGGGATAAAGTATATTTTCAATCTTGAATATATCACCAAATAGCTTCTTCATTGCAGAGTAACAGAACATACAAAGCAATCTGTTTGGGAGCACAGAATATCAGCAAAGAAGAATTACAGTGATATGATAGTGGAAACAAAAAGATCTCAAGCATTTCTCTGAATCCTGATTGTTTCAAATAAAAGCATTTTCTATAGGTGCACATTGCTCAGGAATTTGGGCAGACCAAGTCAAGAGAGTTTTTTTAATCAAGTTTTCTGTTAAGAAGAGAACTGTGTGACATGAAAAGAGAAAAACTCACTGCCAGCAGGAAATCAATTCTCTGCTCTGTACCTGCGGAGATTGAAAAGTGCCTCCCAGTGTTTCTCAGTCATATTCTTTATTTGCTGCATCTCATCTACTATTAAGTATTTCCATCGCATTTTCATGAATGCTGTGTGGCCCTTGAACAGCTGCTTGTAGGAAGTGATGCACACATTGAAGCTGTTGGGTTCTGTCCATTCCTACGGAAAAGGAAAGAAAGGATGAGACTCAAATATCTTACAACCAGCTACTTCTTCATTAGAAAAAATAAATAAGACATATATATACAGGCTAAATGTATAGGCAACAGTGTAAGAGTTGCAAAATACAGCACCTGTCTTTTTGCCCTAAGTTCTCTTTGGCTCCCAAAGTAGAGAAGTATTTTCAACCCCGGGCACCAGCGTTTCAATTCCAGCTCCCACTTCAATATGTTACAGCTCCGGACTACAACAAGGTGAGGGCCCCAGTTCCCTACAGAAGGGGAAACACAGCAGTAAACACTGGAAAGAGACTCCTTACAATGCATATGGCTTATATTCTCCCTTGATTTTTTAAGTGCATTGCATTAAATTAATCATTAAAAGTGAGATCCAATAACAACAAACGGAGGCATTTTAATTACTAATCTACTCCTGGTCATTAAACAATTGTAAGGTTTTTCTGTCCTAGTAAGAACTTAGAAGTATTCAGAAGAATTTCTACAGAGTAATAGGTTGATCAGACACTATACTCGACTAGATCATGTCACAAAATAGCAGGAAGTTACTCTGACACAGTACTCCTATCATTAACTAAAGTCTGATACAGTTCAGTAGGGAAAAAAAGTGACCCTAGGCTACAATTCACAAAAATAATGCTGGCACAGTACCTGTCTAAAACTGTTAGCCAAATGAACTTACCTTCATTACAAGCCAAATGGGCAAAAAAGGCAATAATTTGCACAGTTTTTCCAAGCCCTGCCTCATCTGCCAGGATGCCATTGAGATTCTTCCTGTACAGCTTTGCCAGCCAATCCAGCCCAATCTTCTGATATTCTCTGAGAGACCCATACAACAGTGATGGAGTGTTGTATTTTACCTGTAATGTGAATAATTTGATATTCTTTCCTGAGTTAAATTCGCAGAGCATGGCATAAAGCACAAACATTCTAGAGGCAACTCAAAAAAAACGCAATTACTTGCTGAAAGCTACAAAATAATGAAGAAAAAATCGGTTTTTATGTAAACATCAGCACACAGAGTAGCAGAAAATAGGGATTCTTACTGCTGTTGTTATCCTGGAGCTGCCTTTAGGTAACAACATCTCTGCTGCAGCAGCAACTTCTGCTATGTCTCGCATGTGCTTCTTGGGAGGACTTGATCTGTCCATGCCCTTATACTGGTCAATGCTGAGAAGGGAGTCTATGAGGACAACTTCTTTCTGGGGACTTTCCCTATCAGACATGTGGTCTTCCATTTCTAGGAGAGAGAGAAAAATTACAGTGGTATCTAAAGTAAACTTCAGTAGCAGTTACACAAAGGAATTGAGATCACAAGGATTCCGACATGGGTCTAAGGGAGGCACCTAACTTTTAAAAGCATTTCTATGATTTTCAAGCTAGTTCAGGTAAAATGCAAATAGCCTAAGCTCAGGTACATGTACACGTTGTTGACATTCACTCTAGCTAGGCTAACATGGTGTGATTATAGCTACCTATGAAGTGTGCTGCTTAATTCAGTGTAGAGAGGCTTTTCTATGGCTCAGTACTGTTCTTGAAAATCTCACACATCTTCCCTTCAGGACAGGCAAACACTGCCCTCTTTGCACAAACTGAGAAATTTTAAATGTGATTCCCTCAAGATGTGCTTTCCCCTAGAACAAAATGTCTTTTCACAGAGTCCTGAAGAGCCAAGCAACTTATTTCACCTTGTAAATCAGCACAATTACTTCTAAACATAGAGTAATTTACCTTCCTCACTGCTCTCCTCTTCACTGTCAGGCTTTGGCTGGGGCCAGTGAAAATTTTCTGCAAAGGCACCTTCGTACATCTTCACCAACTCTTCCAGAGGCAATTCAGCTGAAGGTCATTAAAGGATGGAAGTTTAAAAGTACCAAATAAAAATACCAAACTTGGAACTACAGATACTATTAATTATAATCTCGTTACATTCTTCACAATTGCATAAAGCCAGTTATCTAATCAGAAGTTACTTCAGAGGTAATTATTAAGTGAATGATGGCATTATTTATTTAATAACCTTGATTACAGAGAACATTTGGCACTGCACCAAGCAGTTTTCTCTCATACCCCGCTTTTTACTGCATTACAACCACACCCAACAACCCTCAGTAAACCCCTAGTTGGGAAGGTAGGGGCATCAAATCCAGATGAATGGTTGGAAGACAATGCAAGACTTCAGAAGTTTCAAAACTGAGCTGTAACTCCAGGATCCCTTGTCTGAGCTGTTAAAGCAGGAATGTACATGCTGGCAGTGGCCAATCAATCAGCAAACATTCTCATTAGGAACCTGGCTGACTGACCAAGGGTTATAATCCCTCCAACTGGCCAATTCAGTGCAGCCACCAAGCTGCCAAACAGACCAAACAAACAGATCTGGAAACGGCGTGTTCACTGCCAGGCACGCTCAGCCTGATGGGCAGCCTGCCTCTAAAAATCTGCTGGTACCAGGCTAAGTGACACATCTCTGTGGGCTGCTTTGCACACATCAAACTCAGCAGAGCAATTACATTGCTAATGAGAGAGAGCTGCCAGCCAGAGCACTGTCCCTAAAAGCACCTTATCTTCAAATATTTATACCCCCCCTTCAAGACCAGCACTTAAGTGCCCTTTTGGACCTACCAAGTCAGTGACAAAACCCTTCTGGGATACTCAAGACAGTTGATAAAATGTCCATGTTCAATCCCTGATGTTAAGTGTCTACCATGCACTCCTAGAACTTGGGCTGAGAATCTTGGTGTAAGGTTTTAATGCAGTGCTTCACTAGAGAACTACTTCTTCCCAAGCCACCTTGTTGTGATAACAAGGACTGCTTTATAAAGTGCAGATGTCCATCATCACCCCATAAACTGCTGCAGCTTTCCAAACAGAAAAAACTAAACACAGACTACACAGGACTGAACATCTGACTGCAGTCTCCCACCTCTAATCCTCTTTACAAATATAACAAGTGCTGTGTGTTTCCAGCTGTTGTTTCAGAGCACAGCTCAGAGAAGGACCAAGCCAGGTGCCTACCTTCTTTGGCTAGATTAGACAATTCAGTTTGATGGTTTATGTTTCCCTCTTTAGCTTCTTGTTCTTCAATTGTTTCTTCTTCATCTTCAACTACAAGAAAACAAATGCAAATCTTGGGTTAAAATTATACAATAATTCAGGAGGCTTGTAATTCTGTCCCCCTGAACAAACACAGAATAGTCTAAGTCTGTAGGATTTAAAAATAATTAAATGTATATGGAAAACAAGATAATCTGAAAGCAACTATATGCAGTATTTAAAAGATAAATGAACAGGAGAGAAGCACTTTTGCCTCAGGACAGAAGGCAGTTAAGTGTTGATTGACAATGTTCACCACAGGTTGTTCTGAAGCCTTGAACAGGGGAGTTCCTTTGTCAGGAACATGACAGAGGGGTCACCAAGGAGAAAGGACCCAAAGCAGGTGGGTATTTCAGTCTAAAATCCTCAAAAGAACTTCAAGACCATTAGTAAGGCCTGACAAATTAAGTAATGAGGACAGAAAGAATTAAAATCCACCAATAATGATAGCAGTATCATTTCAAGGAAAATGTTATTTTCAAATTTTCACTAGAGCACTTTTAGGGATAATTTACTATTTCATTGACTATCTAATGTCTCTAAGAAATAGATGAAAGCTGGTATTTGGTTCATGAAGAGCACTGCACCCACACGGTAACAGACTGAAAACCTGTGGGTTTAATATTCTGTACTATGTTATGGATGCAAAATTTTGGGAAGTGACTTACCTTCCTCATCAGTCAAAGATGTGCTTGCCTTTCTTTTCCTTCCAGATGATGAACCCCCCTAGCATTAAATAATTGCAATATTTAAAATCAGAGAAATTAAAAGATAAGCAGGGGGCTTTGCTTTTTAAAAACAACAAAACATGCCTTGCAGTCCCAAAAACATCTGCTGATAGACACTTAGTATCTATTAGCACTTCCCTGGTCACACAAAAACAGAAACTCTAATTCTGAACTGATGGGAGTGTGCAGTCTGCCCTTCCTGGGTCAAGTTATTCAGGTCTAGCTGTGGTACAAAACTTTTATCCAGGCTGGCTCAAGGACTAAATTTTTTCACTAGTCAATAAAAAAGGGATGTGGCACAGGCCTATAACTGTCTCAGCTGTCCAGTGCACTCTGTAGAATTGTTTAGCCTGTGCCAATTAACTCTCACAGCCAGTGCTGGGCCACAGTTTGGCTGATAACACATGCTAAGGCTTGTTCCTAGCAGGAAATTCAGATGCAGGCAGATTTCAGCACATGGGCATCAGCTGTGCCACAACAGATGGCTCAGGGCCTCAGATCCCTTGTCCATTTTTTTCCAATTGCACAGACACAGCCAAGGAGTCCTCAGCACACATTTCATCCAGGGAAAAAGAGATGCAAGTTTCATTCAGTTTGACCCATTTTGTAACATACACCTTCATCTCTCAGCAGATAAATCTCTGCTGAACACCTGAAAACACATTTCATGCCCCACAAAGTCTATCCCTGCCTACTGTAGATGAAACTCCTGCCCAAGTCTGGCAATTACTTTGTACAGTTTTTTGGTCTTCAATCTCAGATTCACAGCCACAAAAGACATGTACCAATCACAATCTATTTCCCTTCCTAACCAGAAAAATTATACTTGTGCTTGTGACTGAATGTTCATTTGTCAGTGAAATCTTATCACCATATTTTTTTTTAATCACCTGTATCAAAACTTTTTAACATATGTAGTCACATTTAAACTAATTTGATGGCTTTTTCAAAAAACAAAGACTCACCATTTCACTTTCTTTTTCCAAATAAAGGTCTTCTTTTGCATCCTTACCTGGAAAATTATTACACTTGATGTATGTATTCATCACTTAGCAATTTTACATTTCTTACATGAACTTTTAAATGCATTCAAAGGAAAACACAAGAAGTATTAACAAAATCTAACACAAAAACATAAAAACCCATAACTCATTATTCAGATCTATTCACAACCTATTATTAGCAACTCACAATTTTACCACCAACGAGATGAACCTGCACTGAGTGATATTATACAAAACACTATCATCAGAATTCAGACTATATTTCTTATTAAATGGAATACAATTACCTTTCCTTGAAAATCTCTTTAGATTCAAAGCTTTTTTCCTTTTCTCTTGAAATTCAATTTGCAGTTTAATTTCAACAACCTGAAATGTAAAGCAAGTCTAATAAATCACTTTTATTTCACAAATAAACTCCTGAAGATGAAAAAACCACCACAAATTGCATGAGAATTAGTGAGTGGGTACTTTACCTGCTCAATGTTAGACCAGAAATACTCTATTTCTCTAGCAATGGATGCTGCAATCCTCCTCAGTTTGTTCTGTTCTTCCCTTTTAGCTCGCTCTTCATTAAGTTTCTTTTCCTCATGGTAACGAGCCACAGTTCTTACCATCTAAAACACCATGAAATACTGAATTAGGTTACCTCAAAATACATATAATTGCCTTTCTTAAGATTATAGTGGTTATCAGCAGCCAGACGTTGACCATAGCTTTACACACATAGCACTTACCTCCAATATTTCTAATTCTTACCATGCCAGTAAAGCAACAGACATGAAACTCAAAGAAAAAAAAAATACAACTATAACTAAGCAATCAAGTAGGAAACTCTTAATTCACTCTCTGAATACAAAAATTAGAAAAAATTCCACTGAAATTAGCAGCAAACACACAAAAGAAAACTTTTTTTCAGACAGCACATATGAAGTCACAGAAATCACACCACAAAATGTCAGAGACCAAAGCTAAAATGAGTTCAAAAAGAGTGTACATACATGAGTGAAAGATCAGTCAATGGCTGTTAAGACTGACTTGATTGCAACCTTTAGCTCAGGAGGCCCCTAAAACATTGACTTCCAGAAGTTTGAAGCAAAGTGCCAGGGGAAGGATCATTTCACATTTGCCCTTCCTGTTTCTCCTATTCTTAAAAACCTACCATTGGCCACAAATGGAAATCCAGATTTAAATTATATTCAAAATGCAGATATTTATTGTACAAAACAATACACTTATTTCAATACTTTGCTTCTGAGTTTCCATCATTTCAGAATATACAGTAGAAAACAACATGGCAATTTAAACTAATGACCTTCAGTTGCTCTGTTCATGACCCTAAACTGGTCATAAATGTACCAAACAAAAGATGCAACATTGCTGGTATCCATAGAAAACCTTTGCTTACTGTAAATTAACAGATTTTATATATTTCATCTCACACCATACAAATTTTCATTGCACTACTGTATTCCTGCAGTGCTGCTTTCTCCTCCTATGGAAACAATTCTTTACTATGTTTCCACTACTGTCTTTACTCTTATTTTTCTGTGAGATTAAGAAAAAATGACTAGAGGACAACCACACCCAATGGAACTTATTTACAAAATTCGGTATTTACTCTTTATTATCTGGAAATAACTCATTTGTGAGACAGGCAGGACAACTCCAGTTTTTATTTAAATATAACCAAGTCAACATATTGAGTGGGCTCCTAAAAATACTAATTGATCTCCAGAGGAATAAAATGCACAAACTGTTATTTGCATCCACAATCTGTACAATTATCCAGCCTGTCTCAGGTACCATATGCAAAACTGACAACAAAATTTCTCATTTGAGGTAGAAGTTAGCGCCTCATCTTTCCTTTACTTCTATCTGTGACAAAAGATACCTCGCAGCTTTGCTACCAAACTGACTGATATCAACATTTATTGCTCTGAGTTATAAAATGGTTTTCAAGTACCTTCTTAGCAGTTGCCATCTTCCACTTTCTCTCCTGGGCAAAATCAGTGGCCATCCACTGCATTTCTTCCAGCAAATAATCCCAGTGGGATTTTGGCCTTGGAGCCTCCTGAAGTTTAGGCAGTCGCCTGGGGGACCATAAACCTTCCTTTCTCAGTTCCGCTATCCGCTGGTGGATTTGATTTTCCTAAAAAGAAGTACAGAGACTTACAATGAAGCTGCAGAATGCACCTGAAGTTGTAGAATCAGAGAAAAATAGTAATTGCTCCCACTTTATTAAATTAATTGACAGGAAAATAAAAGTGTAAAAGCATCACACAGAATATCTTACCAGCTTGACTTGCTCAGCCAGCTTGTCTTGAGAGTTTTCTTGTGGCAACACCGCTGCATTCTGAGCTGGACTTTGTGTTTTAGGTGCTGCTGCTGCTACTGCTAAGCCAGGAGGCTTGGATGCAATAGGAGACAGGGATTTGTTGGTTGCTGGAGAGGTCCTGTTTGTTTGCACTGGGTATGGAGAAGGCGGTGTTGTGCCTGGGATCGCTGCTGGAGCGATGGATGAGGTAGGTGGCAGTGGATTTGCCGCAAGACGCTGAGAACTCTGAGCAGGATCTGCAGATGGCCGTGTCAGAGTCACAGTCTGCCCAAGAAACACACTGGTTACTGATGAGCTGAGGATTCAATATTTAGTCTACACTAGAGCAGAACATAATGGAGACTTTAACTTAATAACAAATGTACATTTGTGTCGCAATACGACACAAAATGAATGACATTCACATGTTGAGATGTCTAAGGCAAAAAAAGTGCACTTATTTCTGGACTTCGATATTTATAGAATTCTAAAAGTGAGCATGGATTGGAGGATGAAATTGCTACTTCTCCAACCACACTGGTCAAACTAACAGTTTATCAATTTTCTCGTCTTCCAGAAAGGAATACAAAACAACCATTATCTACAAGAAAAGTGCGTGAGAAACTCTATTACAAAAATGTAAACACCAGAAGGCTTAGAAGAACTTTAGAAGAACAGGGCGACATGCCTGCATTTTTACAAGGAAAGGATTTAATTATCCAGTGGAATTCAGAGATGAAGACAGCACTTTTAGGTTTTACTGGCCATGGAAACAAACACATGTCCACCCCACAAGGCTCCCGTACCTGCTGCTGTATGGCAGCTTGCGGCTGCGACGCCTGGCTGGGCGCCTGTCCTTGCACGTGGATCGCTGGTGGCACCTGCTGCTGCAGCGGCGCTGGGAGCGGGGCGGCCGTCAGGGGCACGCTTTGGGGCTGGATCTTCACCTGGATCTGCGGCTGGGCTGGAGGTTCCACCAGCTGAGGCTGCTGCTGGGGGAGCTGCAGGGTGGCGGGCAGCGACGCCATGGGGACGTTGGCGGGCTGCAGGCGCGCCGGCAGCTGCGGCGGCGGCGTGTGCAGGCTGGCCGCGTTCTGCACCGGAGGGCCCTTGGAGGGGTCGTACTGCTGCTGGCTCTGCTTCTGCCCCGTCAGCTGCACCGTCTGCGGAGTGGGAGGCATCCCACCTGCAGGGCAAGAGGAGACACGTGCAGGTGAGGTTGAAACATTAAAACATCCGATGCTCTCTGTTGATTTAAGGAGGAAATCGACTGCGAATAGAGTGGTTTTGTTACTTACTTTGCCACAAGACACCATCACTTGAAAATACCACATCACAATCACAAAATAAATCACTATTACAATACACAATGAAGTACTTCATGCACGGGACTGTAACTAATATTTGGAGCACAGCAACTAAAAAAGAGCATGTCATTATAGGTCTTCTAAGTTTTGTATACTCAAAAAAAAAAAGGACTGGTGAACTAATGGAATTTAACCTAAAATACCAGCATGAAGTCTAAATACTACTTAGTTCTTTCTAAGAACACATTCACTCTAACACATACTCTAAAGCTTGGAATGACTAATGAATAAAAATTTGTCATGATGTTCCAATTAGATGGTTTCCTTTTCATAAATCATTGGTTCAGTTCCAGAATTCTCAGATTGGCCATTTTGCATCAGCACCTGTGACGTTTTTCCATGCCCACATGCACTTTTGGAGCCCGTCACTCAGCTCCTTAAACAAACCAGGCATTGCATACCAAGTATTAATTTACATGGAGAAGTGTGTGGTGGGACTAGGATCTTGGCAGGCCGAAGCCCAAGTTTCTAGTTCCATCACCAACATCTCCTTGTGAAATTAATGTGCAACTGGCATGTGGTGACACAGTACCTTGTGCCGTTGGCATTAGCTGTTGAAGAGGAACTCCTGAAGCCACACCCGGGTGCTGAAAAACCATCCCATGACGGCCCACTTCAATTCGTGGTCTCTTAGACGAATCTGTGATATTCAAATTCCATTTATGGCATGGTATAATGGAATGGGTTCAATTTCACAAAGCAAACTACTACACATGATTCCACCGTCAGCTCCGAAAGCTACAACTACTGTACATGTGTAGCATTTATGAAGAACATGCTCCAGGGGCAGAGTCCCTCTGACTTCATGTTGGCCATCTCCAATCTTCTCAGCCAGAACAATCAACCTAACCATGTCTCCATGCCTGCCAAATCCAGGCCTATCTACTGGGAGTGGAGTGCACTCTTCCCACAGCACCAGTCACAGTAGATAGTCCTAAGGATCTGGTGATTCCCAAGGTGAGGCAAAAATGTATTTCTGAACAGCGGGCTCCAATCACTGTTTGGAAAAAAAAAGAGGATGGAAGTGGAATTGTGCCTGTGGAACATACCTGCTGGTGCAAGGGCCTGCTGCTGTCTCTTAAAAGCTTCAATCTCTATGGTGCTCACAGTCCCCGTCGCTGGAGTCCCTGTATGCGTTTGCTACAGGGAAAAGAAAACAAATCACAGAAGTTCAATCTGCAGATGGTCTGACACCAGGAGAGAATTTACAAGCAGATCTAAGGAGGCCAGCACAGAAAAAGTCCTTCAGAACAGCTGTACAACAAAGGAAACAAGACTCATTCAGTATCTATGAAGTTTTAGTTGTCCACAATGCACAAATACTCTTCATTGAGTTTAAATTTTACAGCGATGGATTTGTTTATATATATATATACACCTACATATTGTTAAGTGATACCAAACTCAGGAAAATGGGATATGTAAAAAACAAACTTGCCCAGTATTTTTGTTACTTTTTTTAATTAATGAAAATTTTCATTAGCATATTATATCTGTGTGAAACATCAGTAACACAAATTCATCCTCATGCTGAAAACAGCTTAAGCTTATTTGAGTCTCCAGTTCTCTCAGGATAGAGCTTTGTGAGAGTTACTGTTGAAATATTTCAGGAAAAAGCTAGGAAGATGGAATAAAGAACCTCAGCCAAGGTACACAAGTTCTCATTCCAGTTTTCCAGATGCTGGACTTGCACCTGTTTGCACAGCTGGCAAAATGAGTCTCATGAATAAACTCAGTGAGGAGAAACAATATTGCCATAAGGCTAAGGTGACATCAGAGCTCACAAAAAATTACTATCCATTTTGTCTGAGGATAAACAGCACACAAGCTATGAATTAACAAGCTTGGAAGAGGACTATTGATATTGAGATGCAAAAGGAACCACTGGGCTCTGATTCAGCAAGCTGGAATTTAGCTTCAGTAAGATCACGCAGTGCATTCAAACTTTATTTTTAAATCACTACTTTTAATATCAGCAATGATGGCAAGAACCTATCCCAGAGAATCCTTTCAGCATCAAGCACAGGTGACAGGTTCACATACAGGACTACTGAAGCAAACAAATTTGGGTATATGACAATTTTCATGCCCTTTGGGCCCTCAGCATACTGGCAAGTACTCATTAATGTCCATCAGTGTCTGTGCAAGTCCAATTCCTTTCAGTGAGTTTCCAAGCCATTTTTAACTTCTCCTCAATATTTGGCCATGCTGTACCAAATATTCTACTATGAAACTTAATATAAGAAAAATAAGGGCTATCCCTAAAAAAGGTCTTAAGAGATTCCATCAGAAAATACAAACACAGGCTTTATGTACGGCAGTTTCTGCATCCTGGGAAATGAACTAATTTAGCCCTCTAGTTCTCAAAGTGTACTTTTCTAATGGTGAGAGCCTTAAACACGTTGAGTATAGTAAGGGTTTGCAAATGTGAATTTTTTTTATGACAACATAGAAAGATAGCAATTTCCCATAATTATTTTTTTAATTTTATTCACATACTTTATTTTCTCCTCTGATTTTAAACAAAATTTTACCAATGTAAATTAAACCCACAGAGGTAAACACCAGTCTATATTGAAATAAATCACAGCAGTGACATTCTGCATCTTCAGTGCTTCACTGCATGCTACTAATAATCACAGCCAATATCACCTACAATGACTGGGTTTCAAATGCTCCTTTTGAAGCTGAATATATCTCATGCCCCTCAGACTCAATCAATAGCTATGAATTAATAACACTCAATCTCTTTGCTGCTCTGAGGGCATTTGCAGCCACTCCAGCAATACAGATACAGCCTTAAGATGTAAATTCTGGTTTTAAGTGTCTGACTCATATTCACAGTTCAGTGCTATTTCACACTCAATAGGGATTAAGTTTTCAAATATTTGTCTTGTCACAAGGTAGACACGCAGCATATTTCAGATCCAACAGCCAGTGTCTGGCAGAGCATCACAGACCTGGGCATTTACAGAATTTTCAAAATGAGCAACAAGAATTGATTATGTAAATGCTACTAAATTGACTAACAAATTCATTTTATGTCCCATTTGTATCAGAGGCTGCTGGGACATCACTTAAGAAATTATATTCTTTGAACTCCACATTAAATGCCATTTATTTCACATGCTCTTTCCCTCTGGATGACTGCATACTCACAGTTTCAGGCTGTTATCTCTACTTTAGGATTTTTGACTGACATTTTCTTAAGAATATGCCTCCCAGCTGTCTGCATTATCACCATGTAATTTAGGCCAGACTCTTCAGAGAGCAGACATGTCTTCATAAATTGCAGTCACATACCAATAATATTAGACTAAAACTGTCCCAACTTTAATTAAAATAATGTAGCTGTCCCAAGGTCATGATTATGCAGCATGCACACAATAATCACTCTGAGCACTGCACTTCTGCACTGGGATTTGAATGGTGATGCTGATTGGGACACATAATTTCTCCATAAACAGTTGCAAAGGGCAAGACTGATGGAAAGAAATGCCACTTTCTGTTAGCAGTTTGTGCTAAAAGGTCAGTACCACACAGAGAGTTTTGTGCATTTTTAGCATGAACCAGTTTCCCTGAAACTGCATGGTACAATACCTTCAAAAGTATCACCACTGCTGCAGCTACAACTTGGTGGTGACCTCAATCACTACAATAAATAAACTGATATAATATTAGTTATTTTAAACAGCTTAAATGAAGCCTGACTACCTAAGGAGACTTCCAAGATATATCAGTACTGGCCCTGAGGAAGAGCTCTCAGTGCAATCCCCTTTGCTGCACGACTCCTTTGTACAATATCACAGGGACCATCCCATTTGTTACACACAGGAACACAACCCATCCTGTATTTCATTTCACTTTCCATTTCCAAAGCCCAGATAAAGGCAGCACAGCCTGTACAACTGCTGTGGTATAGCAGAGTAATTCACCCTGCAACACCTGCTAAGCATGTCACTGAGCTAAAAGGTAAATATTTCAGTTGCAGATGGAATTAGGGTATATTACTTCTCAGGGTATGTATGCAGTGATGTCTGGGTAACAGAGTTGAAGGCAGCTGCATAAAACCACACCAAACTGAAAAGCTGTATCATCACTGATCACAAACATTTTAACTGATTATCACATTTATTTCTTGGCTTTCTCCAGCATTCCTCGTGAAAAAAAAGAAAAAAAATGTTAAAAATGACTTATTATAATAAAAAAAAGCACTTCTGTTTCTTCTTCCCAACATTTATGGTAGAGCTAATGGAAAGCAGTTAATTATTTGAAACAAATTGTGTCAGAGAATCAGTATATTGTTTAACACATCTCAGGAAAGGCAAATCCAAAACCTTCTGTAGCCACACTCAAAACCTTTAATACACAAGGGGAAGAAAAAAAAAGAAAAGAATTTTAGAAGAAATCCACAATTACAATGCCACAGACAAAGAATCCATATCATCACTACGCAGAATGCACAAATGAACCAAATGCATTAGGGATACAAAAGACAAACAAACCAAAGTGAAAACATTCAAGCTGAAAGTTAATGCAATAAGCCAGCAACCTGGAGACAAAGCTTTAACTTCCTCAAGGCTTCTACTGATGCATTTGAAGACTGAAGAGGTTTTTTGATTTTGTTTAGATGATAAGGGATGGGCTCTTGGGAAAATTCTAATTCATCTAAGAAATATCAAATCTGAATGAAGAAAAAAAATCTGGGATGAAACTACATTTTAGAACCATTGAAAAGTACCTGAAATGGTTGCTGCTGGGATGAAAAAGCAGCAGAAACATTTGGAGGAAGCTGGGTTGCTATAGCGACAGGAGTACCAGTCTGCCCATCCTTTCCTGTCACAACCTTTACCTGAGAGAAATATTTTGGGAAAAAAAAAAGAAGGGAGAATCATTTTCTTTTTAGAAGTTTTTCTTTTTTTTTTAACTGTTCAACACACTCCTTTGGTACTGATGGCACCTCACTGAAGAGGGGACAATAACTAAACCACCACCAGTACAGCTTGTTTTGAGCACAGCCCATTTTTAGAGTTCTGTCTTACTTTTAATAGCAGAACAGAGCACAGCCTTGACTGTTTATTGTGACTTCTCGTCACTGGAAACGTTTTCTTAAATCCAGTTAACATAAAACTGTGTTTTAAATTGAATGATTGTTGCTGCTAACGGACAACAAATTAGCATGACAGACAGTTTGAACGTAAGAGAGCTTCAACATTTATTTAAGCAATGAGCACAGCCACCACTCACTCTCCCCTCAAATTCCCAAAGAAATCAACCTTCCAGGCAAGGGATGAAGCGCGTTGCTTTAGCAGAAAGTGATAAAGAGGGGAGGGGGAAATAAAACAGAAGACAACAACAAAATACAAAGAAAGAACATACTCAAAAGATGTCTTAATCTTTCAGAAGGATTCATCACTTGAAAACACATAAAGACTTTTGCTGGTGCACTTTGCAAAATTCTCCAGCAGTTACAGGGACAAGAAGCTTCCACAAACAAAAGAGGATCCACCACGAGAAGGCAGTGAAGTACAGCAAATTCTCAACCCGAAACACCACAGGGTAGAGCCTCAACTCATTTAAAGTGTAGCAGCACCACTGACTTCAAGGAACCTGTACCATTTACACCCACTAAAGATCCCTCAAAGTGTGCAGATGGTAGTTAAAAATACCTGGTTATTTCAGCTGACAAACACGCAACCCAACAAGAACACCTAAACAATTTGACAAAACACAAACCGGGTGAAAAAAAAATACTGAATATCCATTGTCAATAAATTACAGTAACAGGCTAGCTTTTATGTTACTATATAATGATTCCTTCAAAATTGTCACAAATGTCACAAGCAGAAATAGATTTTTCCTAATTAAGAAGCTTATACAGCAAAGTACTGAACAAATTAAACTTCAGCCATTATTCTGTTAAAATTTCCCACAAATTCCAATTGAAGGTATGATTGCTAATGATTCATGCCTAAGAGTCATCAAATTTCAGTGAAGGCACTCATTTCCAAGGGGTATTCAAAGCAACACGAGGTTCTTTACATAATATTGGTTCTTCTACAAACTGCCAGCTACATAATTCACAAATTTTAGAAGCTACTTATGAGTGCCAAGAGGTGCAGGGGCATCAGTTCCATCTACCCTGCTGCAACCACTTGCCAAGTTGGCTTGCGGGCAGGCTCTGCACCAGACCAGTGCTCCAGCATCCACAGATAGGTACAAATATGCAGGAAAAGCTGCACAGCACCTGTTTGTGGCAAGCTTCTTTCAAGTTCTTTGCCATCAATAATGAATTCAAGCTAGGAATTTAAACCTTTGCATAAATAACAAAGTGAACTTGTCAATGTCCAGCCTGTAAGTGCTGGCTGTTAATTCTTTAAACAGCAGCTCACACACAGAGCTCCAGGGCTGAATAATGTAATACATGACTGTGGACCCTTACACATGTACTCCCTCACTAATTAGATTAATTCACATTTTTGTTGGGTTGCAGCAACACTGAACTTCAGTAACATCTATGATCAGAAGTCACGTGAGTCAGGTCAACCTCTTAATGCTTTTGCTTGTTCTTTTTTGGTTTGTCCAGGTCTAGTTAAGTGAAATTCAAACCATGATTCCTAGTCATAACCATTCTGAGAGCTTAAAACCATTTCCACGCTTCTACCATCTTTACTTGTGTGCAACTAGGACAGTTAAAGCTCCCTCTCTATGCTTCCATTTTAAATCCAAAAATCTGACAGCACGCTCAAACCAACCCATCGAATCACACTACCCAGCAGAACTGCACTCTTTCAGGCCAATTATTTTACGAAAAACTGCCATACTTCACCAAGCAAAAATGATTTTTCATGTCCTGTCCCATTCTTTAATACTTCACAATCCCAGTGCTAAAACTTCATCTATGATTTTATTCCAGCAAAGTTTCTTACCTCATCATTGATGACCTCAGATTGTTCTTCCTCTTCTTCCTCCTCCAGGTCCAAGTCATTTTGCCTCAGGTATGCTTGCAGGGGAACACAATGTTTCTTCTTAAAAGCTAAAAAGTCCATCATATTCCCTTGAAGATGTTGCAGGAAAAACAGTTCAATCAAACATTCCTTAAAAGTTTCCTTAAGAATTTCCATCTGCTTGTGGTGATGATCCAAACATAGTTTTCTCATTTGAGCAGTTTCTTGGTTGGCAGGAGGAATCTCCTCCAACTTCTTGGGCTGTTTTTTCACTGCTGTGTTAGCTGTAGGAGTGAGAGGAAGACTCGACAGGCCCTGTGGCACAGTGGCCCGTGAAGGACTCGTGGGAGGAGGAGGAGATGTCATTCCAAACGCACTCGGTCCTCCAACCCCTGCTATCAATCCACCAGAAGTCCTGTCAAATCCAATGGGTCTACTCAGCTGCTGCCCTTGAAGCACTTGCTGCTGCTGTTGCATTAGCTGCCCCTGGATAATATTGCTGATTTGGGGCGGCAAGCTGGTCGTTGTGATGTGGCCCGGGCTAGTCAAAGATTGCATATTTGCCCCGCTGGCCACGGGGCTCTGAGGGCCGAGGTGGTGGATGGTGCCCCCAGACTGCGAGTGGGGCTGCGAAAGCCGCCGCTCCCTCACCGTGGCAGGCGGCCCTGACGATGGAAGCTGCACTTGTGCAGCAGCTCCTTGAGCAATCTGCGCAATCCCCGGCCCTTCCTGGTACACGAAGTGCCCGCCGTTGGAAGGACTCAGGCTGATCTGCCTCACCAGCACGCTGGCATCCACAAACCCTCTGGTGGGGCTCTGGCTGCACATGCCCAGGCCAGGCCCGGGAGTGCCCGCCCGGACGCTGGGCAGCGCCTGCACCGGCACCGGGTTGGGCTGCGTGGGGCTCTGGGACTGCACTTGCTGCGGCAGCGGAGAGGTGACCTGGATGTACGAGGGGGACCCATGCTCAAAGCGCCTCTGCTGGGGGCTGAACTGAAAGCTCGGGGACGTGGGGTTTGGAAGCGGCAGCGGGGTGAGCGTGATCTGCTGGTTGCCCGAGGCCACGGGGCCCACGTTCTGCAGGGTGATGTTGACGTTCTGCCCGGCCACGGGGCTCCGGCTCATGATGAACTGCTGGATCTGGTAGCTGGGCGACTGCGGCGCTGAGGGGCTCGCAGAGGGCGCGAAGGAGGCCGCGGGGGACTGGGGTAAGTTTGCCTGTTGTTCTTCTCCCTCACTGCCCGTGAAGGACCTGGATCTCTGGAGCTGGCGCTGGGCATTCTGAGGACCATTGCCATGGTGCATTCTCACTGATCTAAGGTTTTACAGTATAGTCTAAAGAAATACACAAAAACAGACATTCAGGGAATGTAAAAACTCTTCTGCAACTGAAACTATTTAGCTACAACCAGAAAGATTACCTTACAGTAAGAACTGTTATCCTGGCTTTGCAGATACTTAACATGTTTAAAATTATTCAAAACCCTCAGCACAACCAAATCTCACTTAAATCCCTCATAAATTTCTCTAGCTAATACCGCTATTGAATAGTCTTACAAATGTTGTGTTCCCCGTAGCTAGGTAGAACGACTTCAAATAATAAAAAAAAAAGAATTAACAGGACTTTTTCCCTTGCTGTGGAACTTCAAGAAACAACAGTCTCCAGCATCAAAGGCACCTATTCTTTGTCATGTTCATTATTACCAATGCTTCAGTGCTTTTAACTCTTAATGCAAAGTTATGATAAATGTAATTGCTAAAATGTACACTCCATTGTTTCAACAGCAACTAAAAATAAGAAAATGGACAGACTATTGAACTTTATTGTTCTAGCTACTGAAGGCCAAGTCATCTTAATGTATGCAAAACTACTGTATTTGATCCTTAACTTTGCCTCCTCTTTCCTTCAGAACACAAAAAGAGACAAAAATTAACCAAAACTGCATTTCATTTAAAACGCTGTTTATTGAGTCTAGCTACTCAGAAATTCCAAAACGTTCTGGTTTTGTATTTCAATTACAGACAAACAAAAATTCCAATGACATGCACTGACAGGTAGATTCACGGCTGGGAGTCACACAGAAATAGCAGCAAGAGAAAATGAAACCTGATGATTTTTTTTTTGTTTTGTTTCAAAATCTCTCCCCTCTTTTGAAAGCAACACTTTCACTTTTAGCATTTCAGGCCAAACATACAGAAAGATGCTGCCACTCCTTTGTGTTCCTAACTCCAAGTCGGTCGCAGGCGGCAACAGGCAGCAGCACACGGGCACGGAGCAGCGCTGGAAGCGGCGGGATGCAGCGGCTCTCCCGCTGCCCAGGCAGGGGGCACATCACAGCCCTCCTGTCCTGTCCTGCGCTGCCTGCAGCCATCTGCCCGAGCCCTGGGGATGGAGATTCCCTTCCTTGCCCCGGGAAAAAGGCGGCTGTCCGGGAAGGTGGAGCAGAGCAGCGCTGTCACACGCGCCAGCAGCGACAGGGGCCCGAGAGCCCGGGACCTCCCGTGCCGGGGGAACCGCGGAGCGGCACAGCGGCTCCGCCGGCCGGGTTCCGCCTCTCCCGCACCGGGGCTCGGCTCTCCGCACCGGGGCTCATCCCGGCCGGTGTCGATGGTCCGGCACCGGGGCTCATCCCGGCGGGGCTCGGCTCTCCCACTCTCCGGAGCTCGAACCTGAGCGAACGAGCTCCGTAAAGCGGGAAGGGGAAAGAACTGCACTCCTTACAGGCCCTTTTCCGAAAGATTTGACAATACTGCAATTCTTCGATGTATTGTGGTTATTTCACAGCGCCGACACCAAATAATTAAGATTCAAACGATACCACCAACAACAAGGTCTTATTATTTTAATTACCCGCACCTCACTACCACTTACGGCCCCAGTGAAAACACTTAATTAATTATAGGCCGATAGGGAGGTCCCGAAGCAGGGATCGCCTTTTGTGTGCGAGCAGCGCGCCGGGGCCGCCCGGCCGGGGGCGAAGCCCGGCCCCGCCGCCGCTCCGCGGGGTCTCCCCCCGCCCGGGCCGCGCTCCCCGGCCCGGCCCGGCCCTGCTGGCCGCGCGTCCCCCGCCCCGCGCCGGGCGGGCCCGTCCCCCCGCGGCCGCCCGCGGTGCGGCGGCGGGGCTGCCGGGGGCCGCTCGGGGCGGAGCGGGGCGCGCAGCCGGGCCCGGGCGGGCCCCGCGGGCCGCACTTACCGCGGGCGCCGCGGGTTCCATTCGCTGCGGGCAGGAAGCGCGGGCGGGGGCGCCGCTACCAGCGCCGGCAGGAGACAAACCGCGTCCCGCCGCGCCTGCGCCGGCACCCGCGCGCCGCGCCGCGCCTGCGCCAGCGCCGCGCCTGCGCGCTCCGCGGAGGCGGCCCGCGGGGCCTGTCGCGATAGGAACGGGCTCGGCGACAGCGCAGGAAAATTATATTTATTGTAGCAGAGGCAGGGTAGCGTGAGCACCGAGCAGTGGGTAGATTCTGTCGCTACTCTTCAAGACACGGAGTGAAAATCCACACTGGCGGCTGGCGGGGGTTGCATCCCCGGGAGCGCGGCCAGCCGCGGGAACAGCGGTGATGGAGCGCTGGAGCATCTCCGACGGGAAAAGGCTGAGGCAGCCGGCGCTGTCAGCCCGGAGCTGAGGGGGGACCCCATCCCCGGCTGCAGGGAGCGCGGAGCACGGCCGGCTCTGCTCGGGGGTCCTGGTTACAGGACAAGAGACAACGGGCACTCACTGATGCCCAGGAGGGTCACCGGACTTGTGCTGCATCAGATGGAGCGCTACTGAAGCACTTCAGGCTTGTCTTTACATCAGCACGAGCACAGATTTGGTTCTTGGACAGGAAAACTACTTAAGGCTAAAGATCATCACAGAGCCTTTGATAAGAAAAAGGTCCCCGTGAAATACATTCGTGCTCAAGAGAAAACATTCACCACCAGACCACCAGTGATTTACTGTTAAATGTGAGAAAAACATTGACAGTGGAAGTAAACTTAGAGAAATCTATATGAGGAACTTCTTTTTCTAGTAGTCATTGTCATCAACTCGAAGGGATTTATACAGATTTGAATACAATCAGAATTCTGGTCGTTAGCACAGGCTTGTCTAACACAAGGAGATGACCACCTACGTTCTGCAATAAATACAAAGTGAAAGCTCAGGTACCAAAAGTACATAATCAAAAGTGCCCCATCTCAAAATTCATAGTTATCAATAGTCTTGACTGAAGACAATTCATATCCTACCACTTAAAAGTTAAAATAAATAGCTCCCCTCCCTTATTTTTAACAAATTATACATCCAAGGTCATATTGTCATAACATTGGGGAAATTCATATTCCTAAGTGTATGGAAATGTAATAAATATAACCTATGTTAGTTATACTGTTAGGAGAAGGCATTTACTAACATTTGCTTGTATACCAAGCTATTCAAAATTATAAAATCTAGTTATGTTTCTGCTCAGTAAACACTCCTGTAGTACTCTAACAGCCATGAGGAATTAAAAGAAAAAAAAAAAAAGACCCCAGAAGCCCCCAAGTCCTCACAATGCAAAGCAAGTTTCAACTTAAACTCTCCTTCCCATCTGGACCTGTAATGGTTTTTATGTAACAATTTTGGCATTGCTTTGGGGAGTGATAAACATTGTTACAAGAGTTAACCACCTCACTGATAGGATCCAAGACCTTTAAGAAAAAATGCAAAAATTTTTAAGTCATCCTAAAATCAAGTTCAGAAAAGTCAGATTACAGATGTATTTGACACCTTTTGCTGCAGATGTTGCTTTTGATTGATTAAAACAATGCAAATAAAAGGGTAACATTATCATTGGAACAGGCAAATCTTTATTACAATTTATCAATATCAATATTATCAATATTTATTAGATATTGTTACCTTCTGATTTTCTATATGAGCTGACAGTTCAGGATTTCTGCTCAATTTAACTGTGAACACATATCACTGGTTCCCAAACAAACCTAGAAATAAATAAACCACTACCTTTTCAAAATTCTGTCTCAGATCTAGTAAAACACTTATTTTTTATGTATCATTAAATAACTGCTCACATTTTTAATGTTACAGTACCTGAGATAAAAAGTCTGTTGAACAATCCCTTCCCTGAGCAGCCAGTTCTTGAATCATGTTTAATACTCTTTTTCAACAGCCTCTCTTCAATAGCATTACCACTTACAAGCCTGTAAAACAAAGAATCCCATTACATCCCTTGTGCTCTCAGCACATCCTTCCAAGACAAGAAACAGTCACTTGAGAGAAGTTTTCAAATACATCTCAGAACTACAAAACCAGCATCTCGTCACTGGATCTGATCCTCAGTGATCATCAAGAATGGCATTTGTTTAGCAAGGGCTGAAAACACCCACATTTCTTTTGGCTGTCCCAACAGAGAAGTGCAGATGGTTTGTTAGATGAAAGTGGGAGGGAAAGACAGGAACAGAAGCAGCAGTGTGGGAAGGACATGATTTTCATTTTCCCCCTAGTCTGAAGGGAAGGGGTATGATATAATCTTTGAAGGCATCTTAAAAGATCCAATTACTTAAACTACTCAACCAAAAATCCTAGTTTCTCCCCAGATCATCTTCACTCTACTTTTGGTTTTAAAACACTGATTTCTTAGCATGAAATTCACCTGTATGTGTGGGTGTCTCTGCCTCTTGCACTTTTGTCACACCCATCTTTGTGTTCCTCAGTGTCATAGAAGACAACAGGAATCACATCTGTGGGACTGACACCTGTGGAGGGAGTGTGGGAAGACAGGATAGCACAGAAGGATCACTTGTCTTGGCTGAAGCTTTTTATGAATTCCTAAAACGGGGAAACAAGCAACTTAATTACAAATTTACATTAATATAGGATAAATCTCTAAACAAACTTTTTTTAACAGAGTGAGAAGATTGGAAAAATTGCTTTCTTATTATTTTCCCAACCTACATTAAGTGTGCAAACATTTCAAGTTATCTGACTGCCCACATTATAGATCTACACCGTTCATAATTAATTTGTCTACCATTAAAGCTATTAATTTATGGTGCAGTCAGCAATATAAAATCTGGAGATCTATTACAAGTAATCACATTATGTCCTATGACTAAGCACACCTGACTGAGTTGTTGTTCCTGTACATGCTCCATCATTTTTCTTGTCTATTGACTAAATCAAATCCCTTCTGTTGTGCTGCCTTGTGTTGCTTCAAGGCAAAGTATTCTTTTATGTATTATACTGCATCTAACAGAAAGCATAATGATGCAATTTGGAATAAAAAAATAAGAAAAACTTCAATATATTGTTAGTGTTTGCTCAAATTGTAGGCCCCAGAGGATACAGAGAATCTTACTGGGGAGGGAAAGGAGCATACTTTCAATTTATCCTCAGGCAATGCCAGGGCACTCCATGAAAAATAAAAGCCCCTGGAGTAAGGCTGAGGAACTGCCAACATAAAAACACCAACTACACTTAAAGTATTAACAATGTAAATAGCTACAGATAATGAAAGCAAAAGCAAATTAATCAAATGGCTATTGTGAAAAAAAACCATCTGCATTTGAAGCACAAATTGCTCATAAACATAGGATAAGTAGTGGTATACTCCTTGGAAACACCCTAAATGCCTCATCAAATAGTAATATGACTGACATATTTCATATATAATTACATATTTGAGCTACAGCTACGTACATAATTTGCTTTAATAAGTAAGGACTTTATGTAAATGAATCTTGCAAATGTCTCAGACTTCCCTTTAGCATTTTCCCTCCTACCATGAGCATCTACTCACTATGAGCTTGAGGAAGAGATCCTCTTACCAGATAATGCCAGCTGTGAGCACCACTCTCACTAACCCTCACTCACGTGAGGAAATGGAAATTCAGGAAAAGCTTCAGGATGCTGAGCACTGCAATCATCTGTGTCAAAATCAGCACCTGCTGTCCCTTCTGCTTTCAGCTGCCAAACTGAAAGCTTGCCTGGTTCTGAATGAGAAATGAAATTCTGCAGGTGACACTCACAGTTAGAGACAGCCCCTGCACAGAGCTGTGACCCATGCTGCTGTTTAATACCTGACTCATGCTGCACCATCTCTGCTCCTCAAGACTGAACTGCAGGACTTCCATTCCATGGATCCATGTGTAAGAAGGATTTGCTCCATATTAATATGGAGGAGCAACAACTACAGCTGGGAACACACAGAGGTCTCTATAAAACAAATCAAAACTTTGTTATACTCATTTTTATCCACTTGGACTATTAAATACTCAAACCCAGTAATATTTGCAAAGAAGCACAAAGCACCTGGCTAAAGGTAATAGAAAGTAAATCAGGACATGTAGTTTTAAGTTAACATCCAGTAAGTGAAAAAAAAAATGAAGAGGAAATCACCACTATCCATAAAGTTACCAAGAGAAGCCTATTACAGCTCCTACTTTTTTTTTTTTCTTTTTTGTCACCATTAACACAACAAATACAAGATATGTCAAAATAAAGTAGCATTGTTATATAACTAATAACAGTTGCCATGGAACTATTGAGAGTTTCAGGTCCTAGAATCATCCAAAATTATACATCTGAGATGCAAATAGGCTCAACACAGAGGAATGTAGTCTGCAAGAAGGATAAAACAAGGCAGCCTATTTATCATTGAGCATTTTACAGTTGTTCACATAAATACCCTGTTTTGGAGGGTAGCACACACTCATCAAATCTGTGCAAAGAACTGCACATGATTTGTCTCAATTACCTGGAAATAACATCCTTCAGGGCAATCTGCTACTGTGTCAGAGTCAGAATGAGTTCCTGCAATGGATCCTTAGAGCCTCTGAAGTGCTGGAGTATGGAAGGCAATTTGCAAAGCCAGCACCACTTGTTAATCCTGGCACAACAATGTGAGAGATTTTTCTTTCACTGATCCCAAAGCAAGTTTCCAACAGGTCTCTGCCATACAGGGGCGTTCTGGAAATATGACACTCATTCCAGAAGAATATTTTGTCCAGGTGTTCCTTCAGTTGTCTCTTTCTTCTGGAATACCCTTTAAATTCAAAATTCTTCTCTGAATCTATTGTAACAAGATAAATCTTATGCAAAAAACCAAACTTGAATAAAAGGATAATTTAGCTCATGCAAGAGTTCTATGAATGGAGAAGAGAGCAGGAGAAAAGCTGACACTTGTGACACAAGGACAAATGTTAGCTTTAGTATTGCAATGAAAAATAAATCTGCTCTTCTACTTTATGTCTACTGGCAAAAATATTATTTTTAGTCAGTAATCTGAGCTGAAAGAGGTACCCAGATGAAGAGCATATGGCAGGAGGGATTCTGCTTCTCTCAACACACAGAAGAAACACACTACACTGTAAAATTCAAGTACACCAAACGTCTGATGCTCCAGTCCTCTCTGAAGGATTACATGGAAGGGGAATAACAGAACTCCTACATCCCTCAGTCATCTTTGGAGTCTGGAGACAGCAAGAGAACTCCCCAGAAGATGCTAATTAGGGTCAAACTTCTTAATGGAGAAAGCTTTAACCACAGGTATGGTTTCAAAAACACTGCAATTGTAAGAGCTGATTTCACAGTAACTGTTTTGTGTGTGCTATTTCTAGGAAACCAAAGATGTCTAAAGAGAAAAAGAATGAGTTCTTCTTCTGTTTTACATATATAGTTCAGCTATCACTTCCAAGTCCTTAACTTCATTAACTGCCAATGCTCTCTTCTGGCAGAACAGCCTAAGAACACGAGGAACATCCTCCTTGTCACCTGTCACAGCCACACGTCACACAGGCCGTCCTGGGCTTCACTGACCATACTCTTCTCAGATCAGGCTAATTTGCTGTAAGATTTAACTCCACATTGCTCTACAGCAGAATTACATTTGCTCTAAGACTCAAAACTGAACCCTCCTGACTTCTCTTCTGAGGGAAGAATCAGGAGCAAAAATCAAATAAGCTCAAAATTTAACTGAGCATTTTTTCTCCCTCTGTCCTTCCCTCCCCCTCTCCTCCCTCCCCCCCAAAAAAAATCTTTAAGTGTTTTGTAAGTACCTCTGAAAAATAACTAGAAGGAGAAGATGTAATTATTCTGCTTAAGAAACTCTATTTCAGAAGAAATTTTCAGAGTTTGATCAAAACCACAAATGACTTCAACTCTTGAGTGTGGCCAGAATGATCAAAACTGAGCTTTCATAAATGAAATGAGCTATTAAACAGTAAGAAGCACTCTGCTTTCCCTCAGAAGACTGAGGGAGAAGACTTTAAAGGCATAAAGTCTTTAGCAATGATCAGTTTGGAAACAAATGATAAAAAAATAAACAAATAATTCTGAATGAACCCTCTCAGCCCTCACAAATATTACTCTTTTTCATCTGTTGCTTTAAAAAAATACCAATAAAAAATAAATTAATCATTTGAACATTACATACCTGTTTGGTTGGAGCTTCACTGGCTCAAGTCTGGGTGATGAAGGGGAGCAGGAGATCTCTTCAATGAGTTTTCCAGATACCTTCAGTTTTGGCAGCATTTGTGCTTCATAACAAGTAATTTGGTTTTCCATCCCAATCATCTCAAATAGAGACCAGTCTGTGTGCTTAAGTTATAGTAAAAGAAAAAAAAACCCACAAAGTAAAGAAATATTTTACTACTATTCAGCTGCAGTTTAAAAAAATAATAGTAATAATAGCACAGTATCTGAGGATGATGAAAAAGCCCCCAGCTGATGGCAGAATTGAAGTGGAACTGGAAGGGCCACGTGTCATGTGACGCTGCAGAGAGCAGCTGCTGTTACTTTAAAAGGTTCCAAGAACCCACACCATGGAAATAGAGCATTGTGCTCATGTTACCAGCAGTCACAAACAGGGCAGCACCCTCAAATGAAAGCTCTGCAGTTAATTCACTGCTCGTAATTAAAACATTTGCCTTTGTAGAACTGGCATTCCAGACCCATCTATTCCCACCTTGACACATTAACCCTAAAATAAAACCAAAAAATTATTTTAAGTTTTTACTCAGTTCTAGATAAAAAGCATATTTCTAAATAAAGAAAATAATTACAACCCCTTTAGGAGTACTGTTTAAAATTTACAAATAGTGAAGAGGCAGCCCCAAACTCCCAGATCCTCAATGGTCACATCCTAACCATGTTAATCCTGCCTATTCTTTTCTGGTTTAAAATATCAAATTCACATTACTCTCTTGGCAGTTATCATCTTTCATCCTCTTTCTTGAAAAAAATCTGTTGCCATCCACTGCATTTCTTCCAAAAGTTAATTGATTATGCTGTGGGGCCTGATGGAGTTTGGGCAGAGGTTTCAGAGATCATAAACTTTCTTTCCTCAGTGAGGAAAAGTTAAAATATTACATGGATAATCAACAGAAACAATTATTCAGTCCTTGGAAACATTCCATGGTGTTTGAAGCTGCACTTTATGAAAAGATAATGAATAATGCATTTTGTGCAGATTTTGTAAAGTTTCTGAAGGACTTCGTGAGGCAGCAGTTATATGAGAAACCAGAAGAGAATCTGGGATGTAGAGCTACTCAGTCTTGAGAACTTTTGGTTTTCCTCCTAAAACACAGTACTCCTAGATCTCATCAGAAGTGCTGGCTGATTTAGTGAGAAATTTCACAGAATTTAAATACTCTGCCAGATGGCAGATGGACAAAATTCCCTAAAAAGTTCATATCAAAACACATTTAGCTTCTGGCATTTTTATTAACACATGTAAGCATCCTGCAACTGCTGGCAAGTCAGCACAAGCAGCACAAATTTTCATTGTCATCCTCTCTCACCCCTTATTTTAAAATGGTGCATACAAAATTAAAATAATGGATTGTTTTTAATTAAAATCTCCTTCTAGGGCTTCATTACAGGAACAAATGCTACTTCCCTAGAGAACGTGTCTGATTCCTTCTCACCCCTTTCCTTTCTTCAAGAAAAATCATGTATATCTGCAGCACTAATTAAAACCAAATGAGAGGCACAGGTATCCACAGAGCATTCTAAATTTAAATGAATACAAAATCTTTTTGCACAGATCCATACCCAGCTGAGCTATACCACAGCTGCCTGAAACACATTATCAAAGTCACCTACAAAAGATACTGGAACTATTTGCTCCTTTCTCCCCAGGCTGGAGTGATAAATTCTGCCAACCACAAAGTCTCCACACAAAACACAAAACCCAACACTCCTCATACAAGATAATATACAAATGTTGTATGAGATAAATGTATAATATACAAATATACCTGTTGCTGTGAGGGCACTGGAGCTGGGACCACAAGCACATGGTTCTTATCCCACCCTGCTGGTTGTACCTGCTGGGGCAGAGCTGGGTTCCTGCTGTGTGCAGCAGGTAAGGAATGAAGCAAACTTGACAAATTTGGTCCATTTTGCTGGTTTTCCTCCTGGCTGATCTGCTGAGCCACTTGAGGGACATGAGGCATTCCACCTGCAGAGAGAGTGTTAAAAATTGCAATTTCAGTAAAGAAAATAGGGAAACGACAAAGAGAACCGAAGAAAGTGGCAATGCAGCCTGTCACAAAGCTGGTGAAATCAGCTTCCACCACTCCCCAACAGACCTGCCTGCCTGCGAGCTCTGAGGTGTGACTCAATCAGCAAGTCAGTCCAGGATGCACTTATCCCCTCTTGAGCCTGACAAGATCTTTGCTAACAACACCCTGCAGAGAGCTGACAACTCCACAACCAATCTCTATCAGGGTATCAAATGACCAAAAGGGAAACATTTCGTGCAACAACATTAATTAAGGAAAGCAACAAATTGGGCTCAGAGGGTACAAATTTATACCCAATGTATGGAAAATGAGACGTGCAGCACTTACTAAGATCTCTAAGATTTTTCTCCAGAGGGTTTTTAAAACGTCTAACAATTGGTATTAGATATAATGTTACAATTACACAAAATCTCATTAAAGCAGTTATCTTCAATTACAAAGCTTAAAACTTACACTTAATCTTAAATCATTAATATAAGCACTAGATGTAACAGCATTATTTTAAAGTTCATGACTTTTTTTAATTGCTGTCACAACTAATTATGAGTCTCTCTGTCAAGTACTATTTTGGAACTGAAATAAAGTTCAACGTAATAAAGTATCTCATTATCAATAAAATGGTGCATTGGACTACCAGTTAAAAAGCTCTACCCACTCTTATATATTGATTTAAATTTTATATTCACTTCATTTTGCTACAAAATGGGGTTTACGGTTGCAGAATTGCTTCCTGCACAACTGCAAAGGGAGTTGATCCCAATGGTCACTGACCTTTAACCCAAATTAACCACTTGAGTTCTTTATGGTCCCAGTAGATTTATCCAGTTGCTGCAGCTCATTCTGAGTCTGGGTATGTTTGTACTTCGAAGAAGATGCAGGATGGCCAAGCCTTCGGCTTTCCCCAGCCCAGGGACCCACGGGCCGCAGTCACGGAGAGAGGCCGGTGCTGTCACACGGGAGATGACGGGCGCTGTGACAGGAGGGAGCTGCCCGCTGTCACTGCCGCCAGTGCCGCCGAGCAGCGGCCGGGATGGCCCGGGCTGCAGAGGGCATTCCCGGCGGCGCTGCCGCGGGCCAGAGCAGCCGCTGACACCGGCCTCGGCAGCGCCCTGGCCCCTCACACCGCTGCGTGCCCCGCTCCCCGCACCGCCACCACGGGTGTCCCCTGTCCCCGCGGTGCCCTGCGCCACCCCCGCACAGCCTGTGACATCCCGCACGCCACGTACTACCCCCATTACCCCTGTGACATCCCTCACACCCCGCACAGCCTGAGCCGCCCTCCACGCCATGTACTACCCCCTCACACCCTGTGACATCCCGCACAGCCGGAGCCGCTCCGCACACCATGTACGACCCCCGTACACCCCTGCGACATCCCCCACACCCCGCACCGCTCCCGCACAGCCTGACCCGCCCCGCACGCCATGTATTACCCCCGTAGACCCCTGTGACATCCTGAGCCGCCCGCAGCCCCCGCGCCCGCCCCGCGCTCCCCTCACGCCCCGGGCCCGCCGCGCTCTCCCGCAGCGCCCCCTCACGGCCGCGCCTCGCCCCGCCCCGCCCCGCGCGGCGATACCACCCGCCTCGCACCGCGGGGGGATCCAGGCGCTCCCACCCGCACAGAGGGGGAGCCGCGGCGCTTAAGTGTTTATTATTTTTCTTCTTATTCACGGTTTTTTCTCTCTCCAAATAGAGTTTCTCTTTGATTTC
This sequence comes from Passer domesticus, assembly GCF_036417665.1. Classification (NCBI taxonomy): domain Eukaryota; kingdom Metazoa; phylum Chordata; class Aves; order Passeriformes; family Passeridae; genus Passer; species Passer domesticus. The sequence goes on from NC_087490.1 coordinate 8,460,088, forward strand.
AACTGTGGTATGTATCACAGCTTTGGGGCTTTTATTGTAAGTGGATAAAGGTAATTTTTTTTCAGATTGAAAGGCGTGGAGAAGCGGAGCATCTTTATGGAAGATAATGCACAGTAGGTCGATAGTATGGACCAGCAAGGGATGTAAATGAAAATCCAGGCAAAAACCCTCTCCAGGGCACTTCTGCACACACTTGCTTTCATAAAATCGAGCAAGGCCTTCACAATAAAATAAAAAGCTGTAAAGAAAACCCAGATAAAATGAACATGGGAATCCTTTGTTAAAGGAAGCTGTGCCCCAAAAAATCCCCCAAAATCTCCCCTAACCCAAAAACATCACCCTGCAAAACCAAAAGAATTGTTTCAGAAGGAACCATAAAATTAAAGGCTTTGGCAAAACACCACTAAATGTGGGAATAAAGAGTTGACTCCTCATTTTCAGTAGTCCCATATTGAAAAGCAAGTCTCCACAGAGACTCAGCAAGGGAAGTGTATCAAGCACTTGTACTAATATCCAAATTCTTGGAGTCTTGTTCTAACCCTTCAGTGGTGTTCTGCAGGCTGGTAAGGCAGGAGGGTGTCATTTCTTCTGCCACCTCCACAGAGAGCTGGAAACAAGAACCAGGAGTTAAATCACTGATGGGGAAAAGGAGCATGAACTCCAGAGTATGCAATTCCTGAAAACACAGAAAATTGAAATTGATTCCCAGAGGATGGCAATGCTGACATGTGCCTCCCTTATCACTGCAGACATCCCCTGCTCTGAGGAGCTTGATGGGATTGAAGAGTTCACAAACCTGATGAAAGCCCAGAGAATTCAGCACCATTTCTTTCCCACTGCCAAGTCAATTCAGCTGTGGATCCTGCAGATGGCTCAAGAGGATTTTGGGGTTACATCTCAGCCAGCAAAGGCCCAACTGCACCTGGAGCTGTGCTTTTATACCCCTGAACTTGCCCAAGCACAAGGGCAATGCTGGGAGGATGGCACCTCCCACAGAAAAGGTCTCATCTTGGAATTATGGCTCAGTTCACGTTCCAAACTGAAGCCCTCTCACCGAGAAAGGAATAATTTCTTTTAGACCTGCAAAGCTCTAGAAAACACAGAAATTTGTTTCAAAACCAAAAGACTTCACAGCAGTCAGCATGATGAGTTTCTAACCCATAGTTTATAAATGAATATTCTGAGTTGGAAGGGACCCACAAGGATCACCAAGTCCAGCTCTTAAGTGAATGGCCATAAAGGGATTGAATCCACAACCCTGGCATTTTTAGCACCACACTGTAACTGAGTTAATCTCAGGGTCATACATGTTATTCCATAGGAAAACCATGGATGACATGAAAAATAAGAGCTTAGAGATTCAGTTTGAGTAAAGGTAAATTATTTTTAAAAAATCATAAGCTCATGAAGTCAAAACTTCATAGTAAAAAAGAGTATATTAAAATGATTTGCCCCATCTTTATGTAGAGATTACACATATTTAAAATACTATTTTCCAGGTAAACATAATAAAAACATTATTCAAATAGCAGTTAAGATACCCTGCATTTCAAGACTTTGTTAAGAAAGCTGCTTTCCTACTACACTGTTTTCAAGTATATCAGTCAGGTGAATCAGTCAGTGGTATAAAAGCCTCTGGTTTTTCTGCTGCACTGTCTTCCCCACCCAATTTCTCCTGGGCATCCAGTTATTGTTCTGCAGGCACACCAACTCCTGTTTCACTGGATTCTTGCATTTGGAAAGGCCACTTTTTTGTAGGCAAAGGGAACTGCAAGCAGCAAGGGTCCCACGTCCAGCCACGTGCTGGCTCAGTCAGAATCATCACCACAGCCGTCGCTGCCCTCGAGGTCGCTGCTCTTCTGCAAAGCAAAACACAAAATATTTGTCAGGGCTGCATCCACACCCACACACTGACCTGAATCACAGACACTGACTCCAAACTTCTCCACAAGTGTAAGAAATACTACTGGGTCCCAACTTCATGGGTTAGACCCTTCTACTGTAATAAACATCTCTGATGGTAAAGATGCTTCATACTTGGGATTACAATTACCAGAGAGGAAATTTCTTCTTTTTACAACATTTAAAACTCCTTAATTACAACCTGCATTATGTGGGAAACTTGAAAGTGGAATGGTAATATGAAATGCTGACACTTAAAATGAATGCAGGTGAGACAAGGGCTTTTTTATGCAAGCCCCTCACAAGCTAAGCTTGGTACACTGTCTAAAGCCAGATTCAAGAATTTTGTCTGCTGCAGAGAATTTATGTCCAACCTGTATTGCAGATAAACCAGGGCTTACTGATACTTGTTTAAAAATGAAGTCAGTTGCACAGAGTAGTACTAAGGAAAAACTACAAATGTTAGAAACTTACAAGGAGACTGAAGTCAGAGCTCCTCTCTGGGAGCCACTCCTTCAGGAGTAAGGCAATACAGTGTGATTAATTTGGGGGTTTATGTATTTTTTTTGAAGTATTTTAATTGATATGACTGATATCAAAGTATTTTTATAAAGAGAAGCTAGCACAGTATATATCTACAGTTCTATATATCTATAGTATATATCTATCTGTACTTATCCTTTTCTTCCCCTCACCACCACTTGCTGAAAATACTGAATCCCACAAATTTAACACCGGCCATTTAACATCCTACTACAAAACAAATTCCAAGGCACTCACACAGTTGACTTCATACCAGCAAGCACAGCTCACTGAAGTGCAAACAGCCTGCAAAATCTCAGCAGAGTCTGTCATATCATGCCTTATTTATCCTCCCCAGACAGCCTGTGCTAACTGTGATGCCAAACCCAAACTTGGTTGTGTCTGTCTGCAGGGAGCAGAACGTGCCTGCTTCCAGGAATACATCAGGGATTGGGAACCTGGCAGCACCAGGTCCTGCCAACACCACCAGCTAAAGGATTCTGAGCCACATGGTTTCTTTGGGTCCCATTTAAACAAACCACCGTGGCTTTTGCTGTGCCCTCCTGTCACAAACCCCCTCTCACATATCCAGAATTCAGAAAAAAACTACCACAAGTACAAAAATAACCCTGAGAAACTTATGGTGTCTTGCTTGTGCTATTCAACAAGGCTGTAAATTTTATATCATGCAATGAAACTCTTTCTTGAACTCAAGCATAAAACAGCAGAAATATAATTTTTCTCCATCTCCAACATTCTCCATTTGCTACACAAAATAAAGCTAATTTTAAGGATTCTGTCAAATGAAAAAAGGCCATTATTTTCTTCTGAGTTGCACTACACAGGAGTTTTAGCCCTGCCCATCATTCATCCTTCAAGGACCTGCCAGCCTTTAAGTGAAATTTCCTTTTTGGAAAAAATGTATTCTACTCCTTTGTTGTATTGCACTTCACTGCTCACAGGAGTTCCTGTTGGCACAAATCCAATTCCTCAATATCCCAGTTACTCAGAAGTTGTTCTGATGGCCTATTTTCAGCTCATGGCAGATTAAGTTAAAAGAGCTGGCCCTAAATTTCCCTGATCCCAAACCTTATCTGGTAACAAAATGAGAATTAGCCCAAAATCAGAGATTACAAAAAGCCACCAGGTATTTAAATCACAATTGTCAAGCTGAAACCTAGACTCCCAAACACTTTCACAACAGCAAAGGCTGGCAATGTGTCCATAATTTCTGTTGCCAGTTTATGATTATGCAAATTGCTTGTGCTTAAAGCTTTCCTTCCACCCTCCTCAACTACTCCCTGTAAAACCCTGCAAAAACAATGTTTTGTACAGTTCATTCCACTATCATCAAGTGCACAAAGACAGAAAAGATTATACACATTTCATACTCCAGATGACTGTAATTTCCACAGCATTGCATGGAAAACAAAAATGGTACAAAGGGAAGAGATGTTTCAACTTGACAGCTTCCATTTGTAAAATAATGGCTTCAGTCATTACCTTTGAATTTTTGTTGTTAGTTTGCATCTCAACAGTAGAGGAGTTGAAGTCATGAATGGGGAGGGTTTTTAGCCAGTTTGCCATGGATTTCTCCTCCCTTTCTGTGTTGATAATGGTAGGATAGATGTACTGCTCCTTGAAAACAGCAATTTTCTCCTCCTCCTCTGTCCACTCCAGTGGCTCATGCAGCCCATCATTCCCAAAACGCCTGTTGTATTTTTCAAAGTGCACTTTCTCCAAAACCAGCCCGAGTCCTGGGGCTTTGGGGACATCAACCTTCTCCTCTCCCCAGCTGCGCTCCATGATGGACTCAGCAGCATAACCTTTCACAACTGCTATCACCAGCCCAATCATCTTCCTGATCTGGTGCATCATGAAACTCTGACCCTTCACTTGGATCACTGCAAATTCCACGCTTTCCCTGACGAAGGGCTCTCCACAGTACATCTCCATGATGTACCTCTTGGCACTGGGGTCCCTGGGGCCCTTCTGGGAGGTGAAGTTGTGGAAGTTGTGTGTCCCTTTGTAGCAGGCCAGCAGCTGATTGACCCTTTCAAGGGTGTCTCTGTCCAGCCGATAAAGCTCCTCCTGCACTTCTTGGTCCTTGTGGGCAAAGGCAAACGTGGGCAGCATGTAAGAGTAGGTTCTGGCATCACATTTGTTCTTGGAGTTGAATCCCCCAGTGACTCTCTTCAGGCCTGGATTTAAAAGTGACATTAGGTTTTTGAAACAGGAGGGTACAGATTGATTGTGATCTCACTCCTACCAACACGAATATTTTTCAAGCAAAATATAAACAAAAAGCAGATTTCTTCAAAAGAACCCCAATTTCAAGCTAACAGAAGTGTGTTAAAACTAAACCCTTTATAAGTAAAATTACAGAGACCTTCTGCAGGAGAAAGCTTTTCTTGAAAACATTTGCTCTGCCCATTTCAGTGTTCTTACCCAGAATTCTGATGTGAGAAGGAAGATGATTATTGATCTTTTCTAAGATGTCATCTATTAGCCTGACCTTCAGTGACACAATCTGTCCAGCTGCAGACACACCCTGTAAAAACCAAAAACCCACATAATTATGTACTTTGGAAGCTCTAGGATAACACTCGCAGAATTGAAATAACCGAATAACAAGTTTATTGCTTGTACTTTAATTTAATAAAGGACAAAAGGAGACGTTTCAAGGAACATTCACTTGCTGCTGGATCTCCCTCAGGCAATGCTTCAGCAGTCCATCCCAGCAGCAGAGGGGTGCAAACCCCAGAGTTTAGCAGAGCACAGCCCTGCCATACCTTATCTGTTCGAGCACAGCGCTGGAAAGACATCTTCTTCATGTCCTGCCCGTGGTTCTCTGGGATGCACCCTGACTGGACAAGGGCAGAGACCAGGTCATCTTCAATTGTCTTGAACTGTGAAGATCCCACGTTTCTCTAACAGGTAAAAAATAAGAAATAGAACAATAACTGGATAAATGCAAATGGAAATTTCATTAATCAAACATTGTTGTGAAATTCCTTAAAAGTTTTCACTTTGCAGCATTAGGAGCCATTCTTTTACAAACCTAACTACATTTTACCAGAGTGTTAATAAAACATCATTCTGATTTAGCTGTTACAAATAAGGACTCTTTTCTAATTTCACTGTGCAACACTTCTGGAAGTTTCTGATTCCTGATGATTTCTTCAACTGCATGAAACAGCACCAATACTGTCCCAGTGCCAGCAAGTCAACAGCTGCTGCTCCAAATCCAGCCTCTGCATATTTTTCTTCCAGAAATTAGACTGGGTTCTTTTGCTCAGTTCACCTGATGTGCCTGTAAGCATGAGGTTTACTGCTGGTGAAAAAACATCCTTTGTTGTATAAGCATGAAAGGCTCCCTTCCCTGTCTGTGTGCAAGACTGTCAGGTATCCCCTGGAGCCTCTGAAGTATTCTTTAAGTGTATGGAGCTTGCAGTACGTGGAGAGGAGCAGCAGATGGAGCAGGATCACCCTCTCGCTGCCAGCTCTGTGCCTCAGACCACCCTGCACAGGCACGTCTGGTGCTGTGACAAAGCACTGTCCCTACAATCATCAGAGATGCATCACTGACCTTTTAAAATTAAGTTATTACCAAGCCAACTGAAGCCATTCACACACTGTTCCTGCCCTGTTTTTTCACACTGCAAATGCTCAACTGTTTCCCTACCCAGGCAGTCTGGTTAAACCTAACAGAGACTCCAAAACAAAAAACAAGCTGGAGATGCTGCTTTGCCAAACCACATACTTGCATGCCATGGTAGCCTTTCCCTGAATATGCCATCAACAGCACAATCTTCCTTTTGGGTAACTTCTTATTCTGATCCTCTGCATCTTCCTCATCCGCATCGCTCTTCAACTTTTTGTTCTGATGCCCGTTTTCTTCCAGCCTTTGAACCACCTCGCTGCTGCTGTTGAGTCTCTTTGTCTGGCTGGCAACCGCGGCTATCACATCCTCAGCCATTGTAAGAACCTGCAGGGGAAACAACCGCAGATGGGACGAGCATGAACGGCAGGAAACTCGGGCAGAAGGCGACAGCTCCGCCCCCGGGGCCGCAGAAGGCGACAGCACATGAAAAAGTCTGAGGCAGGGAGGGCGAGCATCCCTGCTCCCCCCCAGGCCGGGCCACATTCCCTGGCGGAGGCAGGCAGGGCCTGCGCTGCCCGGACACCCAGAGCGGGGCAGGGCAGGGCCCGGCAGTACCCACGCTGCGCTGCCGCCGCCACGGCCCGCCGCACGCCGCGCTCCCCGGGGAGGAGAAGGCGCAGCTCACGACCCGGAGCCCCCACGGCAGCATCGGCCCCGGAGCCGCCGGGCGGGAGAGGCCGCGCCCGCCGCCCTCAGCCCCGCGCCCGCCGCCGCCAACACTCACGCGGGCGCTGCGCCGCGACAGCGCCGCGCGGGGCGCACGCTACGGCGGCCGCGCGGGGACACGGCGGGGAGGGCGGAGGGAAGCGCCGTGAGGGCAGCGGGGCGGGCTGAGGGAAGCGCCCTGAGGGAAGCGCCCTGAGGGCAGTGCCGTGAGGGTGGTGCCGTGAGGGAAGCACCGCCCGTACAGCAAACCGAGCCTTTCCCGGGTCTCTCTCTCTCGGTGGGAAAAGGGATGGCGTGTGAAGCCAGCTCTGCTCCCAGCCTGAGAGCCCGCCCTGCTCCGGTGTTGGTGGTGACCACGGTGGGGGTATTGCCCTGCTCAGCCCCACCTCCTGCGCACGGGTTCTAGCGCGCCCCAAAATTGTCATATTGTTAAATAAACAAAAAGCAGGGGAAAGGCGAACTAACATTCCGGCGGTAGGTGGTGGCTGTGTAAGTAAAGCAGCCCATTTTCCCTTATCCATGGGGACACGGGCGCTGGCAGCGCTGCGGTCCCGGCGAGGCGAGGACAAGGAATGGCTCAGCAGGCACACCGTGAGCAGCGACACTCACGGCTCCCTTCCCAGAGCCATGTCACATTGGTCCCCCTTCCCACACACCTTCTCTGGGTGTCGGAGTCAAGCATGGGCACCTCTGGCTCCACTTCCCCTCAGGATTTCCTCCAGGCAGCTTGCTCAGGCAATCCTTGCGCTCGTGTTTTGTGCAGCAAGTTTTATCTGCAGTGATGCACTTCATGGGGGGGCTGAGCTCAACAGGAGCCCTTACCAGGCCACAGCATGTCCCTCCCAAAAAGCCAAATGCACCTGGAATAGTTTTTTGCTACAGTGCTCTATAGGACAGAGCTACCCGTGGGTTCCCTGGCATGTTGTGAGATTATTTTATTTCTATTTATCCATTCAGATGGAACATAGAAAGATTGACACTTCCAAGCAGGCCAGATTATCACAGACCTATTATTTCAGCTAATAAGGGGAAGAAATGCAGCACGTCCTTTTCCGAACTGACACTTGTGAGTTATTTCAGGAGTGGGATGGAGCAAAGGGGAGATTTATCACAGGGTCCCAGCTGCACTTTGCTAAGAGAAGTGATAAAAGATGGCCCGTCACAGTGCTGTGCTGCTGCCAAGGGAAACAGGAATACAAATGTCTCTATCACTGCAATCAGGGTGTCTGAATCTTTTTTTGCCTCATTTCCTTAGGAAGTGGATCTTATGCAATTGTCTGTCCACCATGTCCCTTCCTCCTGCTTCCCTGCCCTGATTTCTGAGTTTGGTTCCTTTCAGTAAATGTGAGAGAGGGAAGAAGGCGCCAGTCAATATGGAAAACAGTGATGGGACAGGAGAAAGACTTGCATGGGTATCCCAGGAGGGAAAAAGCTTTGGTATCACAGCTCCTTACCCCTTCTGAGAGCAGCCAAGAAGCTTCAAAACAGGCAGCACAAGCTGTGCTCTTAACCTCTCGCAGCATACACTGTAGCTATGATATTTTATGAAAAATCTTCTGCTAAGATTTTTCCCGTCCTGAGGAGCTGAGAGCCTCAAAAAAGAAATATAAACAATAACTATCTGCTGCTGTGGAATGCAACAAGTACATCTTCCATTGACCCGTGTAGATTATTTTCAATTAGTGACCAATCACAGCCACCTGTGCCAAGGCTGTGAGCAGTCACAGGATTTTATTATGCATTCTATTCTATTCTATTCTATTCTATTCTATTCTATTCTATTCTATTCTATTATTAATCTTTGTAACCTTCTAATCTATCTTCTCTCTCTGTTCTTTTGTATAGTTTTAATGTAGTATTTTAATATAATATATAACATAATAAATCAAGCTTCTGAGAAAAATAGAGTCAAGCCTCGTGTCCTCACACTTGAGGCATTCACCGCAAGAATGCACTACCTTCTTTTTTTAACTTACGTATTTTACCTTGAAACACCTATGTATAATCTATTTTACCTTGCTACCAAAAGCAAGGGGAAATCAAAGTGACTCGCCAGTGGAATCAGACCCTCAGTAGGTCCCGAGTTCTCTCGGCACTGAAACCAGCATGGCCAGAGCTCTCCAGGTGCCAACCCCTGGGGCTCGCAGACCCCTGCCCTCTGTCGAGGGGCAGCAGAATGGCTGCAGGACGGGGCTCTGGAGTGCTTTTTGGGGCAGTTCATTCAATTCTCCGCAGCCCGCACGGCGCGGGGTGCCCGGGTCGCCTGCAGATGGGGCTCTGGCAGCGCGCACCGCCACCTCCCCGCTGTCCCGGGAACAGCCCTGGCCACTGTGTCCCCGGCCAGCAGGCACCTCTGGCACTCCTCCCGGCCCGGGGACACTGCAGGCTGTCCCCTCCGGCCCGCAGCTGGCTGTCCCCTCTCTGAGCAGCCTGCTCCTGTTCCTGTGCCAATGTCACCCAAGCAACTTTCTCATCTTCCTCCCCACGGCCTGCTTTGGAAAAAGGAGGTATTTATTTCAGCAGGATTTGCTTTCAATTCACAGAGAAATTAAATTTCTTTTAAATCGATAAAAAAGGCTCCAAGGAAACCTTGTGTTATGAAAGATGCTTCCTTCCAATTATTTTCTGTTAAAGGGAAGGAAAAAACTGCTAAACTGATGTTGAGTTTAAGGGCTTTGCTGCACAGCACTAGAAGTTCAGGAGATACCAAGTCTTGTAGTTAAAAGCCATTTACATCTATGTTGGGAACTGGTGACATACTGAACTCAAACAAAGAACAACTTACTCTGCTCCTCCCCAGCAGTTGTATTGGGCATTAGCTGGAAATGTGAAGAAAAATTGTGCACATTTGGGAACTCAGTTACTCTCTGTCCATGGTAAGAGGAAACCTGTGTTTAATATATGCTTCAGCCCCTTCTTAGAAATACACTGTTTAACATGTTTTTAAAGGCATTCAAATCCCTTGCCAGGTTTCATCTCCCAGGAGAGGGGGTGGTTCTGACTCTATTGTCCCTAAAAAGGCTGTTTTTAGAAAGAAATGTCCCAGGGAAGTTTGCATCTCTGCACTACGTGCCATTCCTCACCCAGGGAATGGTACCCATGCTTAGTGCTACATTTATGGAAATAAATCTAAATAAATCCAACTGCTAGCATTTCTCTGGAGAGCACGAGGTCCTGCCCTGCAGAGCTATGCCAGGGTATTGTCTCCCTGCACAGAACCCTCCTGGAGTGTGAGGTGACCAGGCACAGGGGGCCACTGCAGAGAAGCCAACATCAAGTTAAACACCAGAGAGCTCAAACGTGCTGAGAAGGAGTTAACTCCTAGTGAAATAAAGCTTTAAAAGAGCTGGAAGCTGAATAATTGATCTTTGTATGGCCTTGGTTCAACACCCACCCACCCGTTTCTGCTTCCTTGATGTCACTGTCACCTCTGATCTTTCAGAGTTGAATGAGTGTGTTTTTGCTGACGTACTTACCAACAACTAAATATAAAATGTGGGAACAAAGCCAAATGCCCTGGAAGAATTGCTCGGGTTTGTTTTCTCCTAGAATCAACAGCAGCATGACGTCACAGTCAACATCCAGAAAGTTGTGCAATTTCCACTGGTGCTTTTGAACTGTCCAGGTCCCATGGTCCAGTGCTTTTAGAAGAGAGTGTGTATTTCTGTTGTTGAAGTTTTTCCAGCTAGCACTTTCCCCCTCTGCTCTGCTGCCTCTGAAAGAGTCCAATGGATTCAGCAGAGAGTTCTCTATCTACACAGGCATGTGACACATGGGGGTCCGTCTTTCATTTGGCTACAGTATTTTCACCCTTTGAAATTCTTAATGGGCAGCTTCAAAAGAAACCCCCCTCCCTTACCCTCAGCATCAGAAACTTTTACACGTATTATGTACTACTATCTCATGCTGCAGGGAACAAACATACACAAGGGTTTCCTACAAAAGGGAAAAAATGTTAAAAAAACAAAAAAACCCCTCATCCTGCAAACCCTCAAAAAACAAAGACCCAAGTGTGCTGAGCAGAAAAAAGAAGCAGCAGCATTTGTAATTACTCAGCTCTGCCCAGCTTTCCAAGGGCTGCCGTGGGGTCTTGCCCAGGTTGTGCCACCACGTTTCCAGCACACAGAAGTGCAGTTTCTCAGAGCTGACCCCAGCACTGATGGTGCTGCAGCTCTGCAGGAGAAAGGATCGACTTTCCCTGCATGTGAGCCAGCATCAACAAGAGCCCAGCGTTTCTAGGCAGGACTGTTCTCACAGAGCAATTCCCTGGGGTGGGAAAGGCAGGGCCTGGAAACAGAGCTTATAAACAGGGCAGAGCAAGAAAAAAAACAATTCCAGCTCACGGTAAATGATGATTTTGAAATAAGATTATTTCTTACAAAACCATGACACTGTGCAGTAACTGTGGGCTGATGCTGCATCACACAGGGCCTGGTGGGCAGGACTTTCCCCAGTGATGCTCATGGGCAACAAAAACACACAGAGTTCAGCAAGTGGAGTTTTGGGAAATGTTTGGTGGAATTATGGTATTTGGCTTCTGAAAGTTTACAGCTGTGTGGCTGAAATTTCTGCAAGAATGGAAGGACTGGACTAATTAATTCAGCACCTCTCCCACATCCCAGATGCAAGGCTTAGCTTTTCCTCCTGCAGTATTCCAATCCAGACAGAACAGGGACCTGTCCTGCACTGAAGTCAGGACCAACACTCTCAGCATCCTCACTGTCCCTTTTGCTATGTTCAGTGACTTTTGGCAAAGTTACGTGGGCAACTAAGACATGTGCCTGCTCTGTTCAAAAACCAAAACTGCAATGCATACAAACACAGCAGGAAAATATTTACCACTGCAGGAGGAGAGGACAAGTAATATGGACAGAGAAACCAGGAACTGCAGCTCCCACCCAGCAACTGGCTTCACCTTTCCCAAATTCACGGGCTCCATGTGAATTCAAGAAAGGTGGCTTTTCTGCCCCAAGCTTCACCTGCTGTGATAAGGGCACAGAAAACAGCCCTTTCTTACCCAAATTTGAGGCAGGTAGAACCACACACATTATAAAGGCCTTGCTCAGATGCCACCTGAACTGGGATCATAAAGGACTGAAAACAGGCCACTAACAATTTCAAATCAATTTTATTGTCTTAAATCGGTGTTGTACAATTTAAAGCAAAAAAAAAAGTCACACAAAACACAAATAAAAAATGTTGACAAAGTATCAAGCATTACCTTATAAAGAACATCATCATACGCTCTCACAAACCTGAAGGTACGTGTAATTAGACTGAGGTTTCTTGAAATCTATTAAAGACGCCAGACACAAACGCTGCAACAGCAACAAAGCCATGACAATAGTAGGTGGACTACACTAGCAACTTCAGCAATGGCTGGGGGTTGGTTTTTGGGGTGTTTTCTTTCTTTTTTTTTTCCTTTTTTTTTGCATACCTTATTGTCTACAAAGCAATAAATACTTCTCACCAAAAAAGTTGGTTTCACGCTACATGCAGTTAGATAAAAAAGAAAGTCACCAAAGTGATGGCAAAATAAATCACCTTTTTTTTTTTTTTCCTCCCCTATTTTTGGGGTTATTTTGTGTGGATTTTTTGTTGGTTTTTTCTTTCTTTTTTTTTTTTTTAATTCAAGCACAGTGGCTAAGTTTCAAGTATTGAGAGAAAAAAACCCATATATATACACGTTTGTGTTTGTGTGTGTATCTCTACCCATGCACACACATACACACACACACACACACAGAGCCTTGCATGTATATACACAAACACATACATATATATCAGTTGTAGGTCTGTAAACCACAAGTTTTAATTGTTTTTGGAGCAATATATACTTGTATACATTGAATGTGGACGATTTTGATACATTCAAGTAATGAAGCACAGCTGGAAGGTTAGTGCTGAGCTTGCCACACACACGGCTCACGGGGGCAGCAGGCGTGGGGCTGGGCTGGCCCCTCCTGGGGCTGTGCCCCAGCTCTGGGGTGCAGGGCTTGCTATGGCAGAGTCAGTCCTGGCTTGGTGCTTCCGTGCTGCAGCGTAGCCCTTTGCACAGCTGGCCAAAGCCTTTCAGAAGCAGTCTGGGTCTCCTCGGCATTGCTGTCCACAACAGGCTGGGGAAGTTGGTTATTTTTGTCTTCTTTTTTTTTTTTTTCTTTCCTTTTTTTTTCCCAGGCACAAGCACAAATGGCCACAGAAGCAGCAAACTGTGAGCCAAATACTGAAGTATTTGTGAAAGCTACACTTCAGCTTCCCTGGTCGGGGCAATTGGAAATATTTTAAAATTTTTTTATTGGCACTTCTGCTCTGTGAACAGAAACACCCATGCTGCCAAATGCGGTGCCAGCTCCAAAGCCCATGAAGTTGCTCCTGAAACTCTTGTGAAGTATCACACTGAACGTGCCAATCTTGAGAGGAAAAAAAAGCAATGAGGACTTAACCACCATGTGCAAAATATTTTTAGATCCCCAAAAACTAAGCCTGAGGTTTCGAGTTGCTTTCGAAGATGCTTTTCTGCCCAGCGCTACCACAACAGTGCCACGACTCTGGAACGTCACACTCATGCTCTCACAGACAGATGGAAGGCAGGCAGCTCCCTCTCACACACATGCTCACAGCACCCGAAGCCTCATCCAGAACTCCAGCCACTCGCACCCGCAGTCGCATTTGGCTACAGAGTCTCCTTGAAAGAAATGCTGAACATAAAACTGAATGCTATGGGATTTCTTTATAAAAAAAAAAAAACAAACCCCAACAAACAAAAACAAAGCAGCAAATAACACTTCTTTAAAAATGCGTTTCCAAGTGTGTGGGATCCTTAACGCCTGTTCTTCAGCTCTTAAAAAGCTTGGAGCTTTGCAATGACTGTCCTTAAAAGAACATTTAAATAAAAAACAAATCTTGGTACTGCCAGACTGCAAGTCAGCTTTGCCTGGTGTGGAGGAGGAACAGCACAGACTCTGCAGTGCTCTTTGCCTCACGCTCACGAGATACAGTACAGTTAAATACGTACAGTTACACACAAACCATATCAATATCAATATATATTCACTCTTAGGAATACATATTAATATACGCACACACGTAGTGCAATAAAACAACCAGGAAGCAAGGAAAGGAATAAAAAGAACAGCATTCCTAACAGTCGTGATGTTCCTGGGTTGTTGTGTGATGCAAAGTCAACTTCTCAAAGTTCCCATAGTGTGTAAAGTGCTCCTTTGATTCACAAAGCTAGTGTTTTCAGTTTGGGGGGCTCCAGGGAAGGGGTTATTGAGCCAACAGCTGAAAGCAGGACAGTGCTAGTGCTTCCTCCAGGTAGGAACGTGCTGACAGGAGAGCTCAACAGCCACGAGTCTTTCACATTGATCCCACTGAGCCGGGGGACCAAGGGAGGAACGGATTCATCTTGGCTTCTTACGAACACAGGAGTGTGACACTTTCTGCTGCCCTCCTGTTTCCTGCACAGCCCCTTTCCCTGCGTTGTTTGCCCATCCAGGCAGGCAGACAGGGAGCCCACGCAGCAGCCATGAGATTTCCAAGCTTCCCAGCAGCCACACATCCTCTGCCTCACTCAGCGAGTCTGTTGAGGTGGGAGCTACTTCACAACGCAAATTCCCTCCTCTCCAAGCACTCCAAGGCATAAACACAAGGAGAAAGGACAAAGGAGAGAGTGGAGGGGAGCCTCCAGTTGCCAGAGAGCTTGAAGATGCCTGGCTCTCAGCTGGGAAGGGAAAGTACACAGACTGGCCTTCATGTCTGAATGACACACTCGGACATCAACTGAAGCCAGCAGTTTCAGCACATCCATTGCCTGCAATGGACACAGCACTGGAATACCCTGTTCTTAAGCAAGAGGGATAGGCAGCAGTCTTATCCTTCAAAGTGCTGGGAAGAAGCAGACTTCTATCCTTCACCCCCTCTGACAACGAGGGAGACCGTTCCACATCAGCCATGTCTTCACCCAGGCCTTTGGGCAGGGAAATATTTGTGCTTGCTGCAGTCACACGTCCCCACAAAGGAATCTGAGTCTGTGGAACAACTTCCCAAAACGTCCAAAACCAGAACAGTGAGCAGTCCATACTGCAGGTGTCCTACTGCCAGAGTGGTTTCCCACCACAGCACAGGCTGTTGGGGACAAAGCAATCAGCTGGGGTGAGGTGTGTGAAGGACAACACCACTGGAATCAGGCACAGAACCCCGACAGCAGAGCCGACAGCCTGCGCTCGATGCACAGCTTACCTGGGGAAAAAACAGCACAAGCAATCAGCTTCTCACTTTCCTGCCAATGCAAAAACCACCACTGGAGACTGAACAAAAAAGGGAAAACAAACAGGAGAATTTCAATAAATCCAAGCAGAACTTTGAGAATCATCACCAGGTACTGAGGAGGGCAGTGAAGACCTGACCAGAAACACCCTGCTGGGAAGGGACAGGTCAGAGGGTTCAACAGCCAGAGATCTGACAGTGAAAGCTGGGAGGCAGCAGTTCTGACAGAGGTATCAAGATTTTACAAAGGATGACCATTCTCTAGGAACAATTTATTTACTCCCAGTTACTGGTGCAGGTTCTTCCAGCAGGCAGAATGGCTCTGGGCCTCCAGTGCCATTTGCCATGGCTCACACTGGGAGAGCCCATCCAACATCAGGTTCTCATCACCTGAGCCCAAGAATCTTTCAGAAGCTAAATGTTTGGTGGAATTCATGCCTCTCACAGGAATACTTGCTGTATTTCTAGGTTCATCATTTTACTTTTCAGAAATATGTAATCATATACCTGACATCTAAAATGAAGCATGCACCCACTTCTGCCTATCAGAGAACAGCTCAATCAGGAAGCTGGAACTTGCAGTACCAGGATAACAACTGGGAAGAGAAATCTATTACATGCACTAACTGTATCTCTGGATCAAAAGATGGGATCTAGGTTTGGTAAGAAACAGCACAACAGAAACTGTTTAGTATTACCTATTGATTTAGCTCTCCAGCACCACACACCACCTGCCCATTTCCCTGTCTCCTCCAGTGAGCCTCCTGTCAGCTGTGGAAGTTGGTGATAATAAACTGACTGACTGCCTGGGAACCAGAGATCTCTCCTCTTGTTACCTATCCAAGGGCTCTGCCTCCATGGACCACTAGAGTTGTCCACTGCCCTGGATGCTGGCCTGAGGCAGGCAGTGGGTGGCCAGCAGAGGGGACAGGCACATGGTGTGCCAGCTGTGGGCACAGGGACACTGCTGGGACTGCTGCAGGTGGGCTGGGATGGCTGGGGTGGAGCACAGCCCTGGCCAAGCCAAGCTCCTACAGATGATGGTTATTCCCCATCCCCTCTTCCCACCATTCACAGTGAGAGGTGACAGAGGTGATTAAACCTCAGCCTTAAGGGCAGGGAAAGTGTGCTCAGAGCAGTCCTTTCCTCTCCAGATGGAGTAACACCCCTCAGGGGACAGGTAGAGCACTGGAGAGGGGACAGCTGGGAGCAGCAGATTCCCTGGGAGAGGAGGTCCAAGGACAGCACACAGGTCAGAGCTCAGCTTCCACTGCTACAGCAAGCCCTTGCTGATGAGAAGAGTTTGTGTCTGCTGCCTTCCCAGCCAGGCTCGGGGCTGGGGAACCAGGCAGGTGAGCACTCCTGGTTCAGAGATGTGCTGAGCAGCCATCCCTGCCCTGCAGCCACTGCAGGCTCACGTTCCCAAGTGCTCTGTGCAGAGGGATGGTTCTGGCTGGAAACCACCCCCAGGCCCCTGCTGCTGCCAAACCACTTCCTCAGCGAGTTCTTTCACATGTCAGACCAAGTAGTGGCTACTGCTCTGCATGGGAAGCTCTCAAAATGTGGCTCAGAACAGGGACCTGCATTTCTTAAATTTTTTCTGTTGGAAAAGCAGGAAAAGCAGTTTTTTTCTGTTGGAGGCCAGGCTGTGAGGAGCTGTAACAAGCCAAGAGATCTCTGCTATGTCCACCAAGATGTAGCCAAAGGAAAAAAAATGGTGCTGGGAGCGGAAATTTCTGATCCATGCACCTAAAAAGCCCACATGTTCTAGTTGGGGAAATAACAAAAAGTCACCTAATACTCACATTTACTGATGTTTTCTATGTCTCCCTGTTCAGTGATGATGTTCAGGAGCCCCTCCATCAGCAGTAGAGCCTTATGGTACCTCTGTGCACAGTCCTCTCTGTGGTGGAACATCTCATCCAGGGCTGCAGACTGCACCTGAGGGCAACATCCCAGTGCCAAGAGTTTATTCCCAGAGCAGACCCAGCTTTCCCAGCACAGTCCCTCATCTGTGTGGACACCCCCCTTGCCCAGCCTCCAGAAGGGAGCATCATGAGGGGAACCAGCTGCTAAGGCCACCAGCAGGAGCCATGAATGCCCAGCACTGCTCTGTGCTCTCCCCAGTCCCAGGCACTGTGGGGTTTTACCATTTGCACAGCGTAGCTGAAGATGAGCTTCTCTGCAGTGATGCTGTTGATCCGATCCATGAGCTTCTGTTTGTCCAAGAAGAACCTCTGCAGTCTCATGTTGAGGCAGTGGCAGGAGGATACACTGGATTTGTAAAGCTCATTTAGCTTCTTCACAACTACAGTAAAAGAAAGAAATACTTTAGAAAGAAATGTTTTTTACTCACAATTCTCCCTGTGCCTCCCAATTCCCATGTGCAGGACCCCAAAGGATTAACCTGGAGACAGCAGGGCTCTGTTAAAGCCAAGAGCCTGGCAGGAAAGCACCAGAAGGGCTTTTTCCCTTTCCTCTGTCACCTTCAGTAATAAGCCTGCACATGGCAACTCCTACACAAGTCTGGTTCACCTGAGGCTGGTCTATTTTTGCTCCCCCAGCAGTCACAAGGCAGGAGCAGTTTGCTCTCTACAGGATGTCTCACACACCAGCAGCAGATACAGAGCTGGGTGACGACGTGCTGTGAAGGGGTGCATGGCTCACACGTGGCAGCTCTTGGAGTGTGGAGCAGCAGCACTGACTAAGCAAGGGAATCTCTCCTGGGACTCTGCTGTCCCACCAAGAAAGGACACAGCCTGTGAAAGGCCACCTCCTCTCCTGCAGCACGGCAGCTCATGCAGGGAGGTTACAGAATAGGGAATCAGGAATCAGATATGACTCTGAGTGATTAAATAACAATCCACAACTGCAAGGGATGCCACAGGCTGAGTCTCCCTAGCTACATGGCATGATCTACACAGAGTACTGAACACAAACTCCCACCAACATCTGATGAGTACTAACTCCTACACACACATTTGAAAATCCCCATGCTGCATGAAACAAAGACAAGGCAGCTTTGCCCAATTCCCACACACTGAAGGAAAAGCAACACTACAAATCTAGAAGCTGCAATCTGCTCTGAAAAGAAGTGATTTATTTGGGTTATGACAACTTTCCTGTTAGCCTGAACTTGTGGAAGATGTGTCGCTAAATCTGATGTATTTTGCTCCACACAGCCTGCTACAACATATGTGTGCAATTCACATTTAACTTCCATTTTTTTACACCCCATCCCAAGGCAGCACTTTGCAAAGACAAAGCTCTTGGGGTAGGTGGCTGGTGGGTCAAGTATTTCAAGTGCTTCCAAAAGCTCCCTCAGTAATATTACAATGGGAGTTTAAAATTATTTTTTTCTAATCACTGACTCACAGCCAGCTCTCACCACAGCCAGTCAGATGCAAATGTAAAGCTGTAACACCACCACTCTGGCATTACCAGTACTTCACTTCCTGTGTTTTTGTTTCACTTGAAAAATCATCACTGCCAGAACAAGTCTCTATTTGCTGAGTAAGCACTTCCTAGGACATTCACAGTGTAATTAAGCTGAGCTTACATCAAGTACACATTAGCACCTAAGACAAGGATACACAAGGAATCAGATAAGATACATCCTCCCTTACAATTAGTGCTGAAGAGTCTCACAGGAGCATGACAACAGCTCTGAGCCTTAAGGTCAGTGTGAACAGAGGAATCTGCTCAGTGTGAATAAAGATCCAGCTGCACAAGGGGACAATCACAAATGAGCCCCCAGCACCCTGGTGGGGTTCACACTCACTCCACCCCCTCCACACCCTCTGTGACACTTTTAATGGTTCCATTCCAGGTGAGCTCCTACCCCCCATGAGTGCAGCAGCCCCTTACCTTGCTTGACAGTGGAGGAGAGGCACAGCTTGCCAGCTTTGATCTGCTCTATGGCCATCTGCAGCCCTGAGGACAGAAGTTCTGCCACTTTCAGGTACAGCACGAGCTGCTCTGCATAGCTGCAAAGAAAGCAGACAGAGCAGTGTGACAGCAGCTCCGTGTCCCCAGGGACTGCGGGTACAGAAGGATGTGTGGGGTGGGAGCCAGCGACAGAAGCCCTGGGAGAGGAGCAGCTCTGCCAGTCCTTACCTCCACTCCCGGCTCAGGAGGCTGATCTGGTCGGCCACCACGCTCTCCTGGAGCTGGTACTCAGATGCCACCGAGCTGCCCATGTCACTGGAGCTGCCCTTCAGAGCAGCGATCTCCATCACGTAGTGCACGAAGGCCAGCGTGAAGCGCAGGCTGCGCAGGATGTCCGTGTGCTCTTGCTGTGGGAGGGATGCCAAGGGGGGTTACAGGGAAAGCTGCTCACCTGAGCTGTGCCAGCAACCCACTCCAGCTACAGAAACACCACCTCACCCCCTTACACTCTGCTCTGGGCCAAGCTCAGCCTGGAGCCTGCACCGGTTCCCCTTGCACAGTAACAACAGCAAACAACAGTCCCAGGCTAGAAATTTCTAGACAGCTCCCTGTCTAAGCTCTGGTGAGGCTTACTCTAAAATTACAAGCTCCCTTCCCAAGGAGCATCCCAGCTCTGTGGGATTCTCTCTGAAGTCAGCCAGGAAGGGGGAGAGACCATCTGCACCATAAGCCCAGCTCTTGTTCCCACTACAGCAATGCCAATGTGGATTTCATGAGAGTGAAAACCTCCTACACCACAACAAACTGCCAATGAAGTGTCTCCCACCCTACACCGCAGCCTTCATCTCCTCTCAGTTGAGTGCAGTGAGCCTTGGGTGAGGACCTTTGAGGAGACAGCAAGGACAACCTCTTATCTGCAACTCCTGCCCAGCTGGTGAGGGAAGTGCTCACACCAAATGCTGTGGTCATTTCAGAGTAGTTTTTCCTCTGCTATTACAGATCAAAAGGGATTATCCCATTTCTGGGAAGCTGCATTGCTTAAGTCACTGCAACCAGTTCTGGGAAATTAGTATTTGTGGAAAAACTGAATGCCTGTGGGTCTGCAGAGTGAATTGCTGCCTGGGTCAGATGCCAACTTCATTGTTTGTACTCTCCCATTGTTGAGAAGTGGGTAACCTGGTCTTCAAAGATTCACTGGCTCAGTTCTCTCAAAGGGGGTAAGGATGTTTCCTACATTGATTTACCAGGAAACCCCCATGCTCAAGATGTGAGAGCTCCTTTCTTTCCCTCACTGGCTCAGGCCCTGGGCTGCTCAGGCAGTTTTGACTATCTGGAACACAAATCTCTCCCTCCCACCACCTTGCTACCTGGACAGTCCAGTATGGTGAGGAAGTGTTATCTCCATCTTCCTCAATTTTCTTTAAAAGCAGAGGAGGAACTTGGAGATTAAGTAATTACCAAGTCATACAAGAAGTTTGTGGCAAAGCAGGAAACTGCTGAGATCTTTCAGGTCTCAGCCTCTTAATCTCTAACCCACAGGCAGTCCTTCCTCTGTCTACAGTCAGCTCCTGTTAACTGTGCTAGCATTTATGGCCTCATTTGCCATCACAAGTCTTCTGTAGCCACCTCTGTATTGTGTTTCTAGAGCACTGCAAAAGAAACTAAACCCCAGCCTCCAGTTTGCCTTGTCTGCACCTAAAGAAACTTTCACAAAAGACAGAAGAATCACCCATCTGAATGCAACAGTCCTGCTCAAGATAAACAAGGGCACCTAAACAGACTTCAGTGCTCTGAAAGATGAGCAGAAACCAGAAAACCTGCCAGGTTTGCATTCTGGCCAACTCCACAGAGCACAAAAGGGTCTTGAAATCTGCTGTAAAGGTTTTGTGACATGCAAACAGATTATTGTACTCAGCAGAAAAGACAACTGAAGCCAAATGACTCATTACAGCCAGAGAAACTGAGTGCTATTCCAAGACCAACTGGTACTTCCTTAGGACACTTCTCTTCAGACCAGCATCTGAAGTGGTGGCAGCTGGCAGGGCCCCAAACTTCTGTCACCCCACCCAGGTGGATGCTCAGTTAAATTGACTGCTATTGTGATCACATCATTGCTGGAAGCCTTTGCCCTGTGGCTTTACAGGTATGGAGCCAACAAATTTAATCCAATGCAGAACTGACACAAAAAATGAGCTCAACAAAATCTGTAGAAGAGCAAAGCCACATCCTTAGAACAATGTGTGCATATCTCTCTTGGTATCTTGGGGTTTTCAGCAACACCAGCAAGTGTCAGACACAAAGAGCCTTCTCCAGTCCCAGACAGCCCAAGGAGGTATCACAAGCAGAGCCAAAAGCGTGACTGAATCTGCCTCCCACCTCCACTGCAAATGGGCAGCCTGACCTACATTTCAAATATATCTCAGCTATAACAGCATTTGCTCTGCTTCAGCCTGCAGAGAAGGGAAGCCTGGCAGCCTTTCAGCTCCACAATCTGGTTCAGCTCTTCTGGTGCAGAACACAGCGTCCCCCCAGCCCCCAGCAGGAACAGAAGTGTCAGGTTTACTTTGTTTTCAGACCTTTCAGCAGAGATCATATCACTGCTGACTCCCCAGGTGCACCAGGCAGGCACCTGACACACTGAGCTACTCGTGTTCTCAGGTCAGCCAGTACTAATGCTGAGCCTTCTAAAAAAGGAGAGCCCCAAAGCAGGCAGGTTGGCTTCAGAGGCCCTTAATACAGAACTCATTGGATAACTGATCTTCCAAGCTGCAATTTCAACTTTGGGAATGGGAAATTTTAACCCAGTTCATGGGCTGATACATGGAATAAAGGGCTTGGTGCTAAACCCTGGGCTTTCTGAACACTTCACTGGCCTTGCTCTCTTGGAACTTGCTGTATTGTTTGCTCCACCTTTGGAAGCAAAGCATGGATCTGCTTTACTTTTATCCCCCTGTCCTTTGCCCTGGGATATCCCATACCCACCTCCATGAGCGTCTCTTCGGGCAGCTCTGGTGCCTCAAACGTGACAGCACCCTCCAGGTTGGCAGTGATGGGATCAGCAAAGGTGTACCGGAGACTCGAGGGGCCCTCCAGAGCCTCCCCTGCAGCTCCCACTGCCAGGTGCCTCCCACTGAAGGAGCCTCCAGAACTGAGAGAGCTGGAAGACCCCACTGTGAAGAAAAACAGACAAAGGAATTAACTGGAGGAATTAATAGCAGGTCAGGTAGACATTCCTTGTGCAAGAGAGAGAATTCTGTAGGATTCGGGATCCTGGATCTGACAGCAGCCAGCAAGAGGTACTTGGGAGGAAGATGCAAGGACTCTGGATGCAGAACAACCACTCCCCACCATAAGCTCCTCAGTGACTCAGAGCAGCTGACAAGCTCAGGCAGATTTAAGAATGATGATCATTTACAGAGACAACTCAGAAGAAATTATTTCCTTTTTTTTTTTGGCTAAACCCTTTCTGCATCCTGCCACAATATCTTGGGCTGATCTTTATCATACACTGTCATAGCCAACTTCCCCACCATGGAGCAGCACAGTTTGAACCCTGGCTCCCTGCCTTTTTGCTATTACTGTCACTGAATGAGCACTCTGATAAGTGATGGTTCTAGAACACTCTTTATGCAAGCCAGCAGAGTTTTCCATTAAATGTCCTGCACCTTTGCTTTCCCCTCTTTGTAAATAAGAGGCTGGGCAGAGAATGAATGACCAGCTGGGTCAAGACCCTAACCCCAGGGCTCTGGAGACCCTGTAGGTATGGTGTCCATCAGACAATTCCCTCACCATCAGCTTTTCCCCTTCTTGACCACTGAATCCACCCTAGGAGCACAAAGAAGATTTTGTTTCACAATACATTCACCACTTCCAGAGGCTTTCCTACCCTGGCATACTGCCACAGTGGTAAACATTCTGTCTCATGGTGGATGCCCTGCTAATTCTACCCAGGTGGTATTCTCCACTCTCACTGGTCCTTTGGAGGAAGATGTTTCTCTTCTAACCACAAGTTTGATTGCCCTACCGTGCCTCCAAAAGGTTCAGCAATATAATAATGCACAATTGATCTGCAGAGAGGCACAGCCTCTTTTCTTCCCAGAAGCTCTCTCCATGTTGGCAGCAATGCTTCAAAGCCAAGAGGATCATCAAAGACAGTCAGAGTATTTCCAGTTCCCTCAGAGACAGGAGAGGAGAGGACCTACAACACATCACATTCTGGGTGCCATGTAATTTCAAGAGGCTGTTTGCAGAAATTGTTAGGATGATTCACAGAAAGGCTCTGCCTTTAGTACTCTCCTTACTCATGGCTTGTCCAAGCACTTGGGGTGAAAAGCTTCAGCTTGCAAATTTCCCCTTTCCACTATTAACTTTGTGCATTAACTATAGCATGAGGAGTTCCTGCACAAGCCTAATAAACAAAGCTTGTCCTGCAGCATTGCTTTGGTCACCCTGACCTAACACTGTGTGTGTGTGCTGCAGGTTCACTTTCAACAACCTCCTATGCCAGGCCTCCCATCTGACATCCTGACTGCTGGGCAGACCCTTGAGCACCTGAGTATCAACCTGCTAAAATCTGGTGCTTGGATCCACTTCCAGATTGCTGTTATCCCTGAAAAGCAACACTGGAAGTCTGAATCCTCTATCCACCACATTGCAATAGCAGCTGGAGGCTGTAGCCAGGACAGTAACCCCACTGTGCTACAGGCACCTCACACAGTTTTTAAGAGTCTTAAAGCTCACTCTCCAAATAAATGAGACAAAGAAAGAGTTGTGGTTCCAATCTGCCAGGCAATCAAAGACATGAGTGGTTTTAGTTAGAATGGAAATGCAAGTTACAGACAGGAACTAAACCCACATGTACCCCATCCCAGTCAAGCAGCTTATTCATGGTCACATCCAAACTTTCCCTGCAGTAATTGAGGACAACAGAGTCAAGTACATTCAGATGAGGAACAGCCAAGACAAAAAACCAAACAAGCCAAATATGCAAATCAAAATGTGTCCAAACATTTTAATCTGAACACAGACTCCAACTCCCAGACACTGTATCCCAAAAGGGCCAATCACCACAGCCTCAACTGCTGGCTGATGGGGCCAGAGCACTGGTGTCTCACAAGGAGTATCTGCCAAGCAGGAGTGCATCTTCCCATCTCCTACCTAAGCAGCTCAGAGCATAAGCAACACCTCTCATAGTTTTGCACACAGAGCCTTCCTGGCCCTTTCCCAACAGTCCTTGTGCACTGAAATTGCTGGGCACAGATAGTCACACTCATCTTTTATAGCTCATCCAAAACCCACAGGGAGAACAATCAGAACACAACACAATCTTTACATTTGTTGACCTCTCGGCAACAGTGGTTCTGTGAACAGCTGCAGCACTATTCCTGAGGCAGAGAGCAATAAAGTAAAAGTTTGCCTGTCTCTTACAGTACTGGAAAGCCACTCTCAGGCACTAATGCCAGTGCAAACAGTTAGCAGCAACAACTGGGGTTGGCAGGAGCCAGCACTAGAGCATCAAAGGTGCTGAGACCAGCTGAGCTCTTACAGATTGCTCTGAGCAGCCTTCTGCCATCACCAGTGCCCTGCAGCAAGGAATGCAACACATCTCTCTGCCCCCAGGCACTCCCACTGGAACAGGCAGGTAGGTATCAGCCCTTTACCTGAAAACATCCTGGTCCTCGTGGTCTGTGGGGGGGTTGTTCCACTGGGAGGGGATCCGACAGTAAAAATCACTGGGGATGGGCTGGCAGAGCCCCCAGCCCGGGCACCAGAGTGCAGGGTCCCTCCGTAAGCACCTGAGGGAGCTGGGGAGACAGTTGAAAGGTGCAGAGCGGCATTACAGGAAGGTCACTCGAGCACGGGTGCCCCGCCCAGCGGGTGTGTTCCTGCAGACTCTCCTGGCACACAGTGGGCACCAGCACAGGTCAGTGAGGCACCCCCAGCACCACGGGCCCCAGGACAGAGCCTGGGCAGCGCCAGCCACTGCTGCAGCTGCTGTCCCTCCTTGCTGCCTGCCCTGCACGCCCAGAACACCCACCCCTGCAGAGCCATTCACACTGGAGCCGCCTGGCACCAAGCCACCACTTCCACAGCTTATCACACTCAGAAGGGGCCAAAAGAGGAAGCCCTGCCTACAAAAATCACACCACTACCCAGCAGTTACACAGCACACACAGCCCACAGAGCAGGGGAGAGCAAACACCACTGCACTCCTCACACACGGCGCTTCCTGTGCCAAGAGCCACGGGCAAAGCAGCCTCCCATCTGCAGGAGGGGTGCAGGCAAACCCCAGCCCAGGACATCCTGCCAGATCTGCCCGGCCTCCCCACCTACCTGCAACCTCCATTGGCTTCTCATTGTTCAGGCTGTCGCTGCTGCCAGCTTCCGAGATCTGTGCCCCAAAGGCTGCCTTGAGGAGCAGGTCAGTGAGCCTGCCTGTGCTCAGGGATCTAAAAACAGTACACACAACATGATGCTGAAAGTCAACAGGTGCCAGGTGTCAGCTAACTTCACTTCTTTGTGCTATTCCTGGTCCACAGCCATTTAACACTACA